>NC_056748.1:342773594-343106094 GCF_019279795.1 Protopterus annectens | reverse complement strand
GTGAACTGGCCTCTGTGTATTTTGTACTTAACTGTAAAGGGGTACCGAACTGATTCTTGATATGCAGCAGATTGTTGGCCAGCATGGATTTCTTGTACCACATGCTTTTCAGCTGTTTTGTTTTATAAGTGTTGTGTAATCATACATCATGATAATTGCTGTTATCACTAGAAACATAAGCATTCCTGTTTATGCAGAATAAATTATTCTTCAGTGTAACCAAGGAAGAAGCCATGCAAGTGCAATTACAGTTAGTATTAAAATACATTTTTCTACAAATTGCATAAAAAATCCAGTGGCATCAGATATAAATAAAGACTGATTCCCCTTAAAAGCTAAATAAGTGTGCACACGTACACGTACACATACACATACACACACACACACACACACACACACACACACACACACACACACACACACACACACACACACACACACACACACACACACACACACGTACGTAGCATATGTTCTGGCCATTGCACTGCACTTTATTTGTAAAACAATTACCTTTTTTAATATGAAAATTTTGCTGTAGAAGAACTTAGCTAAAATATGTCAGTGAGTGACTTGAGAGTAAGCGGTATATTTATTAAACAGATGCTATAAACCTCCTACTCATTATTCATTGTCTATACTACTACAGCATTGATTTCCAGTAGTACAAAAAATGATTTACTATCAGGGTTGCCACCTTTTAACAAGGGCAAAGTGGGACATGGGGTGTGGTCAACAGGATAGGGGTGTGGCCAACCTGACACTGGCCACACCCCCACCACGACATCACCAGAGTTGTTAAAGGAGATGCAGTATTAGTTATGGATGCAACATTGTGACATTACAGCATACTGAAAACTCAAACCATTTAAATGAAGTGAACTATTACTGCACACACACACTAATCAGTTGTAACAATAAACTTTAAAGGAATTAAAAACATACTACTCATTAAACAGACACTTGTTTAACCAACCATTGCTATTCAGAAAGAAAACTTAAAAAAATCTACATACCACATACAAGCCAAGTATAAAATTAAGACTTTGTCAATTAAAGCTAAAGCAAAGAACACAAAACTACATACCCTAGTACTACATATGCACCCTAGCAAATTAATGCTAAACAAAGAAAAACACAAAATTACTTAACTGCACCCTAGTACTTTATACTGCACACTAGTACAATAAATCAACTACCCTGTAACAACAACATGGTTTAGCACAATCTCAAATACATTGCATTAACTTCTGAGCATCCATCCACAAAAAAAAAATTAACGGGAAAAGTCCATAAACATTTTAACTTTTAAAAATACTTCTTGCAAGAGAAGTAACATAAACTACAATGTACAGCAGACTCCATGGGCTCCTTTTACCTCAAAACATTGCAATTAATCCAGCACAGCAATGCAATAAACAGGCCCAAGTAAAAGTAACACACCCATATTCACATTACAAGCAAAGCAGTATATTTTAACCTCATTAAAAATGCATAATAAATTAAATGCACACATTTACAAGTATAAATGAAAACAATCTTGAAACAGCTTTGGCAAATTGGCAATGTGTACCTACTAGAATAATAAATGAATTACATTAACTGTTAACATTCCCCCTCAAAAGGTAGACTTGTACCACATAGACATGGACTTGCAGGAAAAATTACCTAAACAGTATATCGTAACTTCCTGAAAACAGCATTATAGTGCATATTTCCATACAAAAAGACGTGCAAACTATGCTCAAACATTTCCTATCTGCAAACAGACAATACTCAGAAAAAGCTACGACAATAGAAATGCATCACACTAAGTTTATATTTCACTGTCCCAAACAGAAACAAACAACTTCTATACACAGTTCAGCCTTTTAAAAGTAATGCTTCCAAATCATACCCCCAAGAATAACAACAATTACATATACATTCAGGTTTTATATCTTTAAAAACTACTACTCAAAAATATCAAACTAACCACTATACAGATTTAAATATTGCATACTGCACCCACCATCTACATTTAAACATTAAAAAAATTAAACCACAGTATATTCCCATTTTAAACTAGTACTCAAAAGTCTCAAAATAACCACTGCACAGATTTAAATACTACATACTATATCCCCATCTACCTGTAAACATTAAAAACTTAAATAAAGCACACTTTTCCCATTTTAAATAACTAAAGCCACAAAATGCAAGTATCTACTTACCACTCACAGTTATTGCTGGGCTGGCTGGCAGGCTCCCTTGCTGGCTTCTTTCCTGGCTGGCTGGGCTGGCTGGCAGGCTCCCTTGCTGGCTTCAATGCTGGCTGGCTGGCTTCAATGCTGGCTGGCTGGCTGGCTTCAATGCTGGCTGGCTGGCTGGCTGGCTGGCTTCAATGCTGGGTGGGTGGCTGGCTGGCTTCAATGCTGGGTGGGTGACTGGCTTCAATGCTGGGTGGGTGGCTGGCTGGCTGGCTTCAATGCTGGCTGGAAAAAAAAAAATCAGATCTTTCGTCGCAGCTGCTATAGAGCTTAGGGCTCTACAGCTGTGACCTTTATGGGGCTCTTCAGAAGAAGTTCCCGCCCCCTCCAATGGCTGCAGTCAATTATTGTGCTGCGTTACCACCCGGACCTAGCAGAGAATCCCTCTAACTGCAGGTCCGGGTGGTGACGTAGCCGCATTGCCGTGGAAAAAACGGAAGTATTTTTGGCTTTTCCACGGCAATTTAAAATGCAAAGCGCAAAGAGGAAAAAACGGGACTTTAAAGTCCCACGCTTGGTGAGCGCGGGAAGCGGGATGAGAGGACTCAAACCGTGAGTGTCCCGCTGACAACGGGATGGGTGGCAACCTTATTTACTATTGAATTTGTGAAGTGCCTGTTCTTGACCGGCATGTGGATGAAAGGCACTTTTCAAGTGGACAGAATGCCGACCCAGAAAACATTGACTATGCTACATCAAATGGGAAGTGTAGTTCACTTATCTGAGTTCAGCATTGTGAATGGAGATCGCGGTTCAGTGAGGAACATGGAATTCATCATTTCCTCGCCACAGTACGATCTCTGAGTTGGTGTATGTAATTTGCAGGAGGTGTGGGGAGGTGCAGTGGGGGCTTGCCCCCCTTGCAAAATAGTAAAACACATGTACCATTGATTGTGGAATGTCATGGTACGTACGATAAGCTGCATAGCATGGGTGGCTGACATCACCTCTTCCTATGTCAAGTACATTGAACTATGGGTGTTGATGTATTCACTTTCTACTTGGCCACTTTTTCACTATTCCGTATTCCACATTTTGGGTCGACTATGCGAATGGTCAATGTATGGAGTTTCAGGATATCAATAGTAAACTGCAAAAAAATCTTTCTCCATTGTTGGTGTCAGTGGCACAACAGGCAACATATACACTATACACCTTTCAGTAGGTGGCTGTGGATTCTCTTCCCTCACCAGGAAGATGGATTGTTGATACTGCACTGTGGTGCTGAGGGAGAGCTGCACCTTTGAGTTTGTTGTCCTGTGGATGAGTCTTTAAGCTGAGGTTCCATCTGCTTGAATTGGTGATAGCTCAAATGGATGTAAAAGATCCCACAGCACCTATTAGAGTAGAGCTCCTTTATTTTTATACAAAAAAATAACTCTTATTTACAACATATTTACAAATAATTAAAACATGTACAAATATATAGATAATACAAATATATTTATGTATATTTATAATTTTCCTTAAAATCATACCAAATTTTTATCCCTATTAGACGCCCTCTCCTTTTTCCATAACCTACATCTGATTTTACTTAATATTGTTTCTAAAATCCATTTACCATTAAACATAATTTCATTTATTCTTTCATTCCATTTAACCCATATGACATAAAATATTTTTTATGTATTCTTGTAGGATATTCTTTACTTATATTCTTATATATGTATTTCATTATATCCATGTTTATTTTATTCACTTTTATGTCTTCATAAATTTTCTTTACATAGTTTTTCTTTTTCCACATAACTTTTTTATTCCTTTACATTTTCAAAAGCACATTCAGTAGTTTCTTTTTTTTGACGGTGAAAACGTATTCTATCCCTTTTCTTTTTATATGGCACATTTCCTTTTATTGGCAGTTTATCTGTTACCAGTCTCCACAAAAATCTTGACATTCCACTTTCTGATTACACCATTTGCTTCTTATTTTTATAGCTTTTATTTTTTTCATCTGGTAGATTTTCCCATGGTTTTAGATAGTAATGTTTTGTCATTATATTATTATACCATACTTTTTTCTTTTTCTATATTATCAATTTTTACTTTCCACAGAAATATTTTTTTTTCTTGGCAACATTTTATTTTTTCATTTATATACTCTTTTTCTCTTTTACTCTTGTTTACCATACCCCAATGTTTGTCATACTTCTAGTTTTGCAGTGTTACTACTCATCTTTTTCATTTATCCGCTTTAACACTTTGTTAATTTAGTTTGTAAATTTAATGAAACCACATATACCACTGGGTTAAATAACCCTAAACATTCTTTCTTTTTATTTATATATAAAAACTTCTCTTCACGCCGGGTTTAATCTAGAATCTCATATAAATGAAAAAAATATCTGCAATAATTCCTTTTGAAATACTGCTGTCCACTTTGTAAGTATGCTGTTTTTCCCATCAGTACTGAATTTATCAAATAAACCGTTTTTCTGAATGATAATTTATATGTTCTCCAGAAAAGGCAGGTTTGTTTTATTTGTTCTCATGTTTTATCCAACAAATTCTACTTTCATCTTTGCACCCAACACAGAAATTTCATTCATTGTAAAATATATATCCTGTCTTTGCTACATCACCTAAACCTTTGCTTTTCTCTCTATTTATAGCCATCCCTATCACCTCTAGACAATAATTTATGCAAATTATTACTTCTTTTATCCAAGTTTTGTTGTTTGCAATTAGTTTGTCATCTGTACATGTTAACAGAACTGGAATTCTTAACCATTTAGGTGTAATATATCCAACCTCCTTTATTTTGTAATGTATTTCACATACTGTCATATAATACAAAGAGTATACAACTCATTGGGCATCCCTGTCTTATCCCACTCCTCATATGCACCTCTTGGCCTAACCAGCCATTTACAAGTATTTTTACTTTTTTATTGCTTTACTCTGACATACATGATTTCCTAACGTTCTCTATTTTATTATATTATTTCATTATTCCCCTTAAGATTTCATAGGTTCATAGGTTCATACTAGGCTATCTGCCCAAGGGCATTTATAAGCCTAGCCCATAGTTTTGTGGCTTACGCCACCCCTTTAGTTTGGAGAAACTATGCCCATTATTTTGCTGTGCCTCTGTCGAGCAGTGACACTGAGGTAACCCCTGGGGTGTACCTGCGATCTCCCATCCATTGGTCAAGATTCCTCTTGAACAAGGCCAGCGAGGTGCTCTGCCTCACATAAACCGGGATTTTGTTCCACAGCATAGGGAGTCTTTGGGTGATGAATCTATCCCTCCAGCACGTCCTATTAATAACCGTGTTGAGGTTTAAGTCTCCTGCCCTTGTGGCTCTGAGGGATCTAGATTTTTTGAGATGAAGCATGTTCATCAAATCTGGGTTTGACATGGCCTTGTATGTCAGGCATAGGTCACCTCTGAGCAAGTGGTAAGCAACTGAATATAACTGGAGTTCTTTCAGTCGGGCAGCATAAGACAGATTTTTGAGACCCTTTATCCTTTTGGTGAGGAACTTTTGTGGCCTCTCCAGCTGCTGCAAGTGTCGGGTCAGAAACATTCCGAATGGGGCATTGTACTCGATCATTGGTCTGATGAGTATAGGGAGACTATGACTTCCCTTGATCTAGATGTGAATCCCTTCATGATAAGGTGGGCAATGTAGAAGGTGTTCCTAACTACTTTAGCAATATGAGTGTCGAATGAAAGGCTACTGTCAACCTGGGTTCCCAGGTCCCTAATAACTTCTTCTGTGTTCAGGGGATTGCCACCTATATGGTAGCTAGGGGTAACCTTATTTTTCCCGAAGGGTATGACTATGCATTTCTTGGCATTTAACTTTAGGCCATGGCTCTGGCACCAGTTATCCGTTTCTGTGAGACCCTTCTGAAGGATATCTGTGTCGGATGTGTTTTCAACCACGGCGCCCAGTTTGCAGTCATCTGCAAACTTTGTCAGCCATAACCCTCCTGTGTTTGCTTGTACTTCAGAAAAGTAGATGCCAAACAAGAGTGGGCCCAGGACTGAGCCCTGTGGGACACCACTTGTGACAGGCTTTGAGTCTGACATGGCGCCAGCAACTCTGACCCTGTGGGTTCTGTCACTCAGCCAGTTTGCAACCCATCTTGTAATGTATGGGTTTACATTTAAGTTGATGAGTTTTTCAATGATACCCAAGTGAGGTATTGTATCAAAAGCCTTCGCCAGGTCTAGGTAGGCTGTATGGACTGCCTTTCCTCATCAATGGCCTTGGTGACTGTTTCAAAAAGTCAACCAAGTTTAGAAGGCATGATCTGCCTTTGACAAAGCCAAACTGGGTTGGATCCAAAGTCTGCAAGTTCCCTATGTCTTTATTTATGAGATCCATTATGATCCTCTCCATGGCTTTGCAGATAAGGCTTGTCAAGCTAATGGGACGGTAATTTCCAGGGTCGGTGGAGGCACCGCCTTTGTGGAGTGGGACCACAGTCGCTGCGCCACTCCCTGGAGTGCGTATCCGGAGGTGAGACTAAGATTAAACAGCTGTCCTAACTGTGGGTTTAATTCCTCGTTGAGTTCATGGAGCACACAGCCGGGGACACCATCAGGTCCCATGGATGCTGTGTTCTTTGCCTTGGAGAGAGCAGTTCTCACCTGGGCGTTAGAGATGTTTGGGGGCTACAATCATTTGGTACAGATATCTCTCCTTTAGGGGAGGGAGAAGTTTGCACTGAACCTGTCAGCCAGTATGTTGGCAATGTCTGTAGGATCAGTAATCTTCACATCATTTTGAACTAATTCTGAGCATATCTGGGAGTTTCCTCCTAGGTTTCTGACATAGCTAAAGAATGCCTTATGGTTGTCTTTAGAGTCCTTAGCTATTTTTTCTCAAAATTAGCTTTGGATGATTTTATGAGAGCTCTTAGCTTTTACTTATAGTGATCAGCGGTGTCTTACCTTTTAAGGATTTTGCTCTATCTTGTAGTAGCTTTCTCCTTTTGTTGTAGAGTTTGTTTATGGCTGGGGTCCACCAGACTGGATGCTTGCCTTTGGTACAAAGAGTCTTTGTTTTGCTTGGGATTGCCTGATCCATGCAGCCCTGCAGGTGCTGGTAGAAGGCATTTGTAAGTGATTCAGCGGTTTGAGTAATGTTAACCGCCGGCTCAGGAGCCTTAAAGGAGACCACACTAGTCTTTAGAAGTGTGAAGTCGGCTTTCGAGAAGTTCTTTACTGTGGTCTTTTTCATTTCGGCTGGGGGCGGGATGAGGACCTCCAGCGAGATTAGTTTGTGATCAGATCTCACCAGTGAGGGGTATACTTCCGGCGTTGAACATTGTGCTCCCATGTTCATGATGATGAGATCAAGTATGTTTTCTCCTCTTGTGGGGATGGTGACTAGTTGTTCCATGGCATTTGAGTTTATGAATTTCAGGAACTTTTGGGCTAGAGTGTTTGGGCTTGAGTAGTGTTCCCAGTCTATATTAGGGTAGTTTAAGTCACCTAGTATGATGGTGTTCGGAGATGCATTTATCCCCTCCAGTGTTTTCAGGAAGGCCATATGAGGTTCCTGAGTTTGCGAGGTGGCCTGTAACATGCTACAAATTGCAGAGCAGTCTTGCCTATGGTCAATTGCACCTGGATGGTTTCCGATGCATCGTGCGATGCCACCAATCTTGAGGTGTGGGTGTCCTTGATGAATATGGATACCCCTCCTTTCTTGGTATTGTCTGGGTTTTGGGGCCGGAACGCATGATATGAGGTAAAACCTGATAGTGCTGGGGTGCTCTCAGGAGCCTTGAACCAGGTTTCTGTCACAGCACAGACATCGATGTTCTCCATACTGAGAAGGGCCTCGAGTGCGTGCATCTTGAGGTTGAGACTTCTGGCATTGAGCAGCATTACCCTTAGTTTTTTTTTCTTTGTTTTGTTCTAGGGTGGTAGGTTTAGAATTTGAGCCTTGCCTAAAAAAGGCACTATTGGGAGTGGCAAGAGCCTTTGCCAAAATCCGGAATCCCAGGGGTGACAAGTGCAAGCCGTCCCTTGCGAAGCAGCGTGGCTTGTCCAGCATGTCATCCCAGGCAGACAGACATTGGATCCCCTTTGAATGACACCAGAGTTTAAGCCAATTGTTAAAGCTGATCATCTTATCTCTGTATTGTGGCATCATTCTTGGTGAAGGTAGGATACTGCTCAAGGTCAGGGTCATACCTGCTTGGGCTACATAATCAGAGAGCTCCTCTATGTCTCTTTTCATGTAGTCCAAGGAGAGTGCGTCTCAGGTCGTTTACACCAGCGTGGACAATGATTGAGTCGTACTTGTACCTGCTGTTGAGAGACCTGAGTGCATGCGTTATGTGGCGGATTCTAGCACCCGACAGGCAGCTTACTGTGACCTTCTCCTTACTCAGTCTGGTGAGCGGACGTCAGTGTGTCTGACTATGGAGTCACCAATGACTAGTGTGTCTGGCATTGTGTTTGGCCTTAAGGGCTGTGACTGCTTGACACTCTGACTGTGTGGTCTATGTGTTGCAGGTGTTGTGTTCTGAGGTGGTAGTTGTTTGGGTGTCTGCTTTGGTGGCCTCTGCTGTTTTGGTAGATTTTGATCAGAGCCTCCAGTATGTCTTTGTGCGTTTATGTGTATGATTTGAGGTTGTGATGGTATTATGTGAGACTGGGTCTATAGTGTGTGTGGTTACCTTCTCCTCCTGTCTGGTCATGCCAGTCCTATGTTGAGAGAGCTCAGCCTCCAGTTTGGCCGTATAGTTGCATCTCTCGCATGTATTTGTGTTTTGTGGGAGGAGGAGAGGGTTGTCTGTGTACATTAGGCAATTGTAACATTGCCTCAATATTCCCAGGTTCACCAGCTGAGCAGGAGAGGACATTAGCAACTGATCCTCGACATGCTAGAAGGAATAGACAGAAAAACTTAAGAAAAGGTTCTGGGGATGTGGGTGACAGAGAAATGGGGTTTGCTTTTGGGGTACTTTCTATAACAAGAGTGCTGTATCGAGGTGATAAGTACTGTAGGAGCAAGTGCTTCGCTATACAGATAGAGAATAGTCTACTTGGGAGTCAAGTAGAGATAATTTATAGTTGTAGGATACACTAAATAGAACAGTAGTATACTTTGAGGAAGGTAGTTTTAAGGGAAAATTTGAAGAGTGGACTTTAGGTAGCCCTAATAGTTTAAATCTGATTAACGGCGCTGCCCTAGTGTGCAACGGTAGCAGCTCCAGCTAAATCGGGCTAGCGTGCTTTATAGCAGGGGGCTGGAAAAAACAGGAAATGACCCAAAATGGCCGATGAATTACTAGTTGCTGCTTCTAACCACTCCTCTGAGGACAAACAAGCAGCTCAGTACTCCCCACTCCCACTGGTGAGTAAAGAAACTACCTCTGGCCACACAAGAAAATGGAGGAACACAGAAACCAAATACAAAGCCCAGGGATCAGCAAAATCTGATCACTGGAACAACTAACTAGGAAAGTTTAGGAAAGGAGAAATATTTTTTGTTTTTTTTTTTGCAAACAGACAGAAAAAATGCAGTAAATGCTTTGTTTTCGACTAAATTGCTATCAAAGGCTGGTACACTTGAGTGTATTAGCCTGTTTGTTACTTTTAAGCAATACTTTAGCCCACAAGTGCAATCAACAATATAAGCTCACAAAAACAGGAAAATAAGGTAATAAAACAGTAATATAGGCACAAACAGTAGTCGAAAAGCTCAAAAGATCGAAAAATGCAAACTAAAAAGTTTAAAAAATACTTATGATCAAGAAAATTGCTTTTTCTGCTCTCTGCTGGCTTAGGAACTCTGCAGGGGACCACGAGGAGCTATGCCTAGTTCTCTAATGCCAGAAAAGCCTGCCAAAGCGTGCTTTATAGCAGGGAGCTGGAAAAAACAGGAAATGACCCAAAATGGCCGACAAATTACTAGTTGCTGCTTCTAACCACTCCTCTGAAGACAAACAAGCAGCTCAGTACTCCCCACTCCCACTGGTGAGTAAAGAAACTACCTTTGGCCACACAAGAAAATGGAGGAACACAGAAACCAAATACAAAGCCCAGGGATCAGCAAAATCTGATCACTGGAACAACTAGCTAGGAAAGTTTAGGAAAGGAGAAATATTTTTTTTGTTTTTTTTGTTTTTTTGCAAACAGACAGAAAAAAATGCAGTAAATGCTTTGTTTTCGACTAAATTGCTATCAAAGGCTGGTACACTTGAGTGTATTAGCCTGTTTGTTACTTTTAAGCAATACTTTAGCCCACAAGTGCAATCAACAATATAAGCTCACAAAAACAGGAAAATAAGGTAATAAAACAGTAATATAGGCACAAACAGTAGTCGAAAAGCTCAAAAGATCGAAAAATGCAAACTAAAAAGTTTAAAAAATACTTATGATCAAGAAAGTTGCTTTTTCTGCTCTCTGCTGGCTTAGGAACTCTGCAGGGGACCACGAGGAGCTATGCCTAGTTGATGTCCAATTCTATAAAACACCTTATTAAGGTCTCCTATAATGATTTTTGCTTCTTTTATTCTATTCATAATATCACCCACAATTTCTCTTTTATTAGTAATTCTTGAAAGCCATTCCCCTTTGTACTATAAACATTATTTTTCATAATATTTCCCATTTTAGTTTAAATCTCGTTTATATTATTTTCATAAAGGTCATATAATCACTATTATTCAATACTGTTGTTCTCCAGTTTTTGATGGTCTTTATCTTTCTTCCTCCATATGAATTTAAGTATTCCACTACTCAGTTCTTTATACATAAAACCTTCATTTAACCATCCATTCAAAAACTTTAAAAATATTTGGCAATTCCCTTAACTTTTTATACATTTCATATCCCATTCCATTTAGTCATGTGGCTGAATGCATGTATACCTGTCCTAATACTGTGTCTAGCATATAAATAAATCTATTTTTCCAGCTCCTTATTCTCTTTTTCTGTTAATTTTTTTTTTACTTTTCATGCTTTTTTCACTACCTTCTTTTTTATTTAAACTTTATTGTACTACACTGTTCATAATATTTTCCTACTTTTCTTCTATTTCTCCTTTTACATTTTTTTTCTGTCATTACACTACCATCTTTCTTTACTAATCTACTTAAGTGACTGGATACTTCTGTTTTTCCCAGTAAAATATATCTTTGCTAATATAAGAATATTTGTAATTTTTTAAATTTATTTATTACAATTTTTTTTGTCAGTCTTTTTTGCACTAAAGTACCCCATGTCCCAAGTGTTTTCTACATCCAGCTGCTTCACTCTACAAAAAGTGAAACAAGCACATGTCTTCTGCATGCAGCAGTAGCAGTCAGACTTCTCATATTGCACTACCTAAAGAACTTGCATAGCTGAATTTCACCTGCAGATGGCAAAAGTTCACAAGGAACAAATAAAGTTACATTTATGTAAGGTAATCTGCAAAAGTCTAGTGTGCATTGTTTTGTAGTGTTGAATCTGCTGGAAGGATATCCCCACTCCCACAGTCACAGGCCTTTTACTGCTGAAGGTGAAGCTACATTAACACTTCAGCATATTTCACTCTTATCAGTGTAATATATCCCTGGAAAGACATTGAAAAGCCCATAACTGTAAAATTAGATGCTGTGACTTGAGACGAGTATTTAGAGTTCAGACACCTTGTCTTTTATTTCTATGAACATCCTACCTCACTGAATGTTTATGGTGGTAAACCATCTGGAGGGGTGGGAGAAATTGCTTTCCACTCAAGGAACTGAATGCTCCTCCATGCATCTCAGCTTGTTCTCTCACTAAATTTGCCACTGTGACTCCAACTTCAGAGTCACTTCACTACCCTATGTCCATTCAGTTTCTTTACTCTTGAGAAAGGTACATTGGATTCTTGTATTTTCTTAATCATTATGGTCTATTTCATTTTGGTTCAAACTTGTACTAGAAAAACATAAAGATTTTGCTGTGTTTAATTGTGTCTAAGTGTTGTGTCTTTGCTGTTAATGTGTAGCAAATATATCAGCACATCTACTGACTTTTTACTCTAGGTTGCAGTAATAGCAGCAAAGTTTGTCTTTCTGCTATTAATGTGTAGCAATTGTATTAGCAAGTTTCTATTGGCTGGGTGTTTTACAGTAGGATTCAGAAACCAGCAACATTTTTCTTGTTTGTAGTAAGTCTTTAGTCTGTTGCCATCTGGCTAAGTGTCCTTTCTTTTTTTACTCTCTTCTTTCTCTCTGCTAATCTGTAGTAAAAATGTTTATGTTTTATATATATATACATATATTTATATATATATATATATATATATATATATATATATATATATATATATGTTTCCACTCACTTCTACTGAAGGCTTCTAATATAATACCTGATTTTTATGTTTGTATGAACAGTACAGTTACTGGATAATGTAGGTGATTGTTAATATATGAGAGTTTCTGTTTGTGAAGAGTTATGTAATTCTCTAGAGTTGTTTCCTTTTTTTCATATATGTTACACACACTAGCTGGCTGCCTTTTCTAAGTGCTTAAATATCAGATTTACAGATTGTATGTTGTATAGCAACGAGTGGGAACTAACAGATTTCTACCTGTCCCTCTAACATCTGTAAACCTACATCTCAGTAACCCCACACTTGCATGCATACACATATCTCTTGTTCGTTTATTTCTCTTTCTGTCCTTCTATAGTGTGGAAGCCACCATTTTTGTTTTTAGTAATCCCAAACTTGCATACCTACAAAAATCTCCTGTAAGCTTATTGTCCTGTTTAAAGGCTAGAAGGCTGAAATGCACAACTGTGAAATATAGTGCACTACTCTTGTTTGTTAAACATTACTTGAGGTAGATGAGTATAGACAAATAGTACTGTACCTAACTAGTTCAACCATCGAGAAATCCTTAACTGTTTCTCTCTCTCTCCCTCCCAGTGAAACAAGCACATGTATCTTCTGCAGCAGTCAAACTTATCATATTGCACTACCTAAAGAACTTGAACAGCTGAATTTCACCTGCAGTTAGCAAAAGTTCACAAGGAACAAATAAAGTTAAATCTATGTAAGGCAATCTGCAAATAACTTAAATTGTTAAGTCTAGTGTGCATTGTTTGTAGTGTTAAATCTGCTGGAAGGATATCCCCACCCCCACAGTCACAGGCCTTTTACTGTTGAAGGTGAGGCTACATTAACAATTCAGCATATTTCACTCGTAGTGTAATATATCCCTGGAAAGACATTGAAAGCCCATAACTGTAAATTTAGATGCTGTGACTCGAGACAAGTATTTAGAGTTCAGACACCTTGTCTTTTGTATCCATGAACATCCTACCCCACTGATTGTTTATGGTGGTAAACCATCTGGGGGGGGGGGTTCTTCCCACTCCGCTCACTCTGCTCCCCTGCTCTTCACCCATATCCCACCCACATTTCATGCACACCTTACTTTCTTTTATTTAGCCAAACTTATCTGCTCTCCCTTTCATCCATCACCTTGAATTCACGTGCCCTCTACTTTACTTTTTTGCATCTTACTTTACTTTACCATCACAATACAATCACTACCTCAAACTATTTATATTAACTCCAGCCTTACCACCTTCTCTTCTACTATACACACAAACTAACATTGCACCATAATTTTTACCACTGACCAATCATCCCCATCCATCCTTATCACAAACTGCATCGTAAAACACCTAACCACATTATCAAAGCCCACTCTGAAGTCAAAACATTTCCAACCTTACCTTCAGCTGCACACATATCACATGATAACATAATCTCTATTTACACCTGATGTTACATTCAAACGCACAAACACCACTTTTACTATTTTTAAACCCACTATCACAGTTGACATGCTCCTCCTAACTTGCCTAGCCTCTTTGCTCTTAATTCCCAACCTCACTACAGCTATATCTTCGCATACCCCCACACACCAATACACATCAACAACCTCCTCTGACTCTCTCCCCAATAAACAACACAATTTCTCACATATCTCCTCCCAGGTTTCCCCCTATACTCTCTCATTTTATTCAAGCCACAAACTGGCCTCCTATGAAACCACACTTGACACGAGTACCCTCACCTAGGAATAAAAAACACTTCCCATGGTATACATTCCTCATTACCTATCTACTCAGATGTGGAGACGTACATCCTAACCCTGGCCCACCCTCTAGTCCTAACCACAAGAGTAACCCCAAAGATTTAAACATACTTGCACTTAACCTTAGAAGTATATGTAATAAAATAGCCCCACTGCTTGCCTGGATTAATCAAAACAAACCTGACATACTGGCCCTTACTGAAACATGGCTACATCACAATGTAAAAAACTCAGAAATAATACCTCCAAACTTTGTAATAACCAGAAGAGATGGATCTAAAAAAAAGAGGGAGGGATAACACTTCTATATCCCTCTACACTCAACATCACACCCTACACCAGTAATATACCTATCTTTTCCAATGCTGAGCTACTAATCTCCTTTTTGAACCTCAATACATCAAAAAGAATTTGCATAATAGTAATATATATCCCACCAGGTAACAATATACCAGTGTTGGAAAATATTTTATGCTGGACATCCCACACAATAAACCTTGAAACAATAATCTTAAGAGACGTAAATATATATTGGCAAACCATAGCTTCTGACTCCCCCACAAATAGTATCAATCTGTAAGTTTTTTCTCAACTTATCAATGCTCCAACAAGATGCAGCAAAGATCTTGCCTGTTAATCCACCTTAGACTGGATTCTAATATCCCACCCTGCCAATTTCTCCTTTTCTGATATATTATCTAGCTCCCTGAGCGATCATTTGCTAGCTTGTGCCTTTAGAACAAACCCGCAACAACTAAGAGTACACACTATAATATCAGTTAGGAACTCATTTAATTTTTGTCAGCATGAATTCAACTATCTCCTACAGGAAATAGACTGGACACCCCTTAAACAACTACCCCTTAATGATGCTGTACTGTACTTTATTAACACCTTCCTTCTCATACGTAATACATTAGCTCCCATTTGTATGAAAAGAATCAAAATGAACTCAGCACCATGGCTCTCTAAGGAATGTATACACCTGATGAAGCAAAGGCACCTAGCCTGGTCAACCTGGAAACAAAACAAAAATGAAAAAAATCATGTTAATTTCAAAACACTGCATAACAAAGTTCGAAAATTAATCAACAGAGATAAGAAGTCATAGTATTCCCAGTTTCAACTCCAGTATAAAATCAGCCCCAGTAAATTTTGGCACTCCATATCTTCTCTACTTAACCCTGGAAGAAATGGAGAGCACACCTGATACCCCTCCTTCACAAATAGCCGAAAACTTTAACAAGCACTTCATAAAATCAGTTTCAGACCTACTAACTAGCACCCGTAATGATGGACCCCCCCCTCCCTTCAACCTATTCAGACACCGAGCCCAGGCCATCAACTACTTGTAACCCTGTCATGACTAACCCCCCTACTCAACAAAGTGTCATACAAACCCCATTCTCATTTCAGTTCATATCCACTGACACCATTAAGAAACTACTACAAAAACTAAAACTCTGTTCTACTTTTGCTGACAAATTCCCCCATACTACCTCAAACTAGCTGCTAACTCAGTTGCCTACCCAGTCAGTATCCTTATAAATAGGTTTTTATATGCATTAGAAGTACCTACCATATGGAAACAATCTCACATCACCCCCCATCCACAAAGGTGACAACTCTTTTGATCCATCCAATTTCCATCCTATATCCATCTTTGTCACCCATATCCACAATTCTCGAGAGAGGTGTCCATCAGCAGGTAATGCAATATCTATTGTAAAACAATCTTTTAACCAAAACCCAACTTGGTTTCTGACCTAGCCACAGCACAGCTACAGCTCTATTATCTTTTACAGACACCATGAACAAGGCCAGAGATGCAGGATGCTATACAGCCTCAGTATTCCTTGATCTCTCCAAGGCCTTTGACACAGTGTCTCACCCCTTACTTTTGAACACACTGTCTAACTTAGGCTTCTCACATAACACAGGAAAATGGTTTCAGAGCTACCTCAAAGATCATAATCAAGCAGTGAAATGGTCAAAAAAACATTCGTCCTTTCTCCACAACACTACTAGAGTCCCCCAAGGCTTCATCCTAGGACCTCTGCTCTTCAACATTTTCACAAACAACCTTCACACTGCCTCTCACCCTGGGACTCACATTCAATACGCTGATGATTCCACCATAATCTGCACTGCTCAATCACTACCAGAACTACTCTCAAAAACTCAACAGTCCTTTACAGCAGTCAAATCCTGGCTAAGAAATGCTCATCTCTTTCTTAATCCAAAGAAGACAAAACCAGTACTCTTTCATCCCAAAAACATCTCCCCTGTCACTGACCATTTCAACATCCTTACATCTGGCAACACTGCCATAGAAATAGTGCAGGAAGCCCAACTTCTAGGTGTTATCATTGACAATAAACTTTCATGTGACCCCCATATACAGCAAAATATAAAGAAAAATGGGACTCTTTTATATAGAAGCAAACATTTCTTTACTGCAGCAACCAAAACTACCCTGTGCAAAAACATTTTTTTACTTCCCTCCCTTCTTTATGGTGCCCCTCTCTTAACTAACTTAAGAAATTCTACCCTAAGCAAGTTGGAACAGTGCTACAACAAAGTTACAAAGTTTGCCACAAACTCTAAATACCACTCCTAGAATTAAACTGGCTTGGAACTACCCAACCAACCTGCCTTTATTCAGCTATCCACCTTGCACAACCTTATTTTCAAGCCTACTGCCTGCCCTGCAATAGCCAATCTAGTCACACCTTACACACCAAATTGTTCCCTACGATCAGAAGACAAAAATCTCTTGGCTGTCTCAAAACCCACAGTAAAACCTGTTCACTCTATGTATTCATACTCTCCCCCAGATTTACTAAACGTCCGGGCAGGACTAGCTTAGTCCTGCACGAAAGCGCCCATTTAGGAGCAGGACGGCAGCTCGCCATGCATATTAACAAGGCATACATGGAGCATATACGAGTGCAGAGCTCTCAGAATAAACACACCCCTGCAATGTAGAACAAGAGAAAGGGGTAAGGAATGAGCGAGACCGCTCATAGATGTCCGCCTATCCCCCCCAACAGACCCCTATGTGTGCAACAGTACATAAAAATAAAATGAAGAAACATTTTATTTTTTTTTTTAAATATCTGATTAAAGCTAACCATAGGTGCGCGGGTGTGCCCATCACTTAGCTACGGTTAAAGCAGCTTAAAAGGTTGAAGAGGATAACAAGAAAGATGTATGCAAATGAAGCAGCATAGCAATAGTGTAGTTGCAGAGCATTTGCCTTACGAGCAGGCATTCCCGGTTCAAGTCCCACTGCAGCACATTCCATTTTCCATGGCAAAGCACGTTATGACCAATGTTTATGTTGCAAAACTCACTAAATAACATATATTTATGAACTGGAGTACTGCAGGAAATGCACCTGTGAAGTGTCACTGTCATAATGAATAAGGGACTAGTAAGCAGGTTTAAGCACAAATAAACAGTAGTAAGCATATTTAAGCACTAGAATTTTATAGATATTCCTATGCTTCGCACTGATATTGCAGCACCCTACTTTGGTCCAGAATCCATGCCTGATACTATAATTGATACAGTATGCAATTAAACCATTAAATTCCCTATATTCTTTACATCTGACAATAATGAGATCAAGGAGTTATTGAGTAGGTATTGGCCTATACTACAGGTTGATGAGAAAATTAGTAGAATTGTTGGAGAGACACTTAGATTTTTGTATAGAAATAAGAAAAACTTGAAAAGACTATTGTGTTATAAAAAGTGGGAAGACTCAATGATTGGCAACATAACATCATGTAATGGATGTAACTTCTGTGGATATATTGATACATCTCACATATTTAAACATCCTAATTCTGGTCAGATATATACCCTGTCACAAGTGGCAGATTGCAAGACCACGAATATAGTATATATAGTGGAGTGCCAAACATGTCAATCCTTTTATGTTGGTAAAACCAATAGGATGTTGAAAGATCGAATAAGGGAACATCTGTATCATATAAAGAAAAAATCTGAACATAACGCGCTAGCAAAACATGTTATTTCTACCAATGATGAACATTGGTTCAGATTTAAGGTCTTGGAAGTGATTTCTCCTAGCATTCGTGCAGGAGATATTCGCAACCGTACCGAATATAGGGAGAATATTTGGATTATTAAGTTAAGGGATGACAAAGGCAAAGGATTAAATGAACGTGCTACGATTAAGCCTTTACTTAGGAAGCGTAGGAAAATGAAATAATGCATTTTAATTGTGGCTATATCTATGGGTATCTATATATACATATATATATTTTTATTTTAATATGTATTTTAGGTTTATATATAAGTATATTTATTATACATATATATATATATATATATATATATATATATATATATTTTTTTTTTTATAAATGTATGTATCTGTTGAAAGCTTCATGAAATATTGAGATATATTTATTTGACTTATGAATTTGCTAATACAGCTTTAAATACCATCTACTATATTAATTGTCTTAATTATATAGTATAGCTGATTGGTGCTTGTAACATTTGAATATACTATTTAAATGAAAGAGAGAATATGCATTGTGTACTGATCTGATAAAGCTATCCAGCGAAAGCGCTTATCATTGAATTAAAACGTTTTTAAAATAAGGTTTTTGCCTTATTTATGTGATTGTTCTGGACATTTTGCTGTTGGATATTTGACTGTTGGATACTTGGAGATCCTATTTCAGTTGTGACTACCTGTTTTGCTCCACTGCCATTCTGCTACCTTGATTTTTAACTTGTCTCAGCAGCGGAGCATTTATCCATTTGGTTGGTAACACATTTCATCTGCATTTTATTCTTATTCGTTTTTGTTGCCTATACCATTTGGAACAGGACTATGCAAGATAATACATCTATAGAGCTTGACTATAATCCACGGAAGGAAGTGACATGCGATACTGCAGTGAGGAAGAGTTTCCTTAAATGCCTAACTTGTTCAAAGAACGTATCTTGGCAGATTGAGGCGAATGCCTTATCGGATTACGTCAACGACGCAACTGGGGATCTTGAACGGCTGCAACATGCTATGAACGACCTAGAGAAAGACTTTCTGAAACTTAAGCGTTTACAAGTACAATGCTTACACTTTCAATATTGCCTCGACCATAGGATTGTACCTAGAGGCTTAAGGGTATTCAATATGCCAAGGCAAGGCGCATACTACCCTAAACTGCTTACACGATGGCAGAAAATCAATCTAGAGGTAAGCAGAAGCTATCTATCCCTTCTAATGGAATTTTTACACCGGAAGAGGACAAATTGACTGTGAGCATAAAAAATAAAGAGCGTGATATTTTTGAGACTTTTCCAGCTACCATTGTGAATCCTATGTTTGAAAGTATGCTCGACGGCATTTCAGCCTTCGAGCGCAGATTATCACATCAGAAGAGAAATAAGATAATAAGAGATTATAATGACTTTAAATTAGGTCATATCTTTACATGGCCTAGAAATGAGTATAATACTAGTAGAACTAATAATAATGTGAATAGAGTGAATAATACCAATACTCTACATTTGAATGAGACTAATAAGAATAGTGTTGATGTTATTGCTGATTCTGTTGGTAATACGATGAATGCATTAACTGATGATGTTTTTGATGCTAATGTTATTTCACATCCTGAGATACAACGTGAATTACATAATGTGGATAGTATAACTGTTGCTGAGGATGTGGACCATTCTAATAATGTAATAAATAACAGAACACAGACAACTGTAAGGACAAAAGATAATGTGACACATGTGAATGGGATTTTATACCCTGAGGTTATAGTATCTAAATTACCCTTACAAACAACTGAAATTGAACAAGTTGTTAGACCTAAAACTGTTATTAACCAAACATCTATTAATAGTCTCAATGAGAACATTTCTTTTCCTCTGGCAGTCAGACCAGACAGAGGAATACGCAGGACTCGTTCCATGAGTCGTAGCCGTCAGAAACGGAAACACTCAGGCGAGTTACCTGTGAATCAGACATTGAAGAAAATGTGGGACAAAAGGATAGTACACTAATGTTTAATATCTCTTCTAGAGATTTTACAAAAGAAGAGTGTCAACTTTTTGAAAAAGGCCTGAGTTTTATACCGACAACTAAGAGTTATATAACTGATACTATCTTGGATTTAAAAATATTTTGTCGGAATATTTTGCTTAAATTAATATATGGAGATGAGCGTAGGCCTATGACCTCTAATACTAGTAATAATGAACATGGTCTGTGGAATTTTAGTGATTTTGTCCCCTCGAACCATCCACTAGTTGAGGCCTATTATAAAACTACAGAAGATCAGATATTTGAATATTATGGGACAATTAATAATACTGTTATGAAGAAAAGAAGAAGGACTAACCTAACTTATAAAGAAAGAGAGTTTTTGAACAGACTTCAGAATGATAGTTCTGTGACAGTAAGGCCTGCTGATAAAGGTGGTAGAATAGTTGTGATGGATACCACTTGGTATAATGGAGCTATGGAGAATTTATTAAAAGATAGTTTTTATAGAAAGATAGGTAGGGATGAAGTATATGAGATTATTTCTCATGTTACGTTAACTATATGTGATATGTATAAAGGAACTGTTATTTCTAAAGAACTATATGATTATTTTACCGTGAAAGACCCATTGATACCCATCATACATGGGCTACCCAAGATCCACAAAGATATAAAAAAAAAAACCCCATGAGACCTATTGTCTCAGGTGGGGGTTGGTTAACAGAACCATTCTCTATATATATAGAGAAATATCTTAGACCAGTAATTAATGAGAATTCCTATGTCCTTAAGGACACTAAACAGTTCTTATTGGACTTATATAATACACTAAAGAGTAATATTGATACTAAGAATATATTATTGGTAACGTTGGACGTACAGTCCCTATTTACGGTTATACCTAATGGTATAGGAGTTGAATATATAACAATGTACCTGAAACAGCATAGTAAGTACACTGATAAACAGATTGACTTGATTACATGTCTTTTAGAACTGGTACTTGAGAATAATATATTTGTGTTCAACAACAGCTTCTATATACAACAAGACGGTGTAGCTATGGGTACCCCCTGTGCCAATAGTTATGCAAACATGTTTTTGGCACAGTGGGAGGAGAGCAATCTTTTTCCCATGGAAGGATATGATAGACATGTAATATTCTATCGTCGTTTTGTTGACAACCTTTTCCTGTTATGGGAAGGGAATGAATATGACCTGAGGGAATTCGTAAATAGAATGAATGACCTGACTAGTTATCTGAGTTTTACTATGGAATACTCCACATTAAAAATAAACTATCTTGATCTATATATAGAGAAATTGCCCAGTGGTTTGATTAACACAGGTTTATATAGTAAGAATTGCTACCGTAATTCCTATTTATTAAGAACTAGTATGCATCCACAATATATTTTTAAAAATATAATCAGAGGCTAGGGAATTAGAATGTCCAGATTAAATCCATTAGATGAATATTTTAAGGAAGAACTCATAGATCTTAAAAGTAAATTCTTAGAGAGAGGATATAGTGAGAATGAAATAACTAAGAATTTTATAGATATTCCTATGCTTCGCACTGATATTGCAGCACCCTACTTTGGTCCAGAATCCATGCCTGATACTATAATTGATACAGTATGCAATTAAACCATTAAATTCCCTATATTCTTTACATCTGACAATAATGAGATCAAGGAGTTATTGAGTAGGTATTGGCCTATACTACAGGTCGATGAGAAAATTAGTAGAATTGTTGGAGAGACACATAGATTTTTGTATAGAAATAAGAAAAACTTGAAGACTATTGTGTTATAAAAAGGGGGAAGACTCAATGATTGGCAACATAACATCATGTAATGGATGTAACTTCTGTGGATATATTGATACATCTCACTTATTTAAACATCCTAATTCTGGTCAGATATATACCCTGTCACAAGTGGCAGATTGCAAGACCACGAATATAGTATATATAGCGGAGTGCCAAACATGTCAATCCTTTTATGTTGGTAAAACCAATAGGATGTTGAAAGATCGAATAAGGGAACATCTGTATCATATAAAGAAAAAATCTGAACATAACGCACTAGCAAAACATGTTATTTCTACCAATGATGAACATTGGTTCAGATTTAAGGTCTTGGAAGTGATTTCTCCTAGCATTCGTGCAGGAGATATTCGCAACCATACCGAATATAGGGAGAATATTTGGATTATTAAGTTAAGGGCTGACAATGACAAAGGATTAAATGAACGTGCTACGATTAAGCCTTTACTTAGGAAGCGTAGGAAAATGAAATGATGCATTTTAATTGTGGCTATATCTATGGGTATCTATATATACATATATATATATTTTTATTTTAATATGTATTTTAGGTTTATATATAAGTATATTTATTATACATATATATATATATTTTTAAATGTATGTATCTGTTGAAAGCTTCATGAAATGTTGAGATATATTTATTTGACTTATGAATTTGCTAATACAGCTTTAAATACCATCTACTATATTAATTGTCTTAATTATATAGTATAGCTGATTGGTGCTTGTAACATTTGAATATACTATTTAAATGAAAGAGCGAATATGCATTGTGTACTGATCTGATGAAGCTATCCAGCGAAAGCGCTTATCATTGAATTAAAACGTTTTTAAAATAAGGTTTTTGCCTTATTTATGTGATTGTTCTGGACATTTGGCTGTTGGATATTTGACTGTTGGATACTTGGAGACCCTATTCCAAATTAAATATGAAGCAACGCTAAGCATTGCACAGCTCACTTAGTTGGTGTAAGCAATGTGTAGACTGGCTAACTCAATCTGCCCAGTGGTATACTCCTTTAAGCAATGCCAACATTAGGTAAGCAGGTGTGCCCTTAGCTTAGCCTTTTCAAAACTGTCCAATCACAGAAAAGTGTGAGAAATTGGGCGTATTTAAGTGCCACAGGCGCAAATACTTCCCATAACTGGTTGCAGCTCCCTACTGTAGGCAGAATGGCTGTAGCTGGGAAAGACACTTGATTTCGAGCACAGCGCTGGGGCATCCAGGAGTCCAGATTCATGGTATGGCTCCTGGTAAAACACCATGAGCAGAGACTACTGCAGGAGCCAATGCCAGGGTTCTCAATGTAAAGTGGAGGCCTAGAACAGTCTCGCCCGTGAACCTCACCAGTGCCACTGGTATCCCCCGGACCGGTGAGCATGTCAGACATCACCATGCTGACCTGAAGCGGCGGAGGGGGGATCTCTTGGAGCAGTGGATTCAAGCATCAGCATTGAGTAAGTACTCATTCTACTACGTAGATAATGATTTCCTAGCTTGTGTATACTATGGATAGGTAATGGCTAAATATCACTGTATTTCCCTGACAGCTGCAGATGAGCGGGCTGCGAACCAGCAAGCCCATGCTGCTAGGTTGCAAAGGCTGCATTGCGAGGCAGGTTAGTAATAGTCTTGCATGTACTGTCATAACAAATAAATATAACAGTTCTAGAAAGTGTTGTACCAGTATAAAAATGTGTTGAGTATGGGATCTACTGATTAAACTAGACAATATGGCAGGAAGACTGTCATATAGGTTGTGTGAAAATAAAGGTGTAATATCTTGTGAATAAAAGTATAACCCCTGGAGTGCTTGTGTACATCCTGCTTTCATATGTTGTTGTAGTGTTGCATTCTATAGATAATACTGTTGTATTAAGCAGTGTTACCCACGCTGTTGAATGCAGATAAAATGTGTAGGAAGTTCAGTATAACAATGTTGGAAGTCCCAAGAGGTCATTCATATTGTACAACTGAGGGAGACTTAGACAGAAAGCATTGGAATGCTTCACACTAATTCCCTGATAGCACAGTTTAATGTGATGTCACCTCTAATATTTTTACCACACAAAGTAGGGGTTTGAATCCCGGGAGCGGTAGTAAGTTGTATGCATAATCATACCCCACAACTGTACAGAGTTTGTGAGAATATTCAGATAGAAAGTTGTATGCATAATTAGACCCAACAACTGTACAACATTTGCTAGAATGTTCAGATAGTAAGCTGTAAGCATAATCATAACCATCAACTGCACAGACTGTGGCAGAATGTTCAGGTAGTAAGCTGTATGCATAGTCATACCCCACAACTGTTCTGATCTGTCCAGCATGTCCAGATAAATGGCCCAAATGTGCTGGCCCGGTAACCTGTTCCCCTGACAAATCAGTGTGATGATCCAAGAAATGTAGGCAGCTTTTACTGACATATAACTGATAGTCAGACCTGTACATAGTCAGAGAATGTATATGAAAACAAACCTGTAGTTGTAGCATCTTACCCAAAGTATATGACATCAATTCTCAAAATGTGTCACATTAACACCCGCATACTGTCAACCCTTGACCAGAGTGTGTGCAATAACAGATTGTTAGGTATGTGTGTATAACATCAACATGGAATCTGGGAGTATGTGTAGAAATTGTCAGGTAGTGTTAACAATGATTTTCTCAACAGCTATAACAGCGAAGAGGTGTAGACTATAAGTAAGACACAGTCCACGTATATACTAATCTACAAACATACCATTGTACAAAGTAAGGCCATTGGGTAGTGTAATGATACATGTAAGGGACAGATCACTGCAGTGACTAAGAAAGTTTTGAAAACTACAGGGATATATTAGTTGTTAATTGACCTCTCTCTCTCTCACCCCCACCATATGTGCAACAGTAACCTAATTACACACCTCAGTGGGTACATGTCAAACTTTTGTTGGGACATATGTCCTATTGGTTTATAAATATTCACATTTGGTTCTATGCATGTGCCATGTTAAAATACTCCCATATTGGTGGCCTGTTGCCATCAATGAAACCTGCATGCTGTTGTAATGGCCACTGTTGTCCCATATATGCATGTGTTCTGCTCGCTCTGCAACTGTTGTAAATCTGTTGTCTTGGGTTAATGGATGCATGCTGTTATAACTAATCCTGAATGCTGTTGACTATTACTAACTGATATCTTTCTTAAGATAGCTCGTATGAGAACGCCGGTCCCAGCGGACCCACCTGTCCCACCTCAGCTGGCCATGGCACTGGGCACCAGCATGTCTGGGGCCCAGCCTGGGGCCTCCTCCTCCATTGGCCTTACACCACCTTCCGGTGGAACCGCCACAGGGGATGGGGCTCGACCCCCCGGGAGCAGGGGCGGAGAGGTACCTGTCACCTGCCGTCAGGTCCTGGCCGTGATGCATAGGGAGCTCGACACTGAGATTCGAGACCAGCTACGTCAGCTTGAGGACCATGTGGTGCAATTAGAGGGTGAGCCTGCCCCTCCTACCCAGCCCCCAGCAGAGCCACCTTTGAGGCCGTGAAGGTGCAGTGGTGACTGCCCATGGGTGGGACCTCAGTCCCACTGTTTCCATTTGGGGGGCTCATGGGCTTGCGACTTCCAAACACCCCTCCCCGTCCAAGGTGTTTACCCCCCACGTGTCATAGACCACCCCTGTATGTGTCTTGTTTGTCTTGTCTGTTAACCTACCTCCCCAAATATACCTAGTACCCCTCACCAACATCCCACTCTCACCTGAAAAAAAGAAAAAGGGCAGTCTGTTCCCAAAAAAAAATCACACCCCATACATAGTTGTCCATTTTGCACACGTGTCCATTGGACACATGTAATCTGGTCAGATTGGCATCACAACAAATTATTGCTGTCCTCGCCCCCACCCAGGGGTTTGAGTGTCCAAATCTACCTCCAAATTCAGTGTATATGCACAGCTGTTGCTGTACAAGAAATGGGCATCTATGGACCTTCCCTGCACTCTTCTTGCACATCCCTGGCTATTTTCCCTACTGTCTTTACCTCTGTGTGCCCATTTTTTCACCACTTTCCTATCAACCCCTTTTTCTTTTCTTTTAAAGAAATTAGCGCAGGGGTAAGCGGGAGTAAGCACTTTTAAGCAGCAGTAAGTGGGTTTAAACCTATTTGCGCGGGGGTAAGCAATGCCTACACATGTTAAGCAATTTAGAAGCTAACTGAGTGTAAGAAACTGTAACCGGAAGTTAGCTGTGCTTACCTCCCCACGAACACGCACAAATCCGCTTACAACTGCTTTAAAGTGCCTTAATCACTCTGTATCCAATGGCCTGTGTTCTGCCCAGCAACAAAATAAACAGCCTCTGCAAGGCTCGAACCCAGGACCCTGCACACCATAGACAAAGTGATTTACCACTAGGCCATGCCAGATATACATAAATCTGATGTTTGCAGAAACATAACATCAAGTCTGGACATGCAACAGTACAGAGAATGTATACCAACATCTAGATGTGTGTGTGTGTGTGTGTGTGTGTGTGTGTGTGTGTGTGTGTGTGTAAATATGTTAATATCTAAACAGATGCAACATATATATATATATATATATATATATATATATATATGTGTGTGTGTGTGTGTCTACACCTATATGTCTACATATATACAGCATATATGTACGCAGATATATATCTATGTAGGTATATACGGACATAGTTATATATGTGTAAATATATATATGTATAGATATATATATATATATATATATATATATATATATATATATATATGGCTATACATCTGTAGATAGCAAAGGTAGAGTTACAAAAACAAGTATGTCCACATGCACTGTTAATGGGGTTGAGAGGCCCCAAACAATATACGTCTTGTACAAATAGGCATTACCCCCCCCCCCCACAGCCATACACATTTGCCTTGCAATACACTACCAAGTGTTGCAGATCCCATAACCAGGACCTGACACGACATGGGCACAAGATGTTAACAGTACTACATCCCACACGTGTATGATGTCAGGCTGGTAGTGGTAACATATCATGCAGCACAGTCTGCCTCCCATAGGAAGTGTAAAACGTGGATGCTATCAACATCCCCGGGATGCATATACACAGACATGCAGATATATATATGTATATGTGTATATATGTATGTATATATATATATATATATATATATATACACACACACACACACACACACACACACACACACACACACATATATAAATGTATATGTGACTACACATACTCACACAGATATGTACAGTAAGATACATATGTAGAAGGTGCACACAATCTGGAACAGCCACTATGCCTACAGTTAACACCTGAACAAGTGGACACTGTATGGACCACCCATACAAATGACAATCATTGCCTGCAACATGTACACACAGAGAGGTCATAGGAAAAAACAGCACACACAGGTTTACAGAAATGGAAAACCTTTATTTGTGTACTATTATAGGTCTATATGCAGTGTCATATAGCTGTTCAGAACAGTTAGTGCAACACATTTGTACCAAGCCTGCCATTATGGATGTTGACAGCCATGTAGATGGGTATAACACATAACGACTGGTATACATTTGCCACCATAGGTTATGCATTCACACACCCCTGTCTGGCCTGACACATAACCGCTGGTACAGGGGTGTCATGGCCACATACTACCCACTAGATATTGACATACATCTGTACAGCATCCCACTGCTCTGTCTTACATACATGACTGTTAAGGGAGGCCCAGCAGCAGTACATCTGGCAAGTATCTGTACATGACGTCTCACTGAGTAAGTACACTAAGCTGCTAGGCATGTAACAATGCACTGTGCAGACTACAGGCAGACTGGCGCAACACTGGCCTACATCTCCTATGGGGAATACACATGTACCTGCATATATAGCAGGCTCTACAGGCGTGTCACAGCACAGGGTAAGGTACACCTGTGTGAAAGTGTATAACCACAACCAATGTGAACACAGCCACAGCCACATATGGTACGCTAGCATAATATTACAGTATATGGACTATCTGTTCAACACCATCCTCATATGTGCCACTCACAGACTAACCCTACATATACTGGGCTGCTACACAGTTTGGTCTGATGGCTGTCTGTGGTATGGGACATGTGTGTGTATGGCCCTACAAACAAGTAAGCCAATACGGTAACATACAGTGAAGCAGCATGTAAAATCAGATAGGATGGGACCTAGAACAATGACATCTACCACAGTCTGTACACAGGCTAAAGTACATATTAACAGTATACACACTGTCGACATCCACCATACGTACACAAACCTCAGTACTTTACAGACATCCACAGAATATGCAGGTTAAGTCATCAAATATAACCCCTACTGTACATAACGTGTAGTATTCTGATATCTCACTGGCTTGTTAACAGATATGATGACACTAATTATGGTGTACAGCACATATGCACCTCTTAATGCACGACAAATGTACAAAGGTTGATAGAGTTGTGGCTAGAAGCACATACACAGGGCCAATATTGACCTGTTGCTGTGATAACCTCATACATTTACTGTTGTGACAGGGTTTGTTGCAACATATGTCCTATGAGGGATATGAAGTCAGTAACTGTCACGGCTTTCACTTTCTACAGACTGCAATCCTCACACTTCCTTCTGCAGTTCAAAGATAGATGCTCTGTGTGTAACACATGAAACCAAAAGCACAACACACTGCCCAGTCTGCAGATGACCCTACAGATGGGGATTTCTCATAAACATAGAACTGACATGGCAGGTATTGAAACATGTAGGACAGCCATATCCACACATACACACTGTTAAACCAACATTTCTCCAAGTGCAGTATAGCAGCACTTACAGTCTGTAGTAAGGTCTGGCACATCCCCCTCCTGTGTGTTGCTCTGTTTCCACAGTATATGTTGTTAGAGGTAAATCCCCAATCCATCTGAGATGCTGTATGCCAAACAACAGATCTAGTTCCTGCTTACAGTGAATGAAAAGGGACAACACCAACATGATGTTCCTAGATATTGGAGTGTGTTGCCAGGCAATTGGCTATGGGAATGTTACCACAGCTGTTCCACATGCAATCGGCTAAGGGAGGGCTACATTTCTTGCAGAGGCCATCAGCTGATCATGAGCATCACTTAAAATACACATGCTGCTGCCCAAGCATAGCAGGTGTAGGTCTCCACATCCACCAGAGAGGGAGGCAGAGAGAGGCAAAGACAAGTCAGGGTGGGGTGGGAGAGTAAAACATAAGTGTGATTGTGTCACACACCTACCAGCACAGGGTATCAAACGTCTGATGACTATGTTGTGCTATCCCAGTTCTATGCAGTTATTGGATGGGCCACATAGGTTACCTGTTATGGAGCCCTCAGAACATATATGTGATGGTGAGTGACATCTGCAACAGAGATATGGTAGGTGACGTACACTTGCCTGTCCGCATGAACAGGTGCCAGCATCAACACAGCCACACTCTCACAGGGACGCACACACTTGGCAAGCCCAGGATTACAGCTCATCACTAGTGAGATTGCCACAACACATTGCTGTGCAGGTATCACATTCACCACATGGGTCATATGGACTATACAAGGCTAGGTGATGGGTATACCTTGGCATCGGGCCACATGACAGTGATCTGCATTGTGGCTCAGGGCTGTAGTTTCTGCATTTGCCCACACAGGTGAGTATTGTATCCCCCATCCAGTCACCTGGGTGACTATTGTGTGTGGCCAGTGCTGTGCATCGCTTGCCATGTATGTGTTCCTTAGACCATGACATGGACGGTGTCAGGGATGTGCACACCTCCCACATGCATGTACAGTGACATGTGGAACTGTACCTGGGGTGTCTGGCCCATGTTGTGTACACAGATTATCATCAGATGTGCCAGTCTTGGCCACCTGTGGTGGGAACTGGTAATGGACAGCAGGTTTACCCTGCACCTGCATAGATTGCATGCTAACGGCATTCCCTGGTGTCTGTGGCATCTGTCCATACAGGGCATGCTGTCAGGCATGATATGTCCTTTCTGGGTCACGTGATGGCACCACAGGTGTTGTAGGTGTCCTTTGGGGGGATCATGGGGAAGGGGCACTATCTGCATGGTTGTGTCTGTTAGATGGACAGGGTGCCATGCCCACTGTAGCCCACTGCAGTCACTCCGCAGTTACTATCAGTGGCCAATATGCAGTGTACTACCCACATATTGGCAGTTGCTTAGGCATGTGTGTGTGTGTATGAGACATGGGTTGGGAGTCTGCTTTGGGTACTGCTGGGGTTGCTAACTGTGATTGCCTGGCCTTGATGTCACATGTATGGGTATGGATTTGCACCCCAGCCTCTCAGGTATTTCGCATCAGTTATCCCTGTACGGTGGACATTTGTTTTATGGTGGCCCTACTATATATCACAATTTTCAAAACCCACTCCACATTGGGCCCAGGTGTCTCTCTCTCTCTCTCTCTCTCTCTCTCACACACACACACACACACACACACACACACACACCTCCACACAGGAAACGAGTTAAAAACAGACACACACACACACACGGGGATTACTGGAGAACACCTTCCCCTAAGGTGTATTTCACAATGAATGACATCAGCAGGATTGGCAAAGTAGGGCATTTGAAATGTACTGAGTGTGACTAGCCTACAATGCATTGCTCCCTACACAGACATTGAAACACACACAAAACATCCAGAGCTGCCATGGGTGGGAATAGAACCCTACCAGAATTCTAAATCACATTATAGCAGTACGCATTTATGGCACACGCTACAGAGATTACTGGGCTACAACTTCCCAGAGGTGTATTTCTAGGTGGATGACATCAGCAGCCTTGCCAAAGTTGAGCATTTGACTTGTAGGGAGTGTGACTACCCTAAAAAGCATTGCTCCCTATACAGACAGAGCCAGACACACACACACACTTTGCCATGTCTGAGATTAGAACACCTACCTAACTACGTTATCACACTGCAGCAGTACGCAATTACAGGGCGCACTACGGAGATTACTGGGCTACAGCCTTCCCAGAGGTGTAATTCTAAGTGGGTGACATCAACAACCTTGCCAAAGTTAAGCATTTGAATTTTAGGGAGTGTGACTACCCTAAAAAGCATTGCTCCCTACACAGACAGAGTCAGACAGACACACACACACACACACACACACACACACACACACACACACACACACACACACACACAGTTGCCAAGGCTGGGGTTAGAACACCTACCTAACTACTTTATCACACTACAGCAGTACGCAGTTACAGGATTTGCTACGGAGATTACTGCGCTACAACCTTCCCAGAGGTGTATTTCTAGGTGGATGACATCAGCAGCTTTCCCTAAGTAGAGAATTTAAATTGTAAGGGGTGTGACTACCTTAAAAAAGCATTGCTGTCTACACAGTGTCAGACAGACAAACACACACACACACACATACACACACAGTTGCTAAGGCTGGGATTAGAACTCCTACCTAACTAGTTTATCACACTACAGCAGTACGCAGTTATGGGACGCGCCACCGAGATTACTGGGCTACAACTCTCCCAAAAGTGTATTTCACAGTGGACAACCTCTGCATGCTTGTTATAGTGGGGCTCTGGGGAGGGCAGTGTGTGTGTATGGGCCATACCCCATTCATCTCGGGGTTGATATGCCACATGCAGGCACAACCTGGGTCATATTTCACAGGTACATGTATACAACATCTAGATGACTACTTCCTTGTACAGTCATGTTGCACAGCTGGCACATGCACCACATACTCTGTAATACTGCCAGATACCGGTGGCTAGTATCTGCAGTGGGTGACATCTGGCCCTCGTGTGGTTATGGCCCTTTGGCTGTGTGCTGGGTGGGACAGGCCTGGATGGCTCCTTGCCACAGTCACCCTCTTCCACACATCTATGTATGTCTACCTTTGGCTTATTGTAGTGTGTTGTCCTTCGATATATGTCTGTATTCCTGTCCACTGTGTGTGCAAAGCATGTGTGGTGCATACTGAGGAGTGTCTGCACTAACATCTGCGACTGCCAGTTATGTCTGGTCCACTGGTGTTTGCAGACAGGCCCTTTATGTGTTTGTGTGTGAGCATGCTCAGTATGACCTTTCAGTGTGTTGTTGACTGACATTGCCTTCATGTCTTTAAGTGTGTGAGCATGCCCCGTATGGCCGTCTGTATTGAATGTGTGGATCTAGTCCAGGTAGTTTGTACTGCAGTGCTGACCTTTGTGTTGTACACCTACAGGTTGCATGCTGTCTCTGCATGGTATCCATCAATCATTTGGCATTGACTGTTACTGCATTTCTGTATAGCTGGGGGGGGCATACATGACTATTTCTACACAGGATGGGGGGCACACCTGACTTTTACTAAATGTTTACATAGGATGGGAGGGGGGCACACCTGACTGTTACTAAATGTCTACATAGGATGGGGGGGGGCACACCTGACACTTTTGCACATTTGCTAGGATTGTACTGGTATGTCAGGTAATTCATTTCATTCTGTAGGTTTACCTATCGTGCTGACTACAGGCATACCAGTATACTACAGATCTTAGCTTTTAATTACCTACATATTAGTTTCTGACTGCCTACCCTTCAGAACTGACATCCCACTGCTTGACTTGCTGTAGTCTGTCTGTGTAGGCCTGGGGGGGGGTTAACCATAGGCCTCATTCAGAGGCCATAGTACAGCCTTTGTTTGTGTTTGTCTAACCCTGTCCTGCTGGCTGTGACTGTTGTTGGGTATGTGAACCCCCCTGCCTGGCATGTGCGAGTCACTTACCTTGTGGGTGTCCCAGTGTTGAGCATGGTGCTGCAGAGCTGCCTGTGTCGGATGCACATAGTGCACTCCTTATACATGGTTAAGCACAGATAGTGTAATGTATGGCATCCCTTTTACTCTATGTGAGAGTTGGAGAGAGAAGTGTTATTCCCTGGGTCCCTCCTGTACCAGTGTATGTACTATGTGTTGCTTCTTTACCAAGGCCAGGGCACGCCTCCCTCTGCCTACTGGGGCAGGCTCAGGTTGTTCCTCCTGTGAGTCACTCTGTGCCTGTGCAGACCTTGGCAATGGTGGAGGGCTGTGTAGCCCTGCCCCATTATGTTCCTGCTGCAGCTGTTTCAGCAGGATCATGTTGTGTAGCATGGCACATACAAGGACAATTTGGGTACATGTAGCTGGTGAGTACCGCAAGGCACCACCGGATGTGCCCAGGCACCGGAACTGTGACTTGAGCATCCAAACACACGCTCTACTGTAAATCTGGTATGTGCTTGTGCCTCATTATGGTGTTCTTGTTCAGGTGTGTGTGCATTTCTGATGGGTGTCATATGCCACAGCTCCAGTGTGTATCCAGCATCCCCCACTAGGTGACCGTCAGGGATGTTCCCATTGGCAAATCTCTGGTACAGCTGCGTCAGATGCCAGAAGTGGGAATCGTGATAGCTTCCAGGGCAGCCAGCACACACATTCATTATTATGCCCTGGACATCGCACACGACCTGGCAATTGATGGAGGGGAAGCCTTTGCAGTTGATGTAGACCCTACCCTGCTCACCGGGTGGTGCTTTGATGCATATGTGCATGCAGTCTATAGCACCCACTACCTCAGGATATTCTGCTGTTTGGTGAAACAGTTGCATATTGCTGGCCAACACCTCATGGGTATTGGGGAAATATACGTGCTCACCGACATGTGCTGACATGGCATCCAGGAACTGGTGGAGTACTCTGGATGCTGATGCCTGTGCAATCCCCATCATATCCCCAGTTAGCCTTTGGAAGGTACCTGTAGCTAGTATTCGTAGGCATACACATACCTTGGTATCCACTGGGATGGGTTCCCCTCTGTTAGTTCTGTGTGTGAGGCGTGGCTGGCACATCTCAACAATTTGCTGTAAGAGGTCCATGTCCACCCTATAGCACTCCACTATCTCCAGCTCATGTAGCCCATGGCAGGTTACCCTGGATCTGTACACTCTTCTCTGTCTGCTCACTGTGGGTTGGTCGACAGCATTCACATCCTCACCACCCTCAGCCTCTTCCTCAAGTTGTTGTATGATTGTTATTGCAGCCCGATCATTTTGCTGTTGTGAGTGTTAAAAGTTCCCCACTTGTTTACAGCGGTGATGCAGAGTGTGGGAAAACCAGAGGGGAAGGTGTTTGCATAGTTTATAGTAGTATTCTGGGCTGGGCTGGTCTGCTGCCTGTGTAATTGGCTGATTCTGATACATTTCACCTGCCAGCTAAGCTAGTTCTTCTTGATTACCTTTGTACTGCTGTTTTCCCTTCCCATTGCCTTCTTGTTTAAGTCCGTGTGCGCGCTGCGCAACACAGTGCTCAAATGTGCACACTGCTGCTATTTCCTGGTTTAACTTCTTTTTTCTTCCTGTAAAACCCAGTGCGTGGTGCGCTCACCCGCTTAGGCTGTGTAAAGACTGCTAGGCAGGTTTAGACAAACCCCCTAGCTTAGCTCTGCTAAGCTAGGAGCAAACCCGAGCCACAGGGCTCCAATCCACTTACAGTATGCCTGACACCACCCCCCCATGATTTCATCTAACTCCTAGGCTTGCACCAAGATATTCTTACTCTTACACTGTTGCGACCTGACTCGCATGCTGGGGAAAACTGGGATTCACTATCCTTCCCCTCATTTGCATAGAATTGCCTGCTAATGCATAGTTACATGTCTCACACTGGGCCTCCTCCCTTAGCAACCACTACTCACTGGCCAGGTTGTCTTCTGCCTGACATTGACTTGCATGGCAGAATAGTGATTTTAGTTAGACTGCTTATTTTAGGATTATTTTATTATTTTCCCCTGATCCCGTTTGCGAGCCGCTGCCCTATGCTTAAACAGCAGATATTGGCTAAAAGAAAATAAAAGTTGATTTTTGTATTTTTTTGTTTGCAGTGCCAATGGCCTTATACTTGGCCATTGGCGTGCTTACTACATGGTATGTAGCCTTTATTGGGGCAGTCACAGCTCCGTTTTGGATTTTGTAGAAATGTACTCACTTTCTAACCTAGTACATTTCTGCAGATAGCAAAAAAGAAAACAGGCACAGACACGGAGCTGAGAACACACTGTAAAAGCAAAGGAACCACAGTAGGTAATCCACAAAGAATATTTAATAAGAAACGAATCCACAAAGCTTTCATCCCTGCACAATTAGGAACTTCATCAGAATAAAGCAATTCCTTTAATCCTTTGGTAAAGCAAGCTGGCGACCGTGAACCACAAGAGAGAAGGCAGATATACTGTATGTCTGCCTTCTCTCTTGCTCTTCATGGTTGCCAGCTTGCTTTACCAAAGGATTAAAGGAATTGCTTTATTCTGACGAAGTATTCTTTGTGGATTACCTACTGTGGTTCCTTTGCTTTTACAGTGTGTTCTCACCTCTGTGTCTGTGCCTGTTTTCTTTTTTGCTGTGGTTTTTGGTGCTGTTTATTCGCGATTTCTGCAGATAGCACTGATCTTGCGTGGACTGTTGCAAGCTTCATGGATTGCAGAATCAACTCATTTGCATAGATTTTTCCTGCAAACGGGGTGATTTGCATACCAGGGCTTAGTCCGTGCAGGATTAGTGCAGGAGCGCTCATGCACGCCCCTGCAGGCTGTTCCTGGATCGCACAGCAGACATATTGCCTGCTTGAGCTCCTGCACCGATCTTGCACTCCGTGCAAGCTTTTGAGAATCCGGGGGTCTGTCTCTATAAATTGGAATTCACTACCTCTAGCTACCAGGTCTATGCCTGGCCTAACCCATTTCAAAGCCTCTTTAAAAAATCATCTCAAAAATCCATGGCTGTGCTCCTGCATAAAGCCTGCCTAATGCTCAGGTCTTCCTCTTCTGTCGCATTTCAATCTCTCACAGACTGCAAGATCCTAAAGTTCTTCTAACTCCTTCTCTGCTTCTATACCATATCCTTAAATTACTGCTCGGTCTTTATTGTTTTTATTCTTCTTAACTCTCTCTATCTTTATATCTGCATCACTATTTTTCTGGCTGCTATTTTCCTACCTGAAACTAACATTCTATTTTGTATGTACTATAGCAGTCAATATCACACATTGCCCTATGTACTTTTTTTTTGGACACTGTCTACATCATGTATGATGAGAGTGGCTATTATCTCTAATGTTTTAACTGTATTAACTTGTCTAGATGTGTAGTAATATATTACAACATCTTGTAGCAGTACTTTCAACTTATTTTTTGTATAGTATCTCTTATGTAATCTTTATTGTACTGGATTATATTGTATTTGTATTGTACTGTATGTGGAGCTTTTCTCCCCAGGCCTCTGCTGAAAGCGGGTTCTGTAGATCCAGTCAGACCACCCCGGTAAATAAATGTCAAATAAATAAATAAAAAGTACTTTCTATTATTATGTTCTAAATCTTCCAGTGTATCATTATATGTTATTTTATATTGTTTCTTTGTTTAATTTTCTCGTATCATATTGCCACTGTAAAACATTTTTATACTTCTCCTTAAAATCATCCACCATTCAGACCAATTTTTATAACATGCTCGCATAGTAATATGATCTCTCTATAACTGTATTACTAATCACTTTTCTTCATTCCATGCTTTCTCATTTATCCTTTTTATTTCTTAGGATCATAGGAAGTTACTAGGCTATTGGCCCCCGAGGCCCCTTAGCCAAGAAGTTAGCCAGTGTTCCAACAAGTCACCACCCTATGCCACTGTCCACCAGGGACATAGGTGAAATCCCGGGGGTGTATTTTCTATTCCCCATCCAGGTTGCGCTTAAAAAGGTTTAATGAGTTACTGTGCTTTACATGGAGAGGGAGTCTTTTCCACAAAAGGGGGAGTCTTTGGGTCACATCTGTCCCGCAAACAAGTGCTGATGATGTCGCAGACCAGGTTGAAGTCTCACCTGTGGGTTACTTGAGTGGAGTATGACTTGTGGATATGCAGCAGTCCCATCAGGGCGGGGTCTGAGATTGCTTTGTATGCCAGACAGTGGTCACCTCTGAGGAGTCTGTAGGAGACTGAGTAGAGGGACAGGGCTTTTAGCCCATCTGTGTAGTGTAGATGTTTGAGGCCCTGGATTCTCTGAGTGAGGAATCTCTGTGGTCTCTCCAGCTGCTGCATGTGCTTTGTGAGTTACATGCTGAAAGGGGCACTGTATGCAATAATCAGTCTTATAAGGGAAGAATAAAGGGATTTTCTGACCACATTGTCCCTGGATGAGATACCCTCACTGATGAGATGGGCCATGTAGAAAGCTTTGTGTACAACAGAGGCAATATGGTGGTCAAAAGTCAGTTTGCTATCAACCTGGGTTCCCAAGTCCCTCACGACTGATTGCATGCTTGGTGCCTTACTGAACGTCATTCTCCCCAAATGAGATGATGATGCAGTTTTTGGCATTCAGTTTGAGGCAACGTTTCTGGCACCAGTCATTTGTTTGGGTGAAACCCTCTTGGAGGATGTCCACATCAGTAGGGGAATTGATGACAGCACCCAACTTGCAGTCATCTGCAAACTTGGTCAGCCATAGCCCACTAGATCTACATTTAGCCTGCACCTCTGAGAAGTATATCCCAAACAACAGAGGCCCCAAGACCGATCATTGGGGTACAGGGTCTATATTACCTTATCAAATGATGAAAAGAGCGAATGCTGTTTCATTGATCCGAAAAGGTCAAAATCCCTAAAGAGCAAAGACATGGAACAGCGATTTTTTCGCAGGGTTCCCCCACATCCCCAGTTTGGAGGGGCTGTGCCTACCACATCCCCCACTACTTAAATATACCAACTCCGAGATTCCACTATAGTGGAGGAAATGCCAAAGTCCCGAAGACAGCCCACCAATTTCTTTCCCTGGGAAAAAAATCGATGGTCCGTGTCTTCGCTGTTTAGGGGTTTCGACCTTTTTGGATCGATGAAAGAACGTTCGCTCTTTTCATTGTTCAATAAGTTAATATCGACCTAGGGTACATCGCTTCTTTATGGGTCTACTGCTTGAGGTGGCTTCCACTGTTTTGATTAGGTGGGTTCCATCAGTGAATCAGTTTGCTACCCATCTGGTAACATATGGCTTGATGCCTAGTTGAGAGAGGTTATGTATTATTATGTGCACTGTCTTACCCTCGTCTATGACCTTGATGACTGCCTCAAAGAAGTCAACCAAATTTAGTAGGCATCACCACCCCTTGACAAAACCAAACTGTGTGGGATCAAGTTTCTGGAGGTTTCCAGTGTCCTTGTTAATGAGGTCCATGATAATCTGTTCCATGGCCTTGCAGATCAGGCTAGTTAGGCTGATGGATCTATAATTTCCTGGATCGGTGAACGCCCCACCTCTGTGCAAAGGGATGACAGTAGCTGTCCTCCACTCAGGCTTTGGTTGAACAGGGTGCCTAATGGTGTTGCAAGTTCCTGCCTGAGTTCATGTAGGATACAGCCTGGGATGTTATCTGGTCCCAATGGAGGCTGTATTCTTTGCCGTTGAGAAGGCAGTGATGACTTCCTCCCTAGAGATAAGGGAAGGGGGCAGGTACTGGGGATGCCCTGTTTTACTGATGAGGGGGACAAAAGAGTGAAGTTTTCACTGAACCTGTCTGCCAGCAGGTTGGCTATATCTACAGGGTTTGTGTATGTGGTGTTCTTGACCACCAGTTCTGAGCATATCTGGGTGCTTCCCTTAAGATTGTGGACATATGTGAAGAAAGCCTTATGATTGTCTTTAGTGGATGTGGTCAGTTTGGACTCGAAGTTTGCTTTGGAGGATTTCACTGCTGCTCTTACTTGCTTGTTCAGGCTAAGGAGAGATTTCTTCCAGTTAGACACCTGTTCCTCCTTGGTCCTGGACAACAATTTTTTCCTTTTATTATAGAGTTTATTTATTGCAGATGTCCTCCAGACAGGTTTCTTTTCCTTGAGGAGGAGGATTTTGTCCTGTCTGGTATTCCTGATTCCATGCAGCTATATAAATGCTCATATAGTAGTTTGGTATACGTTTGGACATATGTGCCAGTTTCTTTCTAGGGGGAGGGGGCTGTGAAGCTGTTTATACCTTCCATCAGGAGGTTATAATCAGCTTTGGAGAAATTTTTTTGTTTGAACCTAGCTAGGGGGGTGTCAGGGGAGATGATGACTTTGAAAGTGACTGCTTTGTGATCAGATCTTACCAGGGATGATGACACTGTAGGGATGCTGCCATGGTTACTCATGTTGGTTAATACCAAGTTCTAGATATTTTTATATCTTGTGGGGATGTCATCCAACTGGTCCAAGCCATTTGCACTGACGAAATCAAGGAATCTCTGGGCATTTGTGTTTTGGCATGAGTATTTCTTCTAATCTTTGGTTCGATAGTTAGTCACCCAAGATCAGGGTAAAGGGTTGAATCTTGATAGATGCGAAGAGGTCCAGATAGGTGGAGTGGGCATCTTGAGTCTGAGTTGGAGGCATGTAGCTAGCTATGATTTGAATAGGGGTCTTGTCAATTGTTAACTGCACCTGGAGTATTTCCTGAGCATCATACTGTTTGACCAGCCTAGAGCTGTGTATGTTTTTTATATATATTGGAACTCCACCTTCTTTTGTTTTGCTGCCCACAGCTTGGGGTCTGAATGAATGATATGATGAGTAACCTGGTATGGCTGGAGTGCTCTCTGCAGCTTTGAACCAGGTTTCTGTGACTGCACAATTGTCAGCTTCTTCCAGGGTTAAGAATGCTTGCAATGAGTGCAGTTACATATTTAGACTCCTTTCGTTTAGCAGCAAGAGCTTTCATTTATGTTTTGACTTCATGGCCTTGCCTAAAAAAGGCACTATGGTGAAGACGAGAGCATTTACCAAGAGCCTGAAGCCCAAGGGAGGCAGATGCAGACCATCTGTGGCAAAGCATCATGGCTTGTCAATCATGTCTTTGTCTATTTTTATTTATTCCTTGTTTTTCTTTATCTGTAACCATTTTACAAATTCCTGTTTCAACTGCCCCCTACTCCATAACTAAACCACCTGATACTATAAAATAGTCTGTTTTGGTTCTATACATACCCCTTTTGTAAGTCTGTGAATTTTTGTCCTAAAGTTTTAACTTAGCACATCTTAAAACTTCTAACATTTTTCTTGTATCATTTCATTTCTTTTTATGCTTGCCTTTTAAAGCACAGGTAAAGCCTGGTGTTACTATACTATTCATATTTATCACTACATAATCTAAAATCTGATGAAATAAACTTTCCCTTTTTTATAATTAGCATAAGCATATAATGTTATAATTCTGCATACTTGTTCCTTCTATTTTAAATCTACTATGGTTAATCTTATTTTTACTAAAGTTACATCTAATATCTGTACTGTACAGAACTCTTTCCACAAAGTACTCTTTCCACAAAGGGCAAACGTCCAGTCTGGTGGACCCCAGCCATTAACAAACTTTACAATAAGAGGAGAAAGCTATTACATGATAGAACAAAATCCATAAAAGGGAAGTCACCCCTGATCATTATTAGTAAAAAAATACGAGCACTCATAAAATCAACTAAGGCCAATTTTGAGAGAAAAATTGCCATGGATTCAAAGGACAATCATAAGGCCTTTTTCAGCTATGTTAGGAACCTGGGTGGAAACTCCCAGATATGCTCAGAATTAGTCCAAAATTATGCAAAAATCACTGAACCCACAGACATTGCCAACATACTGGCAGACAGGTTCAGTGCAAACTTCACCCCCCTCTCCTCCCCTAAAGGAGAGATAACTATCCCAGCGGAGTGTAGCCTCCCAGACATCTCAAATGCGCAGGTGAAAGCTGCTCTCGCTAAAGCTACAAACACAGCATCAATGGGACCGGATGGTGTCCTCGGCTGTGTGCTACACGAGCTAAATGAGGAATTCAACCCGCACATAAGGCAGTTGTTTAATCTCAGCCTTACCACAGGATACATGCCCAAGGAGTGGCGTACGGCAACTGTGGTCCCACTCCACAAAGGCGGTGCCTCTACGGACCCTGGTAATTACCGCCCCATAAGCTTAACAAGTCTAGTCTGCAAAGCTATAGAGAGGATCATAATGGAGCTCATAAACAAAGATATAGGGGACTTGCAGACATTGGACCTGACCCAGTTTGGCTTCGTCAAGGGCAGATCATGCCTTTTGAACTTGGTCGACTTCTTCGAAACAGTCACCAAGGCCATTGATGAGGGAAAGGCAGTCCATACAGCCTATCTTGACCTTGCAAAGGCTTTCGACACAATACCCCACTCGGGTATTGTAGAAAAACTTACCAGCTTAAATGTAAACCCATATGTCACAAGATGGGTTGCAAACTGGCTTAAGGACAGAACCCACAGGGTTAGAGTTGCTGGCGCTATGTCAGACTCCAAGCCGGTCACAAGTGGTGTCCCACAGGGCTCGGTCCTTGGCCTCCTACTGTTTGGCATCTACTTCTCAGAAGTATAGGCCAACATGGGAGGACTTTGGCTGACAAAGTTTGCAGACGACTGCAAACTGGGCGCCATAGTGGAAAGTGCATCGGACACGGATATCCTTCAGAAGGGAATCACGGAAACAGATAGCTGGTGCCAGAGCCATGGCCTGAAGTTAAACGCCAAAAAATGTATAGTCATACCCTTCGGGAAAAACAAGGTAACCCCAAGCTACCATATAGGCGGCAATCCATTAAGCACAGAAGAGGTTATCAGGGACCTGGGGACCCAGGTTGACAGTGGCCTTTCTTTTGACACTCATGTTGCTAAAGTGGTTAGAAAGACCTTCTACATTGCCCACCTGATCATGAAGGGATTCACATCCAGATCTAGTGAGGTCATTGTTCCCCTGTACTCTTCACTTATCAGACCAATGATCGAGTACAATGCCCCATTCGGGATGTATCTCACCCGACATCTGCAGCAATTGGAGAGACCCCAAAAGTTCCTCACCAAAAGGATAAAGGGACTCCAAAATCTGTCATATGCTGCCAGATTGAAGAAACTCCAGCTCTATTCAGTCGCATACCGTCTGCTCAGAGGTGACATGTGCCTGACATACAAGGCCATGTCCAACCCGGAATTAATGGACATGCTCCACCTCAAAAATCCAAATCCACCAAAACCACTAGAGCAAGCGACTTAAACCTTAGCACGGATATAAATAGGACGTGCTGGAGGGATAGATTTATCACTCAGAGACTCCCTATGCTGTGGAATAAAATCCCGGTCCATGTGAGGCAGAGCACCTCGCTGGCTCTGTTCAAGAGAAATCTTGACCTGTGGATGGGAGATCGTAGGTTTACCCCGGGAATCATCTCTGTGTCACTGCTGGACAGAGGCACAACAAACTAATGGGCACAGTGTCTTTTCATATAAGGGTGGCGTAAGCCACAAAACTTTGGGCTAGGCTTATAAATGCCTTAGGGCAGATAGCCTAGTATAAACCTATGAACCTATGTATTTTTACAGAATACGGCCCAGATATGTCATTTTCCATATTCCAGATTATCTGTCACCCCCATAGTTTCTCTGTTTATAATCTTTGTTATAAAATCTTGTGTCTTCTAATATAATTGCATCTATACTACATTTATTACACCTTTCTAAAATCCATATTCTTCTTACTATATTCTTAATACTATTGACATATACAGAAAGCAGTCTAAAAGTTTCATTTTCCCTTTTCCTTAGATCCATGGTCTCATAAGTTCATAGCTAATTACGAAGCTAGATGTCACAATGGGCCATACTGTGCCTAGCCAATTTCCTTTCCAAATGTGAGAATCAAACACGGTGCCTTGTATCTGTGAGTCAATTACCTTAACCATTATGCAACTGTCAACTTTAGCTATATATATTCTTTTTCATCCATTTCCTTTCTTGTTTCTTTTGTACTTTTCCCTTTAAATTTTCTTTTACTGTCTTTTAACCTTTTACTATCACCCAATTTATGTCTTCATCACTTATTTCAGATCCTTCTTTTATGTCCTCTCTATTTTTTCTCATCTAATTTTTCTTCTATTTCTACTGCTTCTAAGATTTCTGTTTGTTCATTTTCTTTGTCCTTACTGTTATTTTTATTTTTATAATCCATTCATAAATGTGCAATTTCATTACATTTATAACATTTCAGTTCTGATTTTTTGCATTATGTCTCATTTCCCCATAAATATAATTTTTCTTTTATCATAGATACTTATCAAATGTTCATAATGTCAACAAACAAACATGTTTTAGGTTGTCGCCAGTGTTGTAAAACACTCCTATCCCCCACATTTATCATGAGTGGCATAAGTATACATTTTTCTTTCTATTTTTAACACAATATTACAATTCCATCCACCAGTCTACCCCTTTTAAAATAAACTTTTGCATTGACCAGAATTTCTTTACATAAAGTTTTCAAATGTCTTTTCAAAGTCTCTCTCCACTTCTGTTTGAAATTGTACATGAATGTTTGTTTGTTTCACTGTTAAATGCTTTTATCACATAAGGATTCCATGAGTTAGTGTGTCTTGTTTCATATTCTTCAAGAAAAATTTCCATTGGAAAAAAAAAAACAGTCTGAAATATGTCGCAAAATGTCTGATCTGATGTCAATCTTCATCCGTTCTTGACTATTTGGTATGTTTCTGATCCTCAGAACTCATCTGGCCATTATATAGCTCATCCCAGCCAAACAATCTCTCGAGCTACTGGTCTACCGATAATGCCCCTGTCTACACTACCTCAGATCTTGTTTGCCTCTCTTACTGCTAAGACGCATCAGCCGATTTCTCTCTCAGAGCTATGTAAAATATTTTTTTCTTGATATTTAACTTTTGAAACCCTTTTCCTAGTCTTGCCCATTAGAGAGTGTGTGTTTATCCGTTTACTGTTGGTAATTCTCACTACCATTGATGGTAGTTTCCCCCCTCCCCTTACCATTAGGTAATCTCTCAATCTACCATTGCTGGCAGTTTTCCCCTGGTGTGATTGAGTGGTTTGAAATCCTTTTTTCTTTCCTTTCCTATTTTTCTTTGCCTCTCCTTGTTTTTATTTGGGATGATGGCAGATAAACCAAAACGGTCTCCTTCGAGCTTTAAACAATGTAAAGAGTGTGGCAGGAAAATGCTGAACTCTGACTGTCATGATCACTGCATTTATTGTTTGGGTGCACCACATTTAAGTGTTGACTGTACAGTCTGCCTGGATTTTGGTCCTAGAGCCCTGGTGGAATGTAAAAATAAACTTATTCTCAAAGGGCTTCATTGAAGCCTTTGTCCAAGTCCGAGCAGTCTCCTCTGGCCTCTGGTACCAAATCTATCCACTCGATGCCGACATCTGCCTCGACATAGACTGTAAAGAAACACAAACATGCAAGTTCCTCATCGGAACTGAGATCTAAGTTTCTGAAACGGATGGAATGGAGTGAAACTTCGGCACTGACAACTTACCAGTGCCTTCAACACCGAGTACGACTCCTACTACTTCTGCATGGTCTACAATTCCAACATCAGCACCGATGGTCTGTACTGCCATATCAACGCAGACACAGACTATGACAGCCACACAGATTTTGGCTCCTACCACTTCTGCATTGTCTTCAGTTCCGACATCGGCACCGGTTGTGTCGATACCCATATCTCCTATGGCCCCGCAGATGGTGCCGAAGATTGATTGTCATGTACAGCTCAGGAATACCTATTCCTCTTCCATTAACCCCATTTTGGGGCAACTCCCTAGCCCCTTTCTAGAGAGACAAGAGTCCCCTTCTGCATTTTTTGTGCACTCCACCAGGAGCCTCTTGGAACTTGATGTTGTTATGTTGGTGGATCAGATTCTGACAGCCAGGGGACATCCTCTAACTTCTCAACCCTTTTTCCCTTCTGGCACAGGGGGTTTCTCTCCTACGACTCCCATCTTCTTCTCCTCCTCTGACCTCCTGTCAGGCCTTGGAGCAGTCTGCTCCAATTTCACAGGTTCCAAGGACCTCAGCACTGACTACCTTTTTGTCTTCAGTGCTGGGTATGGTTCTGACACCTTTGTTGCATTTGGAACTGACGGGGTCCCGGGACTGTGTCTTTGCCGTCAGGTCCAAGGGGTTAGAACTGGCTCTGATTTTTTTTGTATGGAGCCAGCCTTGCCTCTTTGGGCTGCGATGATGTGAGATCCATCCTGTGTTACGGCCTCTCAGGTGAGGCTCTCTGGGCTGGGTGTGACCCCGATTCTGAGTTTGTCTGTCTTGGTTCCAGGCTCCCATCCCTCCTTGGGGGATCCTGCCTTTCAAGCCATGGAAAGAGCTTTAGCCACTGCTCTTCCTAGGTGGCTTCTGTATTACTGGAGTCTCAACTCCTGACCCCAGCTTTATCGGATCTGCCCCCAGACAGTGAGCTCCAAGGTCACAAGACCTACCTGTTAAAGGTCTCCCCTCTTCCAAGACCTCTTCAGATGCCGCCACTGAAGAGCCACCTCAGAAGAGATCGTCTAAAAGGAAACACATTGATTCTCCTGAAGAATTAGTCACAGAGGACACGGATTTCGATGATGGGGAGAATTCCTCCGGTCACCCCCAGAAGACATCTCCTTTGGATACATTCTGGAGATCCTAAAACTGAGGGGTAATTAGAAGCCCAGTAAAGCCTTCCTTTGAGGAATCTGTATACTTGCATGCCTTTGTAGCCTGCTTGTCTACTTCCTGAGTGACCCCACCCATGGACTACGTCATTAAGTTAATAGTTCAGTGGGCTTGGAAGGCTCCTGACTGTATAGAGCCAATCCCCCAGAGGCCTGACAAGATACTTTCAGCACCCGAGGACCATTCACATTGGGCAAAGGGCTTAGTAGTTGATGCCCTGGTGGTAGCAGCCACAACCAATAAAGAGCTAGCTGAGGAAAGTTCTACTGTTCATCCCCCTAACCTGGAGTCCAGGGTGATGAACAGATTTTACGAAGTGGGTCTATGCATCATCAACCTTCTCCATCAGGTCCTTGAATTTTTTGGCACATTTTACTAGACTTCAAAGGAATCTGGTCAAGGAGCTGTCAGACACCCTGGTGGGAGCAATAGCTGAAGGGGTCCAAGAAAGTGTTGTTGCAGTTAGCTACTCTGGAGTCCATTTCAAACTCATCCATGAGGCTCATTGCACATGCTGCCAAAGGGGCAACCAGATCAGCAGTTACAGGCATTGAGATTTGACGACATGCTTGGATGCACATGTGTGAGTTTGCAGAACCATTCAAGTCTTCCTTCATCAGTGCTCCCTTTGATGAATCTTCATTGTTTGGGGCTAAAATAAAGGAAACTCTGTCTAGGTGTGAGCAAGATGGAAAGACTGTGTCTGCTATAGATGGACGTTTTTCCACTCGTCAGTAATCCTACTCTTGGAATCAAAGGGGTGACAAAATGTGGTTCAAGAAGTCTCAGAAGCCTTTCCAGGATGCACATGGTACAGACTCCCCTCGGGGCAGATGCTTGCCAACCAGTGGTCTATTATAACCCACCCCATGAATCATCTTGTTTTTATATCTACTCCTAGAGGCAGAGGTGGTCCGCAGAACCAAGGTTCCAGGGAGACCTTCTCTGGTCAACCCTGCCAATGCTCCTGAAAGGAGGCCCGACTGATTGCCTCTGGAGGCAGTCAGGGGAAGATTCTCTTTGCACCCACCCGCCTGGTGCCGCATAACTACCGGTGCCTGGGTGCTAAGGATTGTTTCCAGAGGTTATTCTGTCTCCTTCACCCTTACCCCACGAACTCGAGCAAACCTCCCCAATGTTCCACCCAGTCAGAGAGTTCAAGCAGCATTAGAAATCCAAAAGCTGTTAGAAAAGTCATCCAAGAAGTCTCACCAGACCAACTAGGATCTGGATATTACTCAAGATTCTTTTTAGTGCCAAAGAAGTCAGGGGACTGGAGACCAATTTTGGATCTCAGCATTCTGAACAAATTTGTTCAGCAGTCAGAATTCCAGATGGTCACGGTTCAATCCATACTTCCTTTCTTAGAGGAAAATGATTAGATGTGCTATGTGGATTTAGTTTATTACCACATAAAGATGGACAAGCGCTTGAGAAAGTTTCTCTGCTTCTGGCTGGGAGCCAGTCACTACCAGTTCAGAGTGCTGCCCTTTGGTCTCACCACAGCCCCCAGGGCATTCACCAAATGTATGGCAGCAGTCATAGCACATCTAAGGCTGTATGGATTTCGAGTGTTTCCATACCTGGACGACTGGCTCCTCACCGCTACCACCAGGCATCTACTTCTACAAACCAGGAACTTCCATCTGAAACTATCTGTTGGGCATCACAGTAAACTTTGCGAAGTCTCCGATAAACCCTACTCAGCATATGTAATTCGTCTAAGCTTGTCTCAGCACTCAGTCTTGTCTTGTGTGGCATCGCTTCCCCACCGCAGGTTGCAGAAAATGCAATCGCAGGATCAGATCCTTCTTCATTCACACATGATACCGGCTCAGCAAGTCTTGCAAGGACTAGCCTTCATGGAGGCAGTGATCACAATAGTCCCACTGGCAAGGTTTCACATGAGACTTTTTTAATGGATGCTTGTGAACCAATGGTCTATTCTAACCCACCCTATTAATCATCTAGTTTTTATATCCACTCAATGCAAAAATGATCTGTCTTGGTGGATAAAATCCAAGGACATTCTCCTAGGCCGGCCCTTTGTCCACCCTCAACCCAAGGCCATAGTGACCATGGATGCTTCCCAGGTGGGTTGGAGAAGCATTATCTAGGGAAGACCATCTAAGACACTTTTCCCCCTCCAAGGCCAACCTGCATATCAGTGCTCTCGAGATGAATAGTGCTTCTAGCGTTGCAAGCATTTCATTCTACCATATCTCATGGAACGATAGCTATTCAGTCAGACAACGTGTCTGTAGTCTGGTACATCAACAGACAGGGGGGAGCCAAGTCCTACCCTCTGTGTCGAGAAGCCCATCGAGTGTGGCAATGGGCTATAACTTCTAACCGCTTCCTAATAGCAATGCACATCCTGGGGCGATCAGATGCATTCTTGTGCCTCACGAGTGGTCTCTAAATCCCAGACTGACGAAAAATATTTTTCTTCAAGTGGGCAAGCCTTCCTGTGACCTGTGTGCTTCACCCCTGAACAACAAGTGCAAAAGCTACTTTTCCCTAATTCCCTCTCAGGGGGAATCCCCAAGAGATGCTTTTGTCCTCAATTGGCCCCCGGGTCTCTCTTATGCCTTTTCTGTCTTCCCTGTAATTCCTCTATTCCTCAAGAAAGCAGCTCGGTTGAGAAGCAAAGTAATCCTCATTGCAACTTACTGGTCTTGACAAATATGGTTTCCCTTCCTATGGCCTCATCTACTCCATTGCCCATGGATTCTAGACCCAGCTCCAGTCCTTCTGTCTCACCCCCCGGGGACTGTTGCATGCCAGTCTACAAACTCTCAAGCTGACTGCTTGGTTTCTCCAGTTCCATTAGTCACTTGGCACAATGACCATCCATCTCCTGTACGACACATTTTGTTGCCATCCCATAAACCATCCATCAGGAATCTCTACCATAGTAAGTGGAAGAGATTTTCTTTCTGGGCTTATGAGAATGGTCTAGATCCTTTTTAGGCTTCAGTGGAAAAAGTTCAAGCGTTCTTAGCTACTATTTTTGATAAAGAGGCTTCGGCTTCCACAATTAGTTATTTTAGCAGCCATTTCAAATTTTCATAACTGTTTCGGTGACCATCCCTTAATATCTCAGAGTTTGCAAAGTTTTTCTTAAGGGCACAATTCGTTTAAAGCCCCCCTTTCAAAGATCCCTTACTGCCATGAGACTTGATGATTGTCTTGCAGTCACTTGCATTACCTCCCTTTGAACCTACAGTGACCTGTGACTTAGTTTCTTTCTTGGAAAACTCTTCTTCTTATTGCTGCCACCTCAGCAAGACGAGTCTCCAAATTACAGGCTTTGAGTTCTAAGGCCCCTTATTTAATTTTCCATAAAGACAGAGTGTCACTCAGGACAAACTCGTCCTTCCTTCCAAAAGTGATCTCAGAGGTCAATATAAATCAAACCATAGACTTGCCGGTATTTTTCCCAAACTATTCTAATAAGGGTGAGTACTGCTTACAACTTCTTGATGTGCACAGGCTGCTACGTTTCTACTTGGATAGAACTAAACAAGTCAGGCAATCAGAACAATTATTTGTATCCTTTGCAGGCACAACCTTGGCCAAACCTGTTTCTAAGGTTACTCTTTCTTGATGGCTAAGAGATTGCATTTCCTTTTTACACAAAATAGACTCTAAAACTCCCAATGCTCCCAAAGGCTCATTCTGTCTGATCTATGGTGACTTCAGCTGTTTTCCATTCTAAAGCTTCCATGTCCGAAATTTGCGCTGCTGCAACATGGGCTACTCTACATAGCTTTATTACTCATTACAAATTGGATGTGGTCTTCAGGAGCGTAGCCTCCTTTGGCTCTATGGTTCTCAGGAATGTCCTTTCATAGGGTCACCCAAAATCTACAGTAGCCTGGGAATCTGTCCCAAGAGACCAGAATGGATGAAGATTGACAAAGTTAGATAAAGAAGTTATGTCTTACTATAATGTTCCATCTCTGTTGTCAGTCTTCATCCATTCTTGCATGCAACCTCACCTTCCCCCTCCATTGGACTCCTGGTGGAGCAATATGCTGGCCTGGGTTTCTCTGTTAGGATACACCTTGGACATGGCTTCTGACTTCAGTTAGGAAATCTTTTTGTGAGCTTGCAGACTTGATCTGAGCTAATGTAGAGCGGGGCATTATGGTTAAACCTGTAGCTAGAGAAATTTTTTTGGCTGGCGTGAGCTATGTAATGGCTGGATCGGTTCTGAGGTTTGGAACCGTACCTATGAGTCAAGAATGGATGAAGATTGACAACACAGATGGAACGTTATGGTAAGACATAACTTCTTTTTTCTTAATAAAAATAAATGCTCTTAACTCATGTGCTTTTATACCCAAAGGAACTATTAAATTGTCCCACGCTACATACCCCTTCATTTCTTTATCTTCTTTACTTTGAATCCTTACCACCTACTTCCATTTTTCATTTTCTTCTGCCTCTTTCCTTTTTGCTACTCCCCCTTCCCTTATTTTACTTTCTCTGCATATGTTTTCTTTTCCTCATCACCACTATTCTTCAGGATTGTCTCTGAATCCTCCTTTTGTATTTTCTTAATGTCCCCCTAGGAAATATCTCCTTCATTTTCCGGCTCACTGTGCATCACCAATTCTTTAAATAAATCCTCCCACAACCCTCCTGACTGGAGGGTTGTAATTATATATCTGTCATTTGCCGACGCATATCCATCAAACAGATTTTCTTGAAACAATTCCTCAGAATCCTGCATGCATTAGCCCCTGAAAATATTGGCTAATAACCTTATGTAAAGCAAAGTAACCGTGTACCGGGATGAAACACCTACACAGGCTGTACAGGACAGCTGAAGTATAAAAGAACAGATTCAAAATAGCTGTCAAGTCTTTTCTCACTGACTACACTTACAGTTATTGCCTACTGCAAGGTAGGATATTGGGGTTAGATCAGAACAGAGACTGGTAGAATCCACACTGTTGTTTCTAGAATCTCTGTACAATGTACCACTTGCTAAAGTCAATTAATCATCATAGTGTCTCAGAGATATTAGCTACAGTTTCAAAGGTAGACGAAGATGCATCTTTTCCAAGATGTCTAAAAGTTTTGAGAAGTGGATTTAAACTGCTTTCACTTTTAACAAAGTGAAACCTTGACCTTGAAGTGATGTACTGCTGTTTTAGAATTGCAGTTAATCCCCTTGTACTGGTGTAGAGATGATGCTTCTTAACGCTAAGAGTGATAAGGTTTTGATGATATCAGTAAATCAACTCTTCTTTTCATGTAAGCCAATAACTATCTCTCTCTTCAGTAAAAAAAAAAAATTAACAGTCAGAAAGAAGCATTTAACTTGCATTAGTATTTTTCTTCTCTTCCCACGTGTCTCACAAAGACTAAAGAGTTACTAATTGTAGTGGCTACATCAGATGAATTTTGTGGGGAAACTGTGTGGGCCTACTTGGTTTGGGCGAGTTCATTATTGTAAGACTTTGTTTTTCATTGCTCTCATTTTATTACCAGCCTTCATACTTTTGTTCTCTGAAGAGAAACTGAACTGTATGAGTTGTGATTATTACCATTCCTTTTGTCGAGTTACACCTTTCCAGCGTAACATTTTTCTACATGCATACGTGTTTGACAACCAAATGTACCACATGTTGCAATTAGTGCCATACCCCAGCAGCTGTAATAAGACCATGCCTCTAGGTTTTACAAGTTTTTCTGTAAGATAGTCCATTATGTGAGATTTGTTGTTAAGTAGATGTGTCTTTCTCCAGAACACTAAGTATATTTGACATAAACAGACTGAATCTGTAGTCTTTAATTGTGATGTTTAGTATTGTGCTGTCCCCACTCTGGATCAGTAATCAAGGAGCCTTAATCCTCACCACTGGCACCAGAGAGGGAGGTTCACTTGGAGCAAAAATGAATATACCCAGCATTTCCAGATGCAGCTCTCTGCCTCAAGCAATTTCCCTTAAGAGCACACAGGGAAGACGGTTGGTATGGGTCCTCTCTCTTTCCAGATCCCCACTAAGACTCCCCAGTAGCACAGGTGTAGGATTGAGTCCTCAGCCGGGTATCAAGCCTAGTCTTCCAGCACCCTCTCTGGGTTACCACTGCTTCATGTCCCTGCTCCAATCAGCTGAGACACACACTCTTTGAGATATGATTTACACACACACACACACACACACACACACACACACACACACACACACACACACACACACACGTGAATGTCTGGCATAGATTTACTAGCTATGCCCCCTTCTGCCCAGACTAGAAGAAAGTTGCACCACCACCAGGCACACTACAAAACCAGCTGCTCTAAGGCTCTTGCAAAGGTACCCAATTATACTGGGTGAATTAATATTAATACAAATGGTAGTTTGACCAACAGCAAGGCTTTCAAGAGTAGCCAGAGCTGTCAGCAAATATATATAAGTACTCTCAAAGATTAAAATATTCTCTAAATGACCCGCCACAGTGAAAAGTTTAAACATATTTAATAATAAATAAGAACATAACATGTATATATTAAATAGCTGTATACATTAAACAGAGTTTCAGTCACAGAAAATATTGAAAATAACACAGGTGGATAGGTTCACACAGTTACAGAAAAAACAATACTTACCCAATCTCACTATTTTTCCTGACTGATCTAAAAAGAATTATTATTCCCTGGTTACTTACTAGAGCATGGTAAGATGAAGTAGGTGAGAGATCCTTCTTTGTCAGGTTACGAAAACAGAGTGCCATGCGACTTCAGTCTCACCTAGTATTAAAATATTTTTAGTGATGGATTACAGAATGACATCACATGCATCTGGTCATCTGATTTCTCGTTCCCATGCTTCCATCTTTGGGTAGAATCTGTCAGGATTTAGCTCATATGTGTCAGTAATATACATACAGAGAGCTTTCCTAAGATCTGCTGCAACTCCTGGAACTCATAAAACAATGTCAAACCTCCACCCTTCCAGAGTAGCAATTAGTTCACCCCAAAGACAGTGCAGGAAGCTTCCTAGTACAGACTTTGTCTCTGGCAACATTGATAACTGTAAGATACAATCTTTATAGCCTAAGCCAGGTAATTTAATTTCAAACTATTTTCAGAGTTTGTGATTAACCTCTTCTCTTCCAGTATCCTCTTTTAGAATGTATACATTTAAACAGTTGCAATAATGCATGCATATTTCTTTTTCTATCCAGCAGGGCACACTATTGGTGCATTTTTAACACAAGCAGCTTTACAAATACATTTTTCAAGACAAGCACCTGTACAAATCAGGTTGCTATATGAATTACATGTAATTCTTTACAAAATTCCAGGTAGCTGTGCTGACAGATGTTGCACATCCACTGCCCTACTTCTGCTGGCATCGCTGGCATTACCTCACATAGTCACAAATATTAATAATTTCCCTTAAATAACAATAGAGCAGCTGAAGCAATATTAACAGTTATAGAATACTGTAAAATGGTCATCATAATAAAATTAAAAAAATGCTTTCTATGATGGAAACATTAAATTGTCTTTGGGAATTCAAGTAGACTTTCCTAAAAAGGTGGCATTTGGGTGACTCATTCTCACAGACTGTTATCAGGGAAGGTAGTATGTTCCTCAAAAGTGGTACCAGAGACACAAACATCTGTGATACATCCCTTGAACCACTAGCAGCCCCTTCCTTGATGTTCTGAGTGAACAGACCAGATAACTAAGCACTAGTGTTATTTTCATGCTCTTAATGACAGAATTTGGCGCTTCATGCTGTCTGTGCAAATTCCTGAGCTTAGGGGTGGTATGATTAAACTGGGTAGCACTAGTCAAAATTTTAATCATAGAATTTTGCATCTACTGCAGGCAAGCAGGCAGAGTCATTTTATGCAATCTATAGGTCAAAAGAATTGCATCAGTCAAGACAGGACAAAAGTAGTGCATGAATAATTATAGTTTCTGAAGATGGAATTTTACATATTTATCTAAGTATTATGTCATAGAAGACTTGTCTACATTACAGTGTAGCCGAAAGACACAAACTGTTGTGCAAACCATTTACAACATTTTTTCACTTGTACATATTATCAAGAACAATTTTTGTTTCAACGATTATTCATTTTAACATTGTATATAGAGGTGTCAAGTCCTGCTTTCCATGAAGTATCTCTCCTCCTTTAGCATTATTCTTTATTGTTACCATGTATTCAGTTTATTTCTATGTAGTTTAAGCATCCATTTTTCTAAAGATCCCATCTCCATTTCTCTTATCTCCTTGATAACATTCAGCAGCTGTGTTGCAGTTGGTTTTGTTTTTGATTGCCATTTTCTGGTAATTGCTTTTACTGTGTGTAGGCAATTCAGTTTCTATATGCCAACTCAAAATAATAATATCCTTGGGTTAAAAATAATAATGTTTCAACATGTCTGACAAAATACACCAGAGAGAATTTCTAAAATCTAAAAATTCTCTGAAGTCTACTTGAGGGCTTGAGGTATTAAAATAGCTATGTTCTGTAGTCTTTCCATTCTCATTTTCCAGTCCTGTCTAACATCTTCTTGATTTGTTGTGTAGAACTGCAGAGGGCCTTCTGCTGGGTCAACAGAATTTTTCTGAAAATCAGCTGGCACCCATATTTCGCGCCTAGGACATCAAGACTTTCATTACCAGTTCCCCACCACATTTTTGGTACTTGTTCTGGAAAGACCATCAGCAGTAGGGATTACAAACATTAGCCAACCACCAGACTCTCCTCCTTACCATAATCCAGCTCCCGGTGTCATGTGTAGGCATTTAGTAGTTGTTAGGTTGATGGCTGAAAAGGGTGTGGAATGTTTGTTGCTCCTACACTAGCATAGTTTTGGTCTTTGTGGACTATGTTTAAGCCAGCTGTTACCCATTCAAGAATAATATCCAAACATTCTTTTAAGGTAGTGTATAACCAGGTATCTTTCACATAGCAGTGATAATAAGTACCTCTGCCTTGCACGACCTTCTGCAAAGCCAGCATGCATACTGTGAGTAATGAGAGAAGTCTTTAGGCATCCAACAGATCTGCAGGAGGTTGCCAGAAGAATTGAAGGTAAACTCCACTGTAAAATTGGAAAAAAATGCATTTTTCATCACATTTTGATGATAAATACATCAGAATCAATTACTGTTTAATAGTTTCCTTGTACTACATTGTGAACATCACAGAAACTGCCATACTAACATCTTTCAGACTCTTCACCCACATCCAAGAATGGAGTTTGGATCGGGTCCCTGTAAAATGCTGCAACCTAAACATCAGAAATAATTCTAAATGTTTTCTTACTCATTTAGTTCCAGTGGTAGTGTTGTGAGACTTTGGCTTTTTTTTTTTTGGATGGCCTGTCAAAGCAGAATCAGTGCTTATTTGCATTGATCTGTGCTTGCTGGTACATTCACATATTTATTAAATAAAAAAGGTGAAAACGTAGTGCTATTTTAACAGTTCAGAGCTGTAGTCCTAACACAAAATCCAGACCTTCCCTCCCCCATGCTGTTGCTAGGTGTGAAAGTTTTCTTATTTATTTTATTTATACATTTGTTAACCAGGTAGGTGCTCTGGTCCAAAGACCCCTTTCAGACACAACACGGGCCAGCAGGCCAATGAAAGCACAGTACAAAGAAAATTACAATGTAAGTGGAAATTACAGTAAGATGTGTGCATTTAGTCAAGAGCCTTTTCATGCTCAAACCAGACCATTGGCCAGTAAAATACAATGCAATGGAAATTACAGTAATGAGCAATAGCTGGATCACAGAGAGCTAGAAGAGATTATCAGTGACAGTGACACTATTTACAGTATTTGCAATAGTTGAAAAGCAAAGTGTAGACAACATGTAATTGTGATAGAGGCGCGTCCATATGTATATCTTATGAGTTTGCAATATTAAGGTTATATCCATATGTAGAAAGTGTTAGAGCAGTAGTGGAATGTACAGGAGTAAGGAAATTGGAAGTGGCATAGATCTTTAGTCAGTAGCTTTATCTAAGTTAGTAAAGTGCAGAACTAAGAATATGAAGAAAAAGTAAGATATTAATGAAGGCAGCAGCAAAAGACAGAAAAATAGAAAGAAGATGTGAACTATGATAAGTTGGGTACATAAATTACACAAAAGTCTGAGGGATATCAAAACTATGGGTGTGAAGGGAGAACTAATAACAGGTATAGGCAAGCAGATGTAACTAAAAGTGTCTAAATAAGTTGATCACAGCAGTATGATTACAGCAGTAGGGCTGTTTTGTGGATATTGTAGATAGTACTGTGCTGTTGAAAGTTACCCATGGTTGTCCAAAGCAATCATATTGATTTGATTTTCTGATGTCACTTTTGATGCATCTCTTTAGAGATTTTCTAAAATATTGTAGCTATGTGATAGTCTCATGTCTTGAGGTAATTTATTTCAGTATTCTGGTGCAGTTTTGGAAAAATCTTTCATTTGTTACTGTAGTTTATGGTGGCATAACAAAAAGTTGGTCTTCATGTGATATCATCCCTGCTCCATCATTGATCACTGACAGCTGTTATTTGAAAGCGTTAGTTAGTCAAATGACAGCTGGTTTTGCTGCTGTACTTAATTTTGTACATGCGTGGCTAAAAACAACCTACCAGTGGCTAAAAATGAGAGTATTTACTAGATCTCTTAAAAATATGCCCATTTTGTTTCATTCTTATTACTAAGGCTACAGGCACGAGGACCAGTTAACAATCAAAACTTTCCAGGGCTACTTAGTAACTCACCAGTTCCTGTAATGCACCATACTGCTCTTTCTTACCAGTCTTTATTGCAATGAAAATTCTCAGACTTTTAAATCGTCAGACTGTTTCTGTTTTCGTGTGTTAAAAGGGAAGGATAAAATAGGTAAGTGACAGTATATCTCATGTGCAGTGTCTCTAAAGACTTTGGAGCCTTTTGTTAAAAAATTCACTTCAGAATTGTTGAAAAATTGACATCTTCTGTCACTATTAAAGACCTGTAGCATTGTCGCCTCACAGTAAGACGCTGTCCGGTTCGATTCTCAGCTTCTGCGTGGAGACATGCGTGAATGGGCGTACCTTCGTTGAAGGTTGTGCGTCAGGCCTGGCAAGCCGGTACGTAAAAATCAACTGCCAATTATTAGCAGACTGGAGTTCCGCTGTGCCGACCCCTAACCGGGAAAAGCCGAAAGACACAAACTGTTGTGTCTGTTTAGTTATGTTGCAGGCTACTTTTCCCCATGTCTGTTAGCCACTGGTTTTGTGCTAAATAGATTATAGTATTGCTGGAGTTTTTTTTTTTGTTCTTTTTTTAACATTTTTATTAACATCACACATAGCATGGTGACATGAGTACACATTCAATTGTGAAACCAAAAGCAAACCATTTACAACATTTTTTCACTTGTACATATTATACCGAAATTTTTTGTTTCAACGATTATTCATTTTAACATTGTATATAGAGGTGTCAAGTCCTGCTTTCCATGAAGTATCTCTCCTCCTTTAGCATTATTCTTTATTGTTACCATGTATTCAGTTTATTTCTATGTAGTTTAAGCATCCATTTTTCTAAAGATCCCATCTCCATTTCTCTTATCTCCTTGATAACATTCAGCAGCTGTGTTGCAGTTGGTTTTGTTTTTGATTGCCATTTTCTGGTAATTGCTTTTTTGGCACCCAAGAGCTTTAAACTTAGTTGGGCCTTACTGTGTGTAGGCAATTCAGTTTCTATATGCCAACTCAAAATAATAATATCCTTGGTTAAAATAATGTGTTTCCCCAACATGTCTGACAAAATACACCAGAGAGAATTTCTAAAATCTGTCGACTCGTTACATTCCCAAAAATATGTTCCTGGGTACCTGTTGCTTTCACATCACATCTCCAACAATTGCTGTCTACCAGTGGAAAAATTCTCTGAAGTCTACTTGAGGGCTTGAGGTATTAAAATAGCTATGCAAACGCTTAACATGCAAAGATGCTAAATCCTCCAGATTTTATTGCTTATTTGGTAGCTGTACATATATCCTCCCATTGTTTCTTTCTGTAGTCTTTCCATTCTCATTTTCCAGTCCTGTCTAACATCTTCTGATTGAGTCTGATAGTTGTCATGCATTATTTTATATGCCTTACTAATTACCTCTTGTTTTGTTTTTACTGCAACTTATGTTCTAGACTCAAATGTGAGCTCTGCCAGAGCTGGTCTTTGCATCCCTTTTTCTGTGCTTATACTCTGTTCTTTAGTCCTGGTAGGGAAGGGTAATGGTGGAGTTCTTGATACCTAGACTGTCTATACCAAGGCGAATCCCCAAAAGGATTGCGTTTGATTTTATTTGTGTGAAACTGCAGAGGCCTTCTGCTGGGTCAAACAGAATTTTTCTGGCCTCTTCCCCCTCAGGTACTTCGTATGATGGTAGAAAATCAGCTGGCACCCATATTTCGCAGCCTAGGACATCAAGACTTTCATTACCAGTTCCCCACATTTTTGGTACTTGTTCTGGAAAGACCATCAGCAGTAGGTCCAGTTTCAACATTGCTTTAGCCCCCTTGACTGGCAAGGCATTAGTACCATGGTTAACACTCTGAATCCTAGTACTAGCTGCTGGACTGTTTCTTGGACTTGAAGCTGTGGCAGAGTTGGCTCAGGAAACCTGTTGATCTGAAGTAGTTTACTTCATTTGATCTTCAACCTGTGGGAATACGGATCCGAGCCGGCAAAGATTACAAACATTAGCTCCAACCACCAGACTCCTCCCCTTACCATAATCCAGCTCCCTTGCCTTTCATCCCCAGATCTCATTTGCCTTCGATTTGCGATAGCATCGTGTCTCTGAAGCTCCAGTTAGCAGGGTACTTTTCTGGTATTGTAAGTTACTAATTTCTGTTTTTGTTAGCCGTTTTAGCTTAGCGTAGGTATTCTTTCTCCCCCCCCATTACTTTGGTGTCATGTGTAGGCATTTAGTAGTTGTTAGGTTGTTTGCCTCTGTGTACCCCTCCCCCCTTTTCTAGTCAGTTTAGTCTGTGGTGAGTGGGTGTGTGTTAAAGTTTCAGTGGAACGTTTTGTCTTTTCTTTCCTAGGATGGCTGAAAAGCTTATTTTTAAGTGCTGCACAGAGTGTGGCCATAAGTTCTCCCCAGCGGATGGCCACACTCTGTGTGTAATGTGTTTAGGTGTGGCCCACCTTAATGTTGACTTTGCCATTTGTGTGGGGTTCAACCCCCAGGCGTTGAAAGACAGAAAGGCCAAGTTGGCCCTCTAGAGGCTTCTTCCTGCCACTGACCCTCCCTCCTCGTCCTCGGCTTCACTCACTGCGGCTGCCATGGCTGCCTCTCCCACTTCTGTGCCTCTGGCATCCCCTCCCTCCCAGGCTGGGACTCAAACTCCCGCTTCTAAGCCTGTGGCAATGGAGCAGAGGAGGGTAGAGAGTGGGAGAGAGAGTTGAGGCCGAAAGAGAAGAGGAAGAGGTCTACGGAGCTCGCATCACCCAGTAAATCCATTCGGAACCGTGACTCCCCCTGGCTCTGATCTCCTAGGTTCTCCCCAGAGCCAGAGGAGGCACGCTCAGTCTCCTGAGCCTCAGCTCCCCGACCTGCCCGGTCGGAGTCTGTGGCCTCATCTCTGTCCACTTGGTCTCTCTCGGACATGGATCTAGATAAGAGGAGGTGCTTCATCCGTACGCAGATCCAGTTGGGGGTCTTGCCAGCCCCCCCTCCTGAAGCTCGCTTCCTTTTTTTCAGCTTATCACTCCTTCCCCGATCTGATCTTCGGCTTCAGAGTTCCCGGATCCAAGGTTGGCCTTGGTCGTGGCATTGGCGCCGACAGTCCTCATGTCCTCAACGCCGGCAGCTGCCTGGAGCATCTCAGATCTGACCAGTTTGAATCCGAGCCGCACTCGGAGCCAGAGCCTGGGGGTCAGATCTGAGGGAGTGGAACCTCTTCCATCAGCTCCAATGTCATCGGTCGAGGTTCCCTGTCTCAGAGCTCCAGCCACTTCGGGTCCGGCTTCGATTCTCGCATTGGATCTGGGGAGACCGGCCTCCTTATTGGCTTCACAGGAGGTCCAGTGTCCTTCGGCGTTCGATAAGGTAGAACGGGTCCTCTCTGTTGGATTGAGGCCCCCGACTGCCCCCTTGGGCTCCCCCCAGACCCCCTTGGCTCTGTCTATGGTCCCCATCATTTTACCAGAGGGACAGCCTGTGCCCGAAGGGCCCCAGACAGTTCCCCAGAGGTACAGGTGGCTTGTGAGCACTCCCAGGAGAGCCCCACGGAAGATGTGGCTCGCAAGCATACGTGTAAGAGGAGGCACGTGGACTCCCCTGAGTCCCTGACCGAGGACACAGACTTAGATGAGTGGGAGGGCTCCCCAAGGTCACCTCCCTCATGGAGATCTTGCACCAGCAGGGAGGTTGGTCTGCCCCCAAGCCCTCCACTGATGAGTCTGTGTTTCTGGAGGCCTTCGGCACTGGCCTGTCTACGTCTTGGGTGTCCCCCTCCCCACGGATCCTTTAGTAGATTTGATCACCTTGTGGGCATGGAAGGAAGCTGATACCATGGAGCTGATCCCCAAGCACCCCAATAAGGTTTTGAGTCCCCCCATAGACAGGCCTTCCTGGATCAAGGGCTCCCCTGAGGACGACATGGTGGTAGCAGCAGCCACTCAAAGGGAACTATCTCAGGAAAGTTCCTCTGTCCACCCTCCTGACCGAGAGTGTTGGATGATGGACTGGCTATGGAAGCGGGTGTATGCTTCAGCTACCTTTGCTATAAAGGCACTGAACTACTTGACCCATGTTACGAGACTCCAACGCGACCTGGAGAAGGAGTTACAGGAGTCTCCACCCAAGTCCATGTTGCAGGAGGACAAGGCTTTGTTCTCCGCAAAAATGGCCACTTTGAGAGCAGTATCAAATATGTCCATGCGACTCCTCTCCCATGCAGCGGAAGGAGTGGCTAAGGCAGCTGGGTCTGGCATGTCCATGAGGCATAACGCCTGGCTCAGGTTGTGCCAATTTACCGAACCCTTTAAGGCATCCTTTGCGAATGCCCCTTTTGACAGCTCGACTCTGTTTGGTAAGACCGTTAAGGATACACTAGTCCAGAGTAAGAAGGACAGGAAGCCACTGTCTGCCATCGGGATCCACTTCTCTAACCATCAAAGGTCCTTTTCTTAGAACCGGAGAAGGCAAAAGAAGATGTGGTTCCGGAAGTCTCAGTATTCATGGGACACTAAGGGCTCTTCTTCCCCCAGAGGCAGAGGGGGGGTCAGAATGGACGCTGGCCCAAAGGCCGAGGGTGTCCGCGAAACTTCGGGTTTCGAGAACCTTTGTCAGACAGACCTGGGCAGCAACCCTAAGGGGTTGCCTAACTGCTCTACTCTGGAGGCAGTCGGGGGACGATTGTCCTTGCACCCAGCAACTTGGGAGTCCATAACAACGGACCGCTGGGTGCTGCAAATCATATCCGGAGGATATTCTGTCCCCTTCATGGGTTCTCCAACCCCTCCCAAACACCTCCCGGATGTTCCACCAACGGAAAGGGAGGCAGCAGCACAGGAAATTTCCAAGCTGCTAGAAAAACGAGCCATCGAAACCGCCCCCTCCCCCCAGCTCAGTCCAGATCGGGCTTCTACTCCAGGTTCTTTTTGTTGCCAAAGAAAACGGGGGGACTTAAGGCCCATGCTGGACCTCTCCATCCTGAACCTGTCAGTGGCCAAAGAAAAATTCTGGATGGTCACTCTACAGTCCATCATGCCGTACCTGCAAGAGAGCGACTGGATGTGCTCATTATATCTCCAGGATGCCTGCTATTACATAAAGATGCACAGAAGCTGCAAGAGGTTCCTCAGCTTCCGGCTAGGGGACAATCATTACCAATTTTGAGCCCTACCCTTTGGTCTCACCACAGCCCCCAGGGTGTTTACCAAAGTGATGGCAGTGGTAGCGGCTCACCTGAGGCTTCAGGGGATTCAGGTCTATCCGTACCTGGACGATTGGCTCTTCACTGCTCACAACAGGCGTCTACTTTCCCAAACCAGAGACTACTTTCTGACACTTGCCCTGAGTTTGGGTATCACAATCAACACATTCACATCTCTGCTAGAGCCTGTACAGGTGATAGACTGCATTGGTGCCAGGATAGACACACTCCAGGGCAAAGTGTTCCTGACCTCGGAGAGAGTTCAAAACCTCAGGATGCATGTCTCCCGAATTTACCATTCCATTTCCTGACAGCAGAATCTGTGTTGAGGGCCCTAGGCTCGATGGCGGTGACCATAACTCTCCTTCCATGTGCCCGACTACACATGCGGATTCTTCAGTGGACTTTGGCGGTTCAGTGGTCCCTATTGGATTTACCACTAACCTATCCTATCCACCTAGGTCAAGTGCGTCGGTCATCCCTCATATGGTGGATGAGCTCTCCAGACATTTTGGAGGGACGACCCTTTCTTCCAGCCCCGACCCAAGCCTCAGTGACCACGGATGCCTCCCAACTCGGGTGGGGTGGGGCATTGTTCAGGCAGGAACAGTCCAAGGCCTGTGATCCCCCATGGAGACCCGTTTACATATCAGTGTCCTAGAGATGAGGGCGGTCCTTTTAGCGTTGCAGGCCCTTAATGCCTTTCTTCGTCTGTGGGTGATTGCTGTTCAGTCAGACAACATGTTGTTCTTATCGCAATGCACATTCTGGGAAGGTCCAACATTCTAGCAGACAGACTTAAGTCGGACCATTCTGATGCCTTACAAGTGGTTTTAGAGTCCGACAATAGCGGAACAGGTCTTCAGCGAGTGGGGTCAACCTTGCTGCGATGTCTTCGCATCTCCTTGCAATGCGAAGTGGAGCAGGTTTTTGCTCTGAACCCCCCCCCCCCCGCCAGGGGAAGTACCCCAGGAGACGCTCTAGTTCATGATTGGCCTCCCGGTCTTCTGTATGCTTACCCTCCAGTCCCTCTCATCCTGAGGTTTGTGCAGAAAGCTTGTCGATTGTGGGGCATGGTGATCCTCATTGCCCGATTCTGGCCTCGCCAGGTATGGTTTCCCTTCCTTTGGTCTCACCTTCTGTCTCCACTGTGGATCCTAGATCCCTCTCAGGATTCAATTTCACACCCATCAGAGGGTGCCTTATCCGAATCTGGACAGCCTGATGCTCTCACTGCTTGGCTGTTCCGGTTCCCATGATCGTTAGGACTCCCGGACTTTCCTCCTTAGTTAAGTCTATTTTGGTAACTGCTCATAAGTCTTCAACCAGAAAGGTTTATCGCAGCAAGTGGAAACGTTTTTCTTTTTGGGTCTCTCAGAGGGGTTTGGATCCCGTCACGGCTCCTATTTCCACTATCCTTGATGTCCTAGCTGATATTTTCCAGCACGGAGCTAGTTCTTCTACTGTCTAAGTTCAATTTACTGCTATTTCTCATTTTCCTGTGAGCAAGAATTCTGCATCCTTGGCATCTTCTAGACTGTGTAAAGCCTTTATTAAATGTACCTTTTTTGCTACGCCCCTCGGTCAAAGATCCTGTCCCCCCATGGGACGTTACTATGGTTCTTCAAGCTCTGGTCGCCCCACCTATCGAGCCTGTCGCTACTGTTGATCTAAAATTTCTATCATGGAAAACAGCCTTTCTGGTCACTATTACCTCTGCTAGTAGGGTTTCGGAATTGCAGGCCTTATCCATAAAATTTCCGTACATGATCTTTTCATAAAGATAGAGTTTCCCTTCGCACCAGTCCATCCTTTCTTCCTAAGGTGGCATCACCAGTCAATATCAGACTATAAATTTGCTTGTGTTCTTTCCCAATTTTACCAACAAAATAGAATACAAATTACACATGCTGTATGTGCACAGACAGCTATGATTTTATTTACACAGGACAAAAAATTTCCGTAAATCTGATCAGTTTGTCTCGTTCTATAGACCCTTTTTGGGCAAACCTATTTCCAAGGTCACGATAGCTAGATGGATTTCTTCATGCATCCTGCAGGTCTGCAAGGACAAAGGCCTGTCTCCTCCAGGTCAGGTTAAAGCTCATTCCACCAGGTCCATGGCTACATCTGCAGCTTTCTGGTCTAGTGTATCTTTAGCTGACATTTGCTCAGCAGCTACTTGTTCCTCATCTCATACGTTTATCTCCCATTATAAATTGGATTTGACATCTAGAAGGAGAGCATCCTTTGGCTCTGCGGTGCTCAGGAATATCCTTCCATGAGGGCCACTCAGGAGTTTAGTAGCTGGGAACTCTGTCCCACAGGTTGAAGATCAAATGAAGTAAACTACTTCAGATAAATAAGTTCTGTACTCACCATAATGTTCCACCTGAGTAGTTGTACTTCATTTGTCTTCAACCATCCCTCCCTCCTTCCTCCAGACCTTTGGCACATGTTCCGCCTGCGGGCTGTAAGTATAGGTCACAAGTTTATTAGGTCAGGCTATAAGTGTAAGTTCGGCAAACTCGATCTAGAGATGGAAGGCAAGGGAAGTGAATTATGGGTAAGGGGAGGAGTCTGGAGCTCAGAGCTGATGCTTGTAATCTTTGCCATCTCAGATCTTACACAGATCCGTATTCCCACAGGTTGAAGACAAATGAAGTACAACTACTCAGATGGAACGTTATGGTGAGTACATAACTTCTTTTTTTAGATGTAAAGACTCTCACTAGAGTCACTTTGGAGTCAGTGTCAGTTTTTGACACCAGAGTCTTATCCAAGTCAGCAAACTTCTTTGCTGTGGTGACCCCCCCCCCATAATAAATCCTATAAATCCTATGTCAGTGTCAGCCTCATCTTCATCTCATGATTTTTCTGATGCTAAGCATTATGCCCCACAACCTTTCCTTTTAGCAGGTCTTCCACAAGTGGTTTCAGCTTCCAATAAAAAGGTCATCTTCTCTTCCATCCAAGTGACATCCACCTTAAGTGCACAGGAAGGCAGTGTACAAGAGGAAGTATGGTGACTCTTCCCCATCGAATCCCCCCTTCGTCTGATTGGGATGATGATAAGGGCAGTGATTCCCATTCACTTCCTGCCCCTTGATGATACCATGTTGTAGGAAATCCCAGAGATGATGCGTCAAGTGTTTAAGTACCCGATCTCATGTTCTCCCTGCAGTGGATGCAGCAGATGGTCTTTTTGACCACCCAAATGCCTTTCTGGATGGTCCTCTCAATTATAGTTATGCACAGGTTTGCTAGGAAGGCTTTTCAGGAAAACCAAGGTATGGTAGCCCCAGTAGTGAAAAAAAAGTGGTCTTGTGCACTTCCAGAGATTGGAATTTCTGATTAGAGACTCCCAAGCTAGATATTTTAGTGTTGGTAGCTGCTCTCAAAAGGGCTCAAGCAAGCAGTCTACATTCCTGCAGTTTAGTCACCAGCTAAGTAGTCCAGGATAGTAGCGCACTTTGGGATGAATGTTCATGCATAGTTGTTTTGGTTTTTTTTTCTTTGTGGGAAGTTAACTATTTGGACAGTGTGCTGGAGTTTTCATGAGCTTTATCTGATTAAATAGTCAATGCCGTAGATAATTTCATGATTAACTCACAAAAAAAAATTAAATCAGCAGTGGTGCTTACCATTACAAACCTAAGGTTGTGTGCAGCTTGTAATGTAGTCAAATAATTCCACAAGGAGGTGGAGTTGCAATATATATAAGAGGTACACACGTCTAGGCTGGTCAAACAGTATGATGCACAGGAAATACTCCGGGTGCAGTTAACAATTGACAAGACCCCTATTCAAATCATAGCTAGCTGCTACTCCACCTACCTGGACCTCTTCAAATCTATCAAAATTCAACCCTTTACCCTGATCCTGTGCGACTTTACCTATCCAACCATAGATTGGAAGAAATACTCATGCCAAAACACAAATGCCTAGTGATTCCTTGATTTTTGTCCATGTAAATGCCTTGGACCAGTTGGTTGACACCCCCCACTAGAGGTGAAAATATCTTGGACTTGGTATTAACCAACATGAGTAACCACTGCAGCAACCCTACAGAGTCATCATCCCTGGTAAGACCCGTCCCCACAAATTATCACATTGATAATAAGCACACAATCAGTCATGAGGGACTTGGGAACCCATGTTGATAGCAAACTGACTTTTGACCACCATATTGCCTCCATTGTACAGAAGGCTTTCTACATGGCCCACCTTATTAGTAAGGGTATCTCATCCAGGGACAAGGTGGTCATAACATCCCTGTATTCTTCCCTTATAAGACCAATTATTGGATAGAGTGCCCCTTTCAGCATGTACCTCACAATGCACATGCAGCAGCTGAAGAGACCACAGAGATTCCTCACCCAGAGAATCCAGGACCTCAAACATCTACCCTACACAGATAGGCTAAAAGCCCTATCCCTCTACTCAGTCACCTACAGACTCCTCAGAGGTGACCTCTGTCTGGCATACAAAGCAGTCTAAGACTCCGCCCTGACGGGAGTGCAGCATATTCGCAAGTCATGCTCCACTTGAGTAACCTGCACACGAGACCTCAACCTGGTCTGTGAAATCAATAGGACTTGTTGACGGGACAGATTTGTGTCCCAGAGACTCACCCCTTTTGTGGAATAGACTCCCTCTCCATGTAAAGCAGAGTAGCTCATTAAACCTTTTTAATCACAACCTGGATAACTGGATGGGGATCAGAAACTACACCCTTGAGATTCCACCCATGTCTCTGTTAGACAGTGGCATAGGGTGCTGACTTGTTGGAACATGGGCTAAATTCTTGGCCATGCTTGTAAGGAGGGAAGTGTATTTTTTGTATAAAAGTTAGCTTGTACCTGCTGGTATTTGTCTGAAGAAGTTTGGTCATTGAACCAGACGAAAAGCGCTTTACATTACAGTGTGGTACTTTAGTTTGTGTTTCATTATTATTAAAGAGCGGAGTAGCTGAAGATTGCTGGGTGTTTCAGGTGCCTTTGTCCTGCATACTTGTTTTTCCTACATCTTCTGTTAACACATCCCTGGTAGACACTGATGACCAATGACCAAACAGGAGCTGTTCACTTAAGAGGAGAATAGGGCTGACTAAGGGTCTGTTTCACATCTGGAAGCAGTGTCTGCCTACTTGTAATTGTATTTAGAATAGCTGTGATAAGGAAGCCTAGTTTGCTGTTATATAACATTAGTATAACTGCTCTTTAACATCTGTGAATTTCCAAAAGTGAAGAATATCAGAAATTGTGTTTTTTTGTGCTTTATAATACAGCTCTACTATAAGTAGCATTGTTTTGACAGTTTTTAAAATGTGGCACACTACTTTTTAAATAATTACAGTCACTGACTTTGATGGGAATAGCTTTCAATTTTTTTTAATTTCTCAGCCCTTACTGTGGTCCAGACAAGGTAGGCTTCACTAATGACTCAAGACCAGGTGGAGTCAACATAGGAAGTTGGAATTGAAAAGGTGTTGCTGATTTTACCCTTCCTGTGATTATGAAAGTGATCTTGTTGCACTGCATTGCCAGCTCCTATCGAAGAGTGCTGCATAGTATGCCACATGCTGACCAGGGATGTAAACAAATCTGCCAATCTGCGTCCATGCAGTAGCCCTCATGGAGCTTGTAGAGGAATGTATATGCTTAAAGAGAAAGGCATCACAGCCTCTGTTATCTGGGCAATACATGTGTCTGCTGCTAGGCGACGGATTTTTCCAGGAAAACAGAAGAATCTCTTTTGGTTGCCTGGACAATAGCCACTTCATTGCTGGATCTCACCCTAGTGATGAGACACAGACAGGCACTGCACTGTAGTATCATCTAGATGGTTAGCAGTATGAAAACAGTAAAAAAAAAAAAAAAAAAAAAATGCAAAATTTTAAATACTGCATTTTGTTTGCCAAAAACAGAAAAGTTTTAGCAGCTAGCCATCATGGAAAATGAAAACGTACAATCATTTGTAGAATCATGCAACATATATGTTCTTCTGCATTTGTGTTTAGTTTTCCTGTATTAAGAATGACTACTACTTTCATTGTGACTATTTATCCTCCTTATGCTTTCCCACACTAAAAGCAAAGGTGAATCATGGATTGCTTACCTTGTAATACTGTTGAGGTCCTGCTAAGTTCTAAATTAACACTTTTGCTTTCTCAACATTGTGTAAACAAATTGTAGCAAAGGCCACTGTCACAGTCAAGGAGTGCTAAGGAAAGTGGAACAGCATACTCAATTAGAAGGTGTACATATATGTTTTTCTACCTGTGACTGTCAACAAAGAAGTATTTGTAATCAAAACTGTGAATGCAAGCTGTGTTTCCTAATGCTTTTTATCTAAGAAGAATCTGATAATCAAAGTCGCAATAATTATTTACTCTGTTTTAGTTATTTTGTAATTTAATTTTAGTTACTGGCTGAAGACAAAATATGTGTTTTAATGAGAGTAAAAGCAGAAGCCTTGTTTTGAAGCATTATCTTATTGTGGATTGTGGAATGCAGTTTTGGTTGTAGAAAGACTGATTAGCTTTCGTAATGTGATTTTAGAAAAGGATGACTTTGTCCTTAAATGGATCTAAGTATGCTGACACAATATATTTTCACTAGTAACATTTTTTGATGCCAGAAGCCCATTTTATAATGACTCAGAAATGCTTTAATCCTTCTGCTGCTTTTTAAAGTATTGTTATTGCACTTATTGCACTGTCTGTGTTCTGTCTTCTGTAACAGCTGGGCAGTAGCATCTGTAATTGCATTTATTGCTTGCTTATTGTTTTACTTTAGCCCAATCAGAACTTTGAGCTTTCTCCCCATGTGCTGTATTTTATCCATTTGTTCCCGTCAGGGTGAAGGCTAAGCATGCTGGGAGTAACACCATCATCCACATATGCCATCAGGTTTTTTTACTTTAGAGCTTTTTGTTTACCCTGATGTTCATCGTGCATACAGCTGCAGTCATAACAGATGGGTTCTCCTGCCGTCAGGCGGGTCCTCGGTCAGCCGAATTCCAAAGTCTAGGTCCGGCGTCGGTTGTCGTCGCTTCTTCCCTGACGTCAGTGTGACAGGGGTATAAAAGAACCAGCTGACGCCATTTTCTTCAGTCTTTCTTGTCGCGCGGTGCCCGAAGCAGAAGCAGTTCGCAAGTGCCGATCGGCCAGCTCCTGAGATTACGAATATTTCTTTACCGAAGACTTCTTGAAAGCTAAGTACCCCGTTGGGGAAATTTTTCTTGCCTCAGACCGATGTCAGACAAAGTTAATAATTGCATTTCATGTGGGAAGCAAATACCCGCATAAGGATTTCCATTCCCTCTGTATACCTTGCCTAGGGCCCAGACCACGACGTCTCGGCCTGTTGTTTTTGTGCTACATTCAACAGACGCACTATTAAGCTTCGGGCGGAGTTCGCCCAACACTATTTTGGCAAAAAGTTTAATTACAACATGTCGTCGGATACTCCGACTCCAATTTTGAGTAAACAACGTAAAGATAAGGACCGACATACGAGGTCCGCGACTTCTACCGACACCACGCTAAAGCCGACTACATGTGCTCCGGTTCTCAGCGAGGCGCCTACGCAGCCCCTGACTACCGATGACACTTCATTAGCAGTGTCTTCTGTGCCCGAGGTCGCAGGCTCTTCGGCCCTCACTCCAACTACAGATACCGAAGTCACTCTTGGCGGGGAAACTCAGAGTTCAGACAGGCCTGCCACCTCTCAAGGTGTCTTCAGGCCTTCTCCTTCTTTTTCCATTAAGGCTTACACTAAATCTAAAGCAGCCATGCATTCTAAAAGACAAGCTCCACAGGGCCCCTCTCAAGGCCCCATGCCTAAAAAGCAGATGCTCAAAATGGCTGAGGATTTGATTACTCTTATCAGGGGTTCTCAACCCCCCTCGGACAAAAGGCCCAGAGTGGAGGAAGACTACCCTTCCTCGGACCAGGCCTCCATTACTTCAGAACATTCTGAGGACCAGGAACATTCTTACTCCCCTTTCGAAGATTCTGATGCAGAGGAGTCCATTCCCTCTGAGGATTACTCTTTTGGGGAAACCTTGCATACCTTGAGGGAACACTTCCACTGGGAAGGCCAAGAGTACTCAGACTCCAAGAAAAGGCTCAAGGATTTTCTTTTGCTCCCTCAGCACAGGCCTCTGGCTATACCTCCTGTCTTAGACATACTAGATGATGTGTATTCAGAGGCCAGCCTTAACCCAGATTCTTTACCTCCAGCTCCAGTCAAGCCTGACAGGTATTACCGGGTTCCTGATTCACACCAATTCCTATACAAAAGCCATGCGGCTGACCCAGAAACTATTTCACAGGGTCCCAAGGGAATTAAGGCCTCCACTGCCAACAATCCATTACCTTCAGAGAGAGATTCCAGAGCTTTAGAAAGGTGGGGGGGGGAAAGGTATACACTTCGGCCACATTAACCATGAGGGCTTTAAACTGTCAGTTCCATATGTTAAAAAGTAGCAACAGTTTTTGTTATCTCAGTTGAAAAGCAAAATGTCACAACCTGAACAACCAGACTTGAAGGAGTTGCAGGATTTGTTGCATAGTGCAGAGCAAGTGGGTAAACATACCTTGCAATGTGGTTTTGATGTTTTAGAGGCCTCTTGTAGAGTTGCTGTTACAGGATCAGTCATACGTAGACATGCTTGGCTCAAAGAGCAAACCTTACCAGATCATGTCAAAGCTAAATTACTAGATGCACCTCTTCAAAAAGATGTATTGTTTGGTGTTAAAGTTGAGGAGGTATTAAAGAAAATGGAGGAAAAGGTAAAATCAATGCAAACAGTGAAAGATTTCCTACAGGTACAACCGCCATGTTTCAGTAGAAATTGGCCTTCAAAAAATTGGTCCTTTCCAGTCACGGACAGACCTCAAAGAGGTAGATACAGGCGCCTGAGAGGTAGAAGGCAATCTCAAGGATCATTTAGAGGCAAACAATGGCAAACACCTACACCAAGAGGTGGTGAGGATACTTCACAGCCATTCAGAAGGCAGACCCAATGACTTCCCCCTTTGCATGCCAAGCAAGGCTCAAATGGCAGCACCTTTAGGCGGAAAACTGGCATTATTTTCGAAAAATTGGCATATTGTCACAAAAGACAAATGGATCCTGGACATTATAGACAAAGGCTACAGATTCCACTTTCACACCCTTCCACAAATGAGAGGCATGCCAAACCTGCCACACAATCAAAGGGCAGAGGCACAAAAACAAATTTCAGATCTCATGGACGTGAAAGCTATTCAAGAGGTACCTGCACAAGAACAGGGTCAAGGTTTTTATTCCAGACTATTCCTGGTACCAAGGAAAGGCAAAGATTGGAGACCTATTTCGGACCTATCCATCCTAAACACATACTTACTCGTACCAAAGTTCAAGATGCTCACATTACAGCAGCTTCTTCCCATGCTGGGCAAGGAGTCTTGGCTGGTAACATTGGACCTCAGGGAGGCATACCTGCATGTCCCAGTCAGACAAGATTGCAGAAGATACCTCAGATTTCTTGCAGGTTCATCCCATTATCAGTTCTCTGCATTGCCCTTTGGCTTATCTACTGCGCCCAGAGTATTCACGAAATGCCCGACATCAGTAATTGCCTTCTGCAGACTTCAAGGGATACAAATATACCCATATCTGGACGACTGCCTGATCCAAGCGGACAGCAAACACACTCTTCTGAAACACCTGGCGTTTGTAATAATGTTGTTGAAATCTCTGGGATACACAGTCAACAAAAAGAAGTCAAGACTAATACCCTCTCAAACAATAATTTTCCTGGGTGCCAGCTTGGAATCTAACACCCAAGGCTTACCTCACGCCAGAGAAACAAGGGAAATTAACTCAATACTTCAGAAAACTGGTAACCTTCACCAGGCTGACTGCAAGGAAAATCCTGCAGGCTCTGGGATTCATGGCATCTTGCATCCTGCTAATCCCATGTGCAAAGCTGCATATGAGGAAACTTCAATGGTACCTAAAAAACTTATGGTCTCAACACAGCCACAGTTTGGAAACAATCATACCACTGATTCCATGTCTTCAAAAGGAATTTCTGTGGTGGGCTCAAGCATGCCAAAGAAACATAGGTCTCCCATTCTGCAAGCCTCAAGCAAATCAAGTCATCACAACAGATGCCTCGGACTACGCCTGGGGGGCGCACATGACAGATCGGTGCATTCAGGGCAAATGGTCACAAAAAGAAAAGCACCTACACATCAATCAAAAGGAAATGCTAGCAGTAATAAATACTATTATGGCTTTCAAAGACCTACTGCATCCAGGACAACTATTGATAAGAACAGACAACACCACAGTGATGTGGTACATGAACAAACAGAGAAGAACTCATTCATATCCCCTGTGCAGACTAGCCATGTCCCTTTGGAACACGGCTCTGGAATTGCAAATCCAACTTCAAGCACAATTCTTGCCAGGGAAGGAAAACGCACTGGCAGACAACCTGAGCAGAAATATGACGGATCCACACGAATGGAAGTTGCATCCTCAAGTTTTCACAATGATCATTCAAGCATGGGGAAGGCCAGGCATAGATCTCTTTGCCACCCACAGAAATTACCAATTGACAAAATCCTGCTCAAGGACCTTTCATCCACAGACCTGGAAAGTGGATGCACTCTCTTTCAGTTGGACAACAATGACAGTTTATGCCTTTCCACCTCTTCCACTATTGGCCAAAGTTCTATTAAAAGCCAGAGCAGACAGACCAAAGATGATTCTCATTGCTCCAGACTGGCCAAGACAACACTGGTACCCACTCCTGAGGAGCCTGACGCATTCCCCACCATGGATCCTGCCTCTAATGCCTCTCCTACTGACTCAGCACAACTTCAAAACTCCTCACAGTCAGCTGAAAACACTCAATCTAGCCGCATGGAGGATTCCTTAAATTCACAGCAGACCCTACTCTCCAAGGAGGTGCAGGATGTCATTTTGGAGGCCAGAAGGCCTTCCACTAGAAAAGCCTACTCCGCAAAATGGAAACGGTTTTGTGTCTGGAATCAGAAAAAGGGTCAGAATCCTGGAATACTGAATTTACCTCAACTACTACAGTACCTAGCCGAACTGCTAGGCAGTGGACTTTCATTCTCCTCCATCAAAATCCATGCCTCAGCCATTTCTGCAGAGTACAACACTGATCCCCCTTTATTCTCTCACCCTCTCTTAAGGCAGTTCCTCAGAGGGGCTAAGAATATAAAACCCCCAAGGAAGCAACCAGTACCTGCTTGGGACCTCAATTTAATTCTAGAAAAACTAACCCTGCCTCCTTTTGAGCCCGCTGCTTCAACAGATCTGCAATATTTGTCATGGAAAACAGCCTTCCTTCTAGCTATCACCTCAGCACGCATGGTTTCGGAACTACAAGCCCTCATGGCTGTGCAGCCTTTCATCATTTTCCATCAGGACAGAATTTCCTTACGAACCAATCCTTCATTTATGCCAAAGGTAGTATCCAGGGTAGCCTTGAATCAGACTATCCACTTACCTACCTTTTACCCTAATCCACAAAACAAAGGGGAGAGGTTACTACATTCCTTGGACATTCACAGACAGCTCCGTTATTATTTGGACAGAACAAAGCCTTTCAGAAAATCAGAGCAACTCTTTGTGTCCTATGCTACAGGTGCTCAAGGGAAGCCTATTTCCAAACAGACAATCTCAAAATGGATAGCCCACTGCATACGCTTTTGTTGCTCTTTTCATGGTAAAACTGTACCTACAGGCATCAGATCTCACTCCACAAGGGTCACAGCTACCTCTGCAGCTTTCCTCAGGGGGGTTCCTACCAAAGATATTTTGGAAGCAGCCACTTGGAGTTCTGTACATACTTTCTCCAAGCACTATCACCTACCATTATACTCCAAAACTAGAGCGGGCTTTGCCACTGCAGTCTTGCAGGGCATCCTGGCTCCACCTAGCTCCACTTAGTGCCTACCACCCCTTTATTAGCTTTGGGATTCTACCCATCTGTTATGACAACAGCTGTATGTACGATGAACATAGTACAGTTTTGTACCTACCATAAATGTAGATGTTCGAGTGCTAATACAGCTGCAGTCCAGGTTTCCCTCCCTCCTTCCCCTCTTGGGACAGGCCTTATGGCTAACACCTCCTCATACAACCTCATTGGGATATTCTTTTATGGTGTATTTGCTTGCAACTACTGTTTTTTGATTATATTGCATTTGCTTTATTACATAAATGTATGTTTTGCCTTCCTTCTGGGGGCACCTGACATCTGGGGCAAGAAAAACTGAAGAAAATGGCGTCGGCTGTTTCTTTTATACCCCTGTCGCACTGACGTCAGGGAAGAAGCGACGACAACCGACGCCGGACCTAGACTTTGGAATTCGGCCGACCGAGGACCCGCCTGACGGCAGGAGAACCCATCTGTTATGACTGCAGCTGTATTAGCACTCGAACATCTACATTTATGGTAGGTACAAAACTGTACTTTCACATGTCAGTGAGGTAGGGTATTCAATGGGCCAGTGTAAGAGGTTGCGTACAGTTTTGTGAGTGATGTAACCCTCAGAAGCCCTGCTCCTCCCTTTAACAACTGCATTTGTGTGCTCTTTGGTGTCCACTAGCCATTCTAATAATGAATTTGCACTATGAGAATGGACTGTTAGCCCTCCATCCAAAGAGATGTAAGGAGGCATTTCCTCATCACACCTTCTCCCTTCTGTTGCCAGTTCCTCTTGTACCTAAACCACTAATCAAACTAGGGTCACATAAGTCATAAGCAGGGATTTGTCCCCTGTACACCATGGAGATGGATGGTTTTATTCTAGTGTTGCAGGTGAAGACCACAAGCTTACACTAGAACTTGTTTCCTTTGATGTTGTCACTTATTTCAGAAAAGGTCTTGTTTACTGTCATTCAGTGCTTAAATCTCTCAGTCTGTTCATTTAAATTATCAAACCTTTCAGAATGTGTCTGTGGACACTTTTGCCTGTCCTTGGTAGATGTGAAGAAATACATATGAAAAATGGTCATACTGACTGCATAACCAGGCTAGCAGCGCTATAGTCCTTCTGTTATGGACTGGATTCTGCTTTGTCATTGTAAAGGAATATATTGTGCTGGACACAAAGCTCTGTTTAAATAAGATAGAATGCAGAGGGTTACTAGATGTAAAACAAACATACATATGTCACCTTCTTAGAAAAAGTAATAACTATAAAGAATAGGACATGCAGGTAAAAATTATATTATGTTATTGAAATGTTAGTTACCATTTAGTCTGAGAGTTGGTGTACTTGTGTAAAGGGACATAGAATGCAACATTCTGTAATTCATTTTTCTTCATTCACTTTCTTAAATTTTGTGCATCATCTTTTTTAACAGATATGGCTTGGCTGTGGAACCAAGATGCCTCACGAGATTTGTTACTTGCAGTTCACCCACCAAACTACATTGTTTTGTGGAATGCAGATACTGGCACCAAACTCTGGAAGAAAAGTTATGCTGAAAATATTCTGTCCTTCTCATTTGATCCCTTTGATCCTTCTAACCTAGTGTGTGAGTTAACATTTTGATATATAGTTCTACTAGATTTTGCATCCTGTGAACCTATAGTTGTGCAACTGTTGTATCCTATGAACCTACGAACCATTAAAATATCTGGCTAAAAATGGAAAAATGTATTAAACTACTGGTAGACTGAAGTGTGTGCTATAGTTTAGTATGCTGTAGTCGTGCAGGTATAAAGTACTTTCATAAAGTAGTGTTTGTGTTTATGTTTAACATTTATTTACCTTTTTCCTCAAAAAAAGTGTGATGTGATGCTGTCAGTCTCGACTTTATTCTCGCTTATGGTGTCGGATCCAATCCCTTGGATCCATCTCGGCCTTATAGAAAAGGTCATGGCCTTCAACCAAGTTCTCGGGCACCCTTCCCTTCCCAGAATGCACCTCTCCATTAGCTCAGATCTTGTTTGCTGCTTCATGAAAGATGTGGTCATTCACTGAGCTCCAGGCTAAGTTTCTAATTCTTTTCTATTGTTCATGTTTTGGAATACCTTTGACTTCTATTTTCTTTACCCTACTACTCTTATTACTCTTTTTGGTATCCCTCCTGTTCTTTCTTCTGAATTTTTATCAATAAGTAGAAAGAACATCATTCTTTTTCTTCCCTCCCTCCTCTCCTGTAAATCTAATGTCTGTTTTTTAATAGGATTTCTTTCTTCAAAAAAAAAAAAAAAAAAAGCGTTGCTAATATATATAAAGCATTATATCAAGTGGCAGTCGATTCTGTAACACCACAGTTCGCATTTCAGTCATTTCTTGATTTGCCATCTTGATGTGATGCAAAGTTTCATTGGCTACCTCCTGTAGAATTTGAGCAAGCATGGTGATTTCAAGCATTGTCCTTTGCACTCCATACCCAGGATTAAAGACCCAAAATACTTGCTTTGCCCATTGGATTGCTCGCTTATTTCTCAGTCTTGGTCTGGTGGATTTTCGAAATGCTGAATAGCAGGAGTAATGTAGGCTACAAAGCAACATCCAGACCAGTTTGTAGGCAACCAGGGTTAGACACGATCACCACAGATGTAATGGTCACTTATGCCCATGCCATGCCCCCAGTCATAGTTTTTTTAAGTGCAAAGAGTCTAACACACTTTCATGCCTGGTTTTACATTTGCTGATTCCTATTGTTACAGTCCCACTTCTGGCATAACATTTGTCCCCATGATGTGTGGTTACAAGTTGAAGAAACACAGCCTTTGAAGAATCGGTTACATTACGCCAGGTTAGACTGATGTCACAAAGGTCCTTTTCAAATAACATCTGTGATGCAGGGATGGGAATCATAGGAATCCCTGCTTTAGAATGATGAGGTATATGCAGACATATCCAACAGTTTATGTTCAAATTTCTGGCATATTGCAGAAGAACCACCAAAAAACTGTTTTGTTTTGACCAGTTTACAGAAGGAAAGAGCAGCAAAAACAAATCAAGGGTACCTGTTATCACTGGATTCATTATGGACTGCTAATGAAATTGACTTCCTCACTGGCCAGATGATTTATCTGTCGCACCTTGATCTCTCTCTATTGGCTGCAATGATTCGTCTGGGATACCTGTACGGCAGGTCTTCTTGCAATGAGATGAATGGGTCCATGTTGGTAGTCCTGCACAGCGAATAGCAGTCAGGGTTGTTAATAGTACCTGAAAAGGACTCTTCCATCTTGGGCTGAGGCTGTTCTGCCTCTGGAAAATGTTTACATAAACCCAGTCACCTGGTTGTAGTTGGTGACAGGCCTGGTCAGCAGGCTTGGGTAGCTCTGCTCTTACCGTTTGATGATATTGCTGTAAAACACAAATCAAGTTCTGACAATAAGTAATCATGGCATCATCTGGCAAGTTTAAATCGACATTTCCCAGGGGAGGGGTAGCTGGAAGGGGCATGGGTCATCCTATTAATATTTCATACAGACTCAACTCCCTGGGGGCATTCAGTGAGGCCCTCATACTCATTAATGCTAAGGGGAGGGCTTCGGGCCACTTTAAGTGGGTTTCAGCACAAATCTTTGAAATTTTGTTTTTAAGGGTCCTATTTACCCTTTCCACTAATCCAAATGACTGTGGATGGTTGGGACAGCGAAGACTCAACTTAGTATTAAAAATTTTGCACAATTCCTTTACTAAAGAATTATTAAAATGTGTTCCCTGGTCACTATTGATAATACATGGTATACCAAATCATGGTATATATTCATACATAAGTTTCTTGACAACTGTGACTGCATCAGCTTTGTGACATGGGTAAGCTTCCTCCCATGCTGAGAACATACCACCACCAAAATAAACTGTAGATTATTAGTCCTAGGCATCTGGATAAAGTCCAGCTGCACATTAACAAAAGGTCCCCAGGGTGGTGATAAACATGCCGTCTTAATGTTTGCGTTTTTACTAACATTATGCTCTTGACATATAGCACAATTATTTATGTAATTAAGTATCAGAGGAGACCTGAGGGGCATACCAACTTTGGGTATACATTTGATTAAATAAAGCTGTCTTACTTGGATGGTCCGATAGATGACATGCGCTTACCAGGTAAGGTAGCAAAGAGGCAGGTGCTACCATTCGTTCGTCCGGATGCCGCCATATGTCGTCAGAGGATTTTATACAGCCATCCTTGAGCCACCTCTGAACTTCTCCCTGTGATGCTTCAGCTTGAAATGTTGACAGCTTTTCAAACACATCATTACTGTTGTAGTTTGTTATAGTTAACATACACAGATTTTTACAACAGTTTAGTACTGCTTGTTTAGCAGCTTGGTCTGCCAGATTATTGCCATTTGTTACAACTTCTGTACCTTTTTGATGTGCACAACATTTGATTACAGACAGCCTCTTAGGTAGCAAAAGTGCATCTAACAATGATTTTATATACCCTGAATTTTTAATTTGATTTCCTGAACAGGTCAAAAACCCTCTCTCTTTCCAAAGTTGCCCAAAATCATGTACCACCCCAAAAGCATAATGGCTGTCTGTAAAAATATTGGCCACCTGGTCTTTGGCTAATTCGCAAGCTTTTTACAGAGCCACTAATTCAGCTATTTGAACAGAGTGAGCACCCTGTAATCTTTGTTGCAACAATATGGTGTCCTTGGTGCAAACAGATATTCCTGCGATTAATTTTCCCCTTTGATTTCTTCCACAGGAGCCGTCCACAAACAAGTTCACGTCCGCATTAGGTATAGGAGTGTCCTTTATGTCCTTTCTAGGAGAAAGCAAATAGTTACACACACACAGTCATGCTCTTCACCATCCTCAGCAGTAGGCAACAGAGATGCAGGATTTAGAACGTGAGAACGAATAAAAAAAAAAGATGGATCAGTAAAAAGAGTAATCGGAAGTGGATGAGTTTTCATTTTAAGCAAAAGAGATGATACAGAATGAGGGACAGCTACTGTGAGATCATGCCTGAGCACCGATTGTGCAAGATTAACTAGAGTGGTAGCAGCGGCAACTGCCCTTAAACAGGGTGGAAAACCTTTTGCAACAGAATCAAGTGCCATGCTGTAATAAGCTAATGGACGATAGCTGTTCCCATGTTTCTGTACAGTACTCCTTGAGCAAATCCATTTCTTTCATGACAGAATAAAGTAAACGTTTTATCATAGTCTGGCAATAGCTAAAGTTTGTTTCAAATTCTGAAATAAATTTTCCTCTTGACTATTCCAAAGGAGAGGCTGTGGTGCATCCTGCTTTAAGAGATTTGTCAAAGGTTTGACAATTTCTGCGTAGTTAGGGATCCACTGTCTGCAGTATTCTGTCATAACTAGGAAAGATCTAAGCTGTCACTGAGTAGTTGGATGAGGGGCCTTAAGATATTGCATCAGTACGAGATGGTAACACCTGCCTGCTACCCTGAGATATTAAATGACCAAGATAACGTACCTGAGGTGACCACAATTGTATTTGATCCCTAGACACCTTGTGTCCCTTTTCTGCAATGATAGTTGAAAGATGCAGGGTGTCCTGCTGACATTGCTGAAAGGAATTTGATGCTATTAGTAAATCATCTACGTATTGTACCAACACAGACCTGCCCAGAAATGTCACATTCTCCAATTTATTTTTCAGAATTTGAGAAAATAATCTAGGAGATTCAGTATATCATTATGGCAACTGTGTCCAGGTATATTGCTGTTCCTGATAGGTAAAAGCAAACAGAAACTGACTCTCAGGGTGAATAGGTATAGAAAAGAATGCTGAACATAAATCTGTTACGGAAAAGTACCTAGCTGCAGGTGGTATGCAACTCAGTATTGTTGCTGGATTTGGAACAACAGGAAAAGTAGGCAATGCTGCATTATTTACAGCCCTTAAATCTTGTACAAATCTAGAAGTATCCTTTCCTAGCTTTTTAACTGGGATAATAGGACTGTTACAAGGGCTTTTAGCTGGTATTATTTCTTGATGTATCAGAGACTGAATTACAGGTTTGATTCCCTGCTCTACTTCTGGCTTTAGTGGATATTGTGGAACTGTAGGGAGAGGTTTTGATGGGTTTAATTTTATTTTTACTGGTTCTGCTGATTTCAGTATACCTACTTAATTTGCACGTTTAGCCCCCAAGTTGGCAGGTACCTGGTGTAGTAACTTTTCATCTGCCTGTATGCTTTCAATAGGCTGTTCCTCAGCCTCTGCTAAAACTGCCAATACTTCCCCGTCTGCTTCTCTCAGAACTTCCAGGTACACCCCTTCTGGGGTACAATAAATGGTACATCCCAGCTTGCATAACAAATCTCTTCCTAGTAGATTTACCAGTGCAGTAGTACTCATAAGGAAAGAATGCCATTCTTCAATTGGACCTAAAGAAATGGGGATAGGTTCTGAAATGGGATAAGCAACAGTAGCTTTTGTCATTCTGACTGCCTTTACTTTATGCTTTGATACTGGTATTTGACTTTCTGAAGTAATTTTTAACACTGACCTAGTGGCTCCAGTGTCCACCAGAAATGGGATTTTCTTTAAAACTATTTCCATCTTAACGTAGGGTCCATTTTGATTTATTGGAAGTAGAGGATTAAGATATACTTCTGTGTTATTTCCTTGACAAAGTTAGTATGGGGCTTCCTGACTCCTTCCTTTGTGAGGAAGTGGTGGGGAAAAAACTGCGTTATTATAATTTGGTTGCCAGTCAGTCCAAGTATCTTGGACTCTCTGCATTTGCCTGTGTGGGCATTCCCCTCTCCAGTGTCCTGCTTCTCAACAATTGAAGCAAGATGTGTTAGATGAAGCCGGAGGGGCACTGCCAGTTCGTTGTTGCCAACCAGCTGCACCTTGTTCCCCTTGGCCAGCACTTTTACTAAATCCTCTAGCAATTCCTCTACCTCTTCCCCTGCTTCTGCCTTGACCCCTAGGGTTTTCCAGCTGCGTGATTTGTAAAGTTAACAGCATATCATCAGTGTCCTTTCTCCATTTTTCCTGATACTGTGTACAGTAATTTGCAGCACTTAATAAAGACTCTAAGTCCTTTCCCTGCCAGTCTATGAGCACTTGCTTTATTTGATTGTGTACAGCGGCTTGCAGACCCCGCACAAAGGCTGCTGCAATAGCTGGCTTAGCTTGCTCTTCTGGGTCTGATATTCCTGAATGTCTAGCAAATACTGTTTTAAGGTGACTCCAATAATCTGCAGGGGCTTCCCCTTTTTGTTTACATGCCTGTATTTTAGATCAGTCAGTCCTAACTTGATCCATGTCTTTAATTTTGTTTAACAGTGCTGTCCATTTATCTGTTAATGCATTCCCTGTGAGAGTAAAATCTGTTATCTCAACCTTCTCCAGTAACCGCTTCCTTATTTCATCTGAAGTAACTACCCTAAGCAGCTGATTTAAATCTGTCAAAGTAGGATTGTAACATTGTTATAGTTTTTAATTCTTCTCTAAATTTTAATTGATTTTCCCTAATATTTGGAAAACTTTTAGACATAGTATGCAAATCAGCAGGGGTTCAAGAATAGCAAACAAATTCTCCATTATTAGCACCCAGAATTTCCATGTGAGGTGCCAAAAGATCCCCTCCAGAGGTTCCAATTTCCTGTTGTACCGTCATGTGAGCGTGTATGACTAGATACAGGAGTATCAAATACTAATGCCTTTGTTGGCGAAGTAGAAGCTATCTGAGAAGGATAGGAAGAAGACCCCCCCCCGACTGCAGATGCCTGTTCAAGAAGATTGAACAGGGGAACTAGTCTGAGATGTAACAGTATCACGTGGACTGGGTGTCCAGTAGATAATGGTCTGAAAGGTAGGAGTCTGAGAAAAAACAGAGTCGTGTACAGGAGGTACCCATACCTGTGCATGTGAGGATGGGGTGCAGTAGCTGCTGGAGGATTATCATCCTCTTCAGAAGTTTCTGCTTTTTGGCCATCCTCATTTTGTTCCAAACCTGCTAAGACAGGATAAAGGAATCCCTTTTTACTGGTTTGTACTGGCTTTTTAACCTCTTTTATCTGTTGCAACAATTTCTTATTAGCATCCTGCCACCCTCTTAATGCTGACTCTTTTTTCCCTTTTAAGTGTTTCACTGTACCAAGAATAAAATGCTGTCATTTGTTCCCCACTTACTTTGCTTTTCTTTTCTTCCAAAATACCTTTGTGTCATCAATTTAGTCTTATCATAAGTTCCATTAAATGGAAATTATCCCATCAGAACAATTCTTAGTAAGCTGAAACCAGTCATGCAAGTACTTACAACTTTCCTTCCCATAGTTGAAATGCATAAAATATGCAGGTGTTCCTTTTCAAGGATTTGATCTTGCTTGCTTATCTTTACTCCCATTTTTCTTGTTTTATAAATAAAGAAAATTTTAGGATTACCTTACAAATCTTGGATCCTGGCAGTTCAGAGGACAGAAAATAATAGTAGTAATCCATGCATCATACAGGGAGGGAAGGGTAGGAAGTCTGTCGGCATGCAGCGACAGAGGAGAGGTTTCAATCAGCCTATTCCAATAGCATCCCCTTGCTTTTGTCCCAGCATGAGCTCGAAAGTTACAGCTCCAGCATTGCGATCAGGATAATTGGGCGGATAGGTAGTGTGTCCATAATTGACCACTCTTTTTGGAACCACTGAGGGTACTTCCACGCAATCATACCTATGTTACAGTGTGCTGTGGGCACATGAATTTGTTTTAACAATGCATACTTCTTCATCCCATAATGCTGTAGGCTCATGAACTTGTTTTTTTTTTCTAACAGTTTATAGTCTACTTCCCAATCATGAGGTTGGCTCATGAACTTGTTTTAACGGTTTACAGTCTACGCGCCAGCATGCTGTGGGCTCATGAACTTGTTTAACTCTATCTTTATCGAAAAAAAAACTAAGAGTCTGTGAATAAAGCACCTCTTAATAATCAGTGTAGTAGGTATACTCAAAAAGAGGTGACAAACACGACCAAGGGAGCAACCAACAAAACACTTTATTAAAATAAAAAAATATGTAAAAAGTGAGCACTTTCACATCTCTTAGATGCTTCTTCAGACTTTTACTAACACTACACCTTCTATCATGCCTTTTATACATTTGAATTCACCAGTCATGCATATCTAATTATGTAGAGCTTTTGATTGGTGAATTCAAATGTATAAAGGCATGATAGAAGGTGCTGTGTTAGTAAAAGTCTGAAGAAGCTTCTGAGAGATGCGAAAGGCAATCACTTTTTATATGTTTTATATATTTTTTTATTTTAATAAAGTGGTCTTGTTGGTTGCTCCCTTGGTCGTGTTTGTCATCTCTTTTTGAATATACCTACTATATTGATTATTAAGACGTGCTTTATTCACCAACTCTTTGTTTGGTTTTTTGATGTACTCACTGTTGCTTTGGGCTCGTGGAGAATGGCAGAAGGAGCTGACTTAGAGTTGGAGTATAACCCTGTGCATGAGGGATATCCACTAGGCAAGATTTGTTTAAAAGACTGTTATTTGCAGAGGATAATCCATTGTTGGGCTACAAAATCAATGCATGAACGGATAGTAGTGGTGAGAACCAGGTTTCAGAAAATGCGTTATTGTTAATGCGGGACATTGAAAATAAGATAATGAAGTTAAAATGGGCACAGTGGCAGCATTAGTACTTAGAAGCATGTTTATGCTTCAAAGTGGTTCCTAGGGGCTTATGGATACTTTAGATGCCCACCTTTGGAGCTACTTTCCCTGAACTTTTATCAAAATGGCAAAAGCTAAATTTAGAGACAGACCAGCTGTAGTTATATTAAAATGCTGGTCGAACATTATATCATATGACTGTTGAAAGAGAGCTCTCTGACTCCATCATGAATATGCAGGAGCAGCTAGACAATGTCGTGAATTTAAATAAATTTACTGACTCTTTTAGAAGAAGTGAGCACTAATATGGCAGCTTTTGAACAGAAATTGGTAGCACAAAAAAAATAAGAAATTGGAAAGAGACTTGGGAGATTTCTAAAAAGGACAGGTTTTGGCCCTGTCCAAGGAACCAATAAGAAAACCGCGATTTGTTCCATCTGTGGTTGCTGACCAGTCAGATACATTTCCAGCTTGGGTATTGAGTCACACTGCTTCGTTGGAACGTCCCATAATGGCTGTCCCAGAATCTGTAGGTCCAGACGTAAGAAGGAAAGTGAAAGAAACACCAACCATACAGAAGACAATGTATTCCAGTTTTTCTGCTGCCGATCAATCAGAATTCATTTCGGCCATGAATACAAAGCCAGGGAAGGAAGAGGAGGGTCAAGTCTGGAGAGGAAACAGTGTCCCGAGGGCGAATGAAGAGGACTTGGAATCCCATAGAGCTGAATTAGTCATGGACATTTCCAGTTATAGTTTGAACTCTGATGAGAGGAAGCTTTTACAGAGAGGTTTGTCTTTCATACCATCTATTAAGACTGATATTGTTAATGTTATTTTGGACATTATAATGTTCTGTAGAAATGTAATGCTCAGTTTGATGTTTGGTAATGGAGGAGGGGAAATTGTGTTTTAAGAAGCTGACTACTTTTTCTTCAACCCTGAATCCGTATTTAGAAGCCTTTGGAAAGGCATGTGAGAAGGATTTGATTGAGATGGTCACATCTCAGAGTAAGATAAATTATTTTTTTTATAATATTAGTGGAAATGAGCACACAGTATTGCTGAATTTAAGGAATAAAAATATAACAATTAGACCTGCAGAGAAGTGCAGGGTTGTTGTGGTGATGGGCACAGTATATTATAATTTGAGAATGAAATAAATGTTGAATGACATTGATACTTACGTAATTCTCAAGAATGAGCAATTTAATAAAATTATTAAAGATATGCAATCTGATTTATTTTAACTTCTCTTGACAGGGATGATAGGACAGCAGCTGTATAGATTTTTTTAGTAGAGACTCCTTACGTACCTAGCATTAGAGGGCTTCCAAAAATACATAAGGGGTACAGTGACCCCCCCCCCCATGAGACATATTGACTCCAGTAAAGGGTGGCTCACCGAGCCAGTTTCTATTTATATGGAGAAACCGCTAAGACCTATAGTGGATAGGAAGGTCTCCATCATTAGAGATGCAGAACATTTTTTGCACACATTCTCTCTTTTTTTTCAGATAATTTCAATCCAGCTGCCATATTGGTTACTTTAGATGTCCCGTCTTTATTTACTGAAATTCCGAATGAAGGAGGGATAGATTTTGTTAGGTTATTATTAAGGGAAGGAGGAGTTCTGAATGATAATACTAACCAACAATGTTTTCTCTGTGATGGGCAATCTATATTACAGAAGAAAGGAGTAGCCATGGGGACCTGATGTGCTAAATCCTATGCCAATTTAGTTATGGCGTTTTGGGAAGAGCATCATGTTTTGAATGGTAATAGATACTCTTAATAGATTACATACTACAAAGGGTTTGTATATGATTTATTCCTTGCTTGTAATGCATCTGAAGATGAGTTAAGTAATTTCCTAGAGTATATTAATACCACCACAGATTTTTTGAAGTTTACTGGGAAATAGTCATGTGAGCGCATAGAGTTTTTGGATGTGCTCATTTCTAAAGATGAGGGGCAGGTTCCAACACAGTTATACAGAAAACCATGTAGAAAAAACAATGTGTTACATTGGCAGAGTATGCATTCTGCATATATTTGTAAAAATATTCTTCAAGCACAGGGCTTAAGGATGTCTAGGCTTACTACCTCAGATGAAGTTTGTAAGATGACTCTAAATAACTTAGAGAATGAGTTTCTAGATAGAGGGTATAAGCCGCATGATTGTTCACATTTAATAGAAAGTACTTTTATTTATAGGTCAAGTAGGGGGAAACCATTTAACTGAAGTAGTTAACTTTATTTGATCAGCAACCTGTGGGTATCGGATCCGATCCGGCAGCTTTCCAAGCTAGAGATCCGAGCTCCAAGCTCCTCCCTTACCCATAACACCCTGCTACCTCCCTCCATTCCTCAGATCATGTTTGCCGTGGCTTCTTGAAACACGAGAGATGAGTTCCTGGCGGTTTCATGAGTGTTTTATAGGGTTTTTTGCTCTAAATTTTCTTTAAAAATTTAGTGTATGTGTGTATATTTACCACCCTTAGTATATTAGTCTAGATTGTTATAGTAGTCTGTTAGTGTAGTCTTTCCCTTACCCGTTTTTGTATGTGTGAAGGTGTGTGCATGTGTTGTCATGGTCGAAGGCCCTAAGACCATATTTACTAAATGCTCTGAGTGTGGCCATTAGCTGTCCCCCAGCTGATGGCCACACTCAGTGCATTATTTGCCTGGGGGTGGCTCACTTATCTTCAAGCTGCAAGATATGTGCTGCCTTTAACTCCCAGGCTTTGAAGGACAGGAGGACCAAGTTAATCCTTGCCGGCCTTTTGCCCGCGGATTCTGCTTCTTCCTCCTCTCCCTCAGTGGCGCCAGCCTTGGCTGCGGCTGTTCAACCATCTGTTCCTACTCCCCTGGCCGGGACTCAAACTCCCTCTGTGTCCCAGGGTGAGAGGGACTCCAGAAAAAAGAGAAGAGACAAGGAACGTGACAGGGAAAGGCATAGGAGCTACAAGCGGCGGGCTGATTCTGCTCCCTCGGCTCCGCCGGCTAAACAGCTCAGTTCTTCCTTGAAGGTCTCCGGGTCTTCCCCCTCTCAGTTCCGTTCTCCACGTTTCTCTCCGGAGCCGGAGGAGGAGATCCGGTCACCCTCAAGGTTGTTGAGGCGACCTTCCCGGCCAGCCTTGGTGGCTTCTTCTAGATCTACTAGGAGCCTTTCAGACATTGACATGGACCGGATGATGTGTCGGTTCCTCCAAGCGCAAATGCAGATGGGAGTACTCTTGCCTGCCCCCGTTCTGGGGGGGAGCTCAGCCCCTTTCTTTGCCCCCATTGCTCCTTCTCCGATCCATTATTGGGTTTCGGAGGTGTCGGATCCGGGTAGCATCAGAGCCGGGGAGTCGGCGCAATGGCTACTTCGCCGGCTGTACCCTTGAGTTTATCGGGTCCTTTTTCAGATCCGAAGGGGTGAGTGTGTCTTCGGCTCCGATGCGGTCGGAGCACACTTCTCTTTCGGGTCCAATCTCTCCTGCGCCGATCCACACGTCTGATCTGAAGGGGCTGCTCTCGGATCCTAGGGAGAGCGGGTCACCTTTGGCCTTCAACGTCGTGGAGAGGGCCCTTTCGAGGGATTCGAGGCCTTCAGCTCGTGCTATGGATCCACCCGCCATTCCCTCGCAGATGGGCCTGTCTTCCATCATCCAGCCCCAGGGACAGCCTGCGCCTACGTCCCAGATGGTTCCCTTAGAGGAACAGGACCTGGTTGGTGAGCCCTACTCGGGCAGCCCCCCCCAAGGAGGTCCTTCACAAACGAAAGTGTGAAAGGAGGCACTTGGACTCCCCAGAGTCACTCACGGAAGACACTGACTTGGAGGAAGGGGAAGGTTCCCCCAGGTCACCCCCCGAGGACGTCTCTTTTGGAGACATCATGGAGATGCTGCGAATTAGAGGGGGGTGGTCAGTCCAAAAGCCTTCCTCGAATGAGTCTGTGTTTCTGGAGGCGTTTGATTCAGGCCCTTCTACCTCTTGAGTGTCCCCTCTAGCTGACCCCCTGGTGGATCTTATAACTACCAGGGCATGGAAGGAGCCGGGCACTGTAGAGCCGATACCCAGGAGACCAGATAAGATCCTTAGCCCCCTGACAGACAGAACGGCGTGGAGCAAAGGTTCCCCAGTAGATGCCATGGTGGTGGCGGCTGCCACCAAGAAGGAACTGGCACAGGATAGTTCCTTGGTACATCCTCCGGACAAGGAGTTTCGGACGATGGACCACATTGGAAAGCGGATGTTCGCTTCAGCCACCTTCTCCGTAAGGGCGCTGAACTACTTGGCACACATGATTTGGCTTCAGCGGGATCTAATCAAAGAGTACGCTGGGTCACCCCCGGAGTCCATGTCGGCCGAGGATAAACGAACCTTCTTGGCGCGAAAAGCCACTCTAAAGTCAATATCTAACACATCTATGCGGCTTCTCTCCCTTGCCACAGAGGGGGCGGCTAGAGCCAGTGGTGCAGGCATCGCCTTAAGGCGTCATGCCTGGCTCCGTCTTTGCGATTTTGCGGAACCCTTCAAGGTGTCCTTTGCGAATGCTCCCTTTGACAGTTCTACGCTGTTTGGCAAGACCATCCGCGATACGCTACTCCAGAGCGAGAAAGATGGGAAGACGTTGTCTGCTGTCGGAATCCATTTTTTTGCTCCTCAAAGGTCCTTCTCCAGGAACCAGAGAGGACAAAAGAAAATGTGGTTCCGGAAATCTCAACAATCACGTTTTGCTACCGACCCTTCGTCCTTCAGAGGCAGGGGAGGACAAGGTGGAGGCCGGCCCAGATGCAGAGGGGGGGGGGCAAAGAATTTCGGGTTGAGGGAACCCTTTTCCCATCGACCCACGCAGCAACCCTGAGGCGTTGCCCGACTGCTCCTCTCTGGAGGCAGTCGGGGGGCATTTCTCGGAACACCTAGCACATTGGGAGTCCATCACGACAGATCGCTGGGTGCTCCGAATAATATCCAGCGGTTACTCTATTCCCTTCCTGAATCCTCCCCCTCAGTCAGGGCGCCTCCCCGATGTCCCACCCAATCAGAGAGAGAGACGGCAGCTTTAGAGATAAAAGTGCTGCTAAGAAAAAGAGCCATCTAGCACGTCCCCCCTGGCCAGTCCGGATTGGGCAATTACTCCTGGTGCTTTTTGGTGCCAAAAAAGAAGGGGGACCCAGGACCAATTCTTGACCTGTCTACACTGAACCTGTCCATTGCCAAAGAGAAATTCCGGATGGTCACCATTCAATCTATTCTCCCCCTGCTGCAGGAGAATGACTGGATGTGCTCCATAGACCTCAAGGATGCGTATTACCACATTCTAATGGACAGGCGATCCAGGAGGTTTCTCCGCTTTTGGTTGGGAGACAGTCATTATCAGTTCAGGGTCCTCCCTTTTGGCCTCACCACAGCCCCTAGGGTGTTCATCAAGGTCATGGCAGTTGTAGCGACCCACCTGAGGCTTCAGGGAATACAGGTCTTCCCTTAACTGGACGACTGGCTCCTCGCCACTCCCACCAGGCATCTACTGTTCTCGGCCAGGGATTATTTCCTGCGTTTGGCCCACCTATTGGGGATCACCATAAATTACAAAAAATTGTCCCTTCAGCCTGCTCAGGTCCTGGACTTCATAGGGGCCAGAATAGACACGCTTCAGTCCAAGGCCTTCTTGACGTCGGACAGTCTCCGCATCCTAACTCTCCATGTCTTAACTCTTCTACAGTCTCCGGCCCCACCGGTGGAATTAGTCCTGAGGGCCCTAGGGTCTATGGCGGTGGCCATCAACCTTTCACCCCTAGCCCGCTTGAATATGAGGGTTCTTCAATGGACCTTGCAGGTCCAGTGGTCCATCCTTCAACATCCGTTGTACTCCCCTATTCCCCTCAGCAGGGTTTACAGGGAATCTCTGCTTTGGTGGCTCCATTCCCAAGAGCTTTGGGAAGGGCGGCCCTTTTTGATGCCTCTACCCCAAGCCACGGTGACCACGGATGCTTCTTGCCTAGGGTGGGGGGGGCATTGCATGGACAGAACCGTCCAAGGCACGTGGACTCCAACGGAGACCGTTCTGCATATAAATGTTCTGGAGATGAGGGCGGTGCTTCTAGAGTTGCAGGCTTCTCCATGCCCTTATTCCTCTAGGGACTATTGCAATTCAGACGGACATGTCAGTGGTCTGGTACATCAGCAAACAGGGGGAGACCAGGTGTTACCCTCTTTGCTGAGAGGCCATGAGATTTTGGGTGTGGGTGATATCCACCAATCGTTTTCTGCTAGCAACGCACATTCTGGGTCAGTCCAACATTTTAGCGAACAGGCTGAGTCAAACTATCCTCTCACCTTATGAGTGGTCTCTGAACCCCTTAGTAGCGAAACAGATCTTCCTCAAATGGGGTCAACCTTGCTGCGATCTGTTCGCATCACCTTCGAACGCAAAGTGCGAAGAGTTTTTTGCTCTAATCCCTCCACCGGGGGAGAGCCCCAGAGACGCTCTGGTTCATGCTTGGCCATCTGGTCTTCTTTATGCTTATCCTCCTCTCCCACTAATGACAAAATTCTTGCAGAAAGCTCGTCGGTTGGGGAGCAGGGTTATCCTCATAGCCCCATTCTGGCCTCGTCAAACCTGGTTCCCATACCTGCGGTCTCATCTCATAGCTCCTTCCTGGATCTTGGATCCCATTCCGGATCTGATTTCTCATCCTTCAGGATTGAAAACCCTGAACCTGGATGACCTCAAGCTTTCCACTTGGTTGATCCAGTTCCATTAGTGGCTAGGACTCCCGGCATCTCCTCCGCAGTTAAATCCATTCTGGTGGCGGCACATAAACCTTCTATCAGGAAAGTCTACAACAGTAAATGGAAACGTTTTTCTATTTGTGCCGGGCATAGGAATTTGGACCCCTTTACGGCTCCCATTCCCGCAGTACTTGAGTTCTTATTCCACATTTTTCATCAGGGGGCCAATTCTTCAGCTGTGAAGGTTCAAATGGCGGCCATTTCCCACTTCCACATCGGAGACAATCTTGGCCCCTTAGCTTCCTCTAAGATTTGCAAAGCTTTCTTGAAGGGCACCTTTCTTTTAAGACCTCCTGCCAAGAATGCTGTTCCTCTATGGGTCTAACCTTAGGCCTCCAGGCTCTTACTGGTCCCCCCTTTGAACCTGCAGCTTCGGTTGATTTTGGAAAACTGCCTTCTTGATTGCTATTACCTCTGCTAGAAGGGTATCAGAATTTCAGGCCCTTTGTTCTAAACCTCCGTATCTTGTCTTCCATAAAGACAGAGTTTCCCTCAGGACTAATCCCTCCTTTTTACCTAAAGTGGCTTCTGAGGCTAACATCAATCAATCCATTAATCTGCCTGTTTTCTTTCCTAACTACCAGAACAAAGGGGAGTACAGACTCCATTCATTAGATGTGCATAGACAATTGCCATTTTATTTGTACAGAACTGCTGCCTCTCGTAAGTCGGAGCAGCTCTTTGTTTCCTTTGCTAAGCCATCTTTGGGTAAACCAGTAATGAAGGTGACTCTAGCTAGGTGGATATCTCAATGCATTTTACTCGCGTACAAAATTTCTGGTCGACCTGAGCCCGTGGGGGTTCGTGCTCATTCTACCCGTTCTATGGCTACCTCTGCTGCCTTTTGGTCATGGGTATCCTTGGATGATATTTGTTCTGCGGCTACTTGGGCTTCCTCTCATACATTTATTTCACATTATAAGTTAGATTTGATATCCAGAGGGAGGGCAGCCTTCGGCTCTGCAGTGCTCCGGAATATCCTTCCTTGAGGACCTCCCAAGTTTTTGGTAGCTGGGGACTCTGTCCCACAGGTTGCTGATCAAATGAAGTTAACTACTTCCGATAAAGAAGTTATGTACTCATCATAACGTTCCATCTGAGTAGTTAACTTCATTTGTCAGCAACCGACCCCCCCCCCCTCGTCCCCCTAACCTGTAGTTCGTTACCTGAATGATTCATTGTTTCACTCCTGGTAGGTGTCAGGTTAGGATGTTCAGGTGGTTTGTTTTCGTGCTGTATGATAATCGGGCAAACTCGATCTGAGGACTGGAGGGAGGTAGCAGGGTGTTATGGGTAAGGGGAGGAGCTTGGATCTCTAGCTTGGAAAGCTGTCGGCTCGGATCGGATCCGATACCCACAGGTTGCTGACAAATGAAGTTACCTACTCTGATGGAACGTTATGGTGAGTACATAACTTCTTTTTTAGAGATAGGAGGAGGCAACAAGATGAAAATTTGAACATGAAGGCACCACAGATTAATTCTTCCAGGTGTAGAGTATCTATCCCCTACTCATCTAATAATAAAGCCATATGTGATATGTATAAGAATTGGAGAATTTTGACCGTTGATGAGAAAATTCAAGAAAGGTAGGGAACCATCCAAGTTTTTTATACAAGAACAGTAAGTCACTGAAAAGACTACTTTGTTATAATCATGGTAACTGTAAAGTAAATAAGGTTTCATCACAAAGACAAGGGACGTTTGGTTGCAGAAACTGCAATCACTGTTCCTATATGCTCAGTAATAACACTTTTATGCATCCCGTGACTAATATTAAGTACGAGTTCAAACATTATGCCGATTGTAAAACCAAGGACCTCATTTATTTAGCTTCATGTAAAAAATATCCAGCATTTTATATAGGTAAGACAAATCACACCTTAAGGGAGCAAGTCAGGGAACATCTTTACACTATAAAAAAGAAGATGAGACTAATGTACTTGCAAGACATATACTTGATAATGGCTGTACACATAGTTTTTTATTTTTTAGTAATAGAACTTGTTCATCGTAGTGTTAGGGTTTTCAAATTGCCTAATCTAACAGAAAAGAAAGAAACTGAATGCATCATCAGAAGAGACTGATAAAGGTTATGGATTAAATGATATTGTGGTATTAAAACCATTTTTAATAGGCCCATTAGAAATTAGTTGCATTTACTTATACATTTATATTGATTATTATTTTTTATAATAATAATTTTTTGTGTAAGCTTTTGCATATGAATTGTTGCATGCTTTTAAGTGTTTTATACTGCCATCTATGGGTTATTATGGCATGGTGCAAAGTTTTATTGCACTATGAAAGTGTATTAGCTTAGAATGAGTGTAGACTATTAAGTTTTAGTAATTTTGTATATATATATATATATATATACATAGGTTTTAGATGTAAATAAAATGTGCTATTATTAGCATACAGCTATACACATATATATGTGTTACTACCATGAATGTTTTGCTTTGAGTATGTAGTTTGCATATTTAGTCATGTAGAGCGTTTGATTGGTGAGTTCAAATGTATAAAAGGCATGATAGAAGGTGCTACATTAGTAAAAGTCTGAAGAAATATCTGAGAGACGTGAAAGCGCTCACTTTTAATATATTTTTTATTTTAATAAAGTGTTCTTGTTGGCTGCTCCCTTGGTTGTGTTTGTCACCTCTTTTTGAGTATACCTAATTTTATGTTTAACTTTATTTTTATTTTTCTCATTCATTCATACATTGACAACGAATAAAATACCCTAGGGAAGCCAAGAACAAATGCATGACCAGGTAGGCTGCCTTAATAAAGGTACGGTGGGATGTTGGTGAAGAAGCTGGGCTACCGGTAAAGCCTTGAGAAAGACTGTGCATACCCGAGCACTTGTGGTTGAAGGCTGAGTAAAGCCTTTAGAAGGGCTTTGTATACAGGTCGTAGTTCTGGCTGGTCAGGTTGCCTGGTGAGAGGAACCGCTAGTGTGGCAGCTAGAAATCAAAGATGAAACACACAGAAAAAACAGGCAAAACAATGTAAATGTGGCTCAGCTAAGGAGCTCTGCTCGTCGTGGTGGCAAAAAATCAATGTAGTCGAAGTTCAAATTCTAGAAGGTCGTACTTTATTGAAGTAAAAAGTATCAGAAGTACAATCACCATCGAAGCGTAGTTCCTTAATGGAAAGAGTGATCCAGAGGATTTCCTTTTATAAGAGTACCTGGGGGTGTGTCAGTGGGAGCCAATCGTGTGTGGGTGAAAAAACCTTTATTGTGATTGGGCACGACAACTTGACATCACACCTTACAATCTGATAGGTTAGATACCCTGAGCCAGCTCATACGTGGTTAGTAGAATCACTCTAAACCTACAATAGTGAAGTTCGGAGATTAGCTAAAATTAGCTAAAAAAATGTGGTTAGCTAAAAATGTAGTTAACTAAAAATAGTGTTGCTGGAAAAAAATCAACCCATGCTGGTAAAATACATTGTTAGGCTACACTTTTCAAAATCTTTGTCAGGATGGTGGATGACCTAAAAGAGCATAATAAGCAAAGCCGAGCTTACTAGAGAAATAGCAACAACATGTATGTAAAATAACATGTATGTAAAATAAGAAACAGGCTAGAAAAACAAAAAAATAAGAACCAGGCTAGATATCCAAAAAATAAGATACAGAAACTAAAAAGAGAAACAAAATAGTGAAAAATTCTTAAATAATGGATATCAATAGAAACTAATGTATTAAGATAAGGAACTGAATGAGGGCTGTTAATTAAAAAAACAATCCTAAAAAGTCACTGATATGTAACCTGAAAAGCTAGAAAGACATGAAAAAAAGTAATACTGAACCATTGTAGAAAACATGAAAGACAAAAAAATATATATAGATGAACCATTGACCAAAAACAAATGAGTCCAAATTTGCCAGGGGAAGTATCAGACCATGGGCTGGAGGTAGACTGGTGAGATCAAAACTGGCTGTCGCACAAAAGGTAACATTTCCTTGGTAAATCTGCTAGAGGTCCAGGTGCAGAGGTGGTAGTATATGGTGTTGTATCTTTTTGAGATACAAGACTGGGGTCAAAGATTCTGCATAGTTAAGGCCTGGTCTTTTCCTTGCCTGCAAACATATTTGCCACTCGAGTTCCCCTCTTCTCAAGCAGCAAGTTCTGGTCCCCGCCTAGCGGGGATTTAGGGATGTGTTCAAGAACATGAAATTTGAACGTATTGTGTCATAGGTTCCTGAGAGCATGCACTGCTAGCTGGTTTGTCACTTTCAAGTATTGTAAGTTATGCAGGTGTTTTGCTATCCTTGTTTTAAGGGAGTTGACAGTCTTGCCCACATAGAAAGCATTGCATTTGGTGGACGCTGCCCTGTAAACCACTCCTGTGACATTGCAGTCACCTCTGACATTAGGTGTGTAGTGTCTCCTGCCATTGGGGCAGTAAAAGCCTGCGACACCACTCATGTGTCTACAGTAGTGGCAGGAAGGCTCACTGCAGGCAAAGGTACCAGGGTTGTCAAGTTTAACTTGTCAGGGGTGTTCCAGAAAGTCCCTAATGCTTCTCCCTTTTCTAGCTGTGAAGGAGGGTTTCTCTGGAAAAATGTGGCCAAAAGACCTGTTATTTGTGATGATAGGCCAATTGTCCATTACGATCTGGATGATGTCTTTGTAGTCCATAGAGAAGTCCAGGATGCAGTTGAACTGGAATCTAGTTTCTGGGGTGGTCTGGATCCTGGTGTCTGTTAGAGCCCTAGGGGCGCCAAGTTGGCGCTGGCTGATGATGGAGTCGAGGATCCTGTTGATTAGCCCTTCTCAGTAGCCTCGGGCTAAAAAGTCCATTTGTAGCTTTCGAATGTTGGTCAAGAAATCTGTCAGGTCCTGGGAGACTCATGCTATATGGATCCCTTGCAATTTAATCACGCTCACCTTCTGTTTGAAGGGGTGCATACTGGTGGCATGCAGAAAAAAAGTTTACCCTAGTGGGTTTTTGATAGAGGTTGTGTGTCAGTGTGGTGGAGCCTTGTTTCTTCCTCAGGTAAAGATCCAGAAATTTGATCTCCTCTGTACTTTGTTTGCTGGTAAAACGCAGGAATGCTGTGGTGTTGTTGATATAAATGAGGAATTCCTCCAGTTCAACCTGGTTACCCTTCCAAACCAGGAAAATGTCGTCGATAAACCAGTAGTAGCATGCTATGTTGTTAAAAAAGGTGGAACCGTATATGTGGTCCTGCTTCCACTTCCTTAGTGCTGTGTTTGCCAAACTCTGGGCCATAGCCGCTCCCATAGTGATCCCAGTGCTCTGGCGATAGTAGTGCCCATTGAAGTGGAAAAAATTGTTCTTGAGGAGCAGCGGGAGGAGCCTATCCAGGTGGTCCACTTCCCCTGGTATGGCCGTGTGGTCCTTAATGTAGGCTTCAATTATGGCTGCAATGCAGAAGTCATGTGGGAGTACCGTGTAAAGGGACTCCACATCGATGGTGACCAGGATCCACTCTCTGTCTATGGCTATGTCCTTGATCTTGTTGAGGAAGTCCATAGAGTCTAAAATAAAGGACCTGTTGTTTTCTGCAAGAGGTTTTAGGTGGAAGTCCAGGTAGAGAGCTATGGTTTCTGTGACGGAACCTCCGCTGGCTACTACAGGTCTATATGGAGGGTCTGCCAGGTTTTTGTGTGGCTTTGGTATCCTAAAGAACTGGGGAATCCTCGGGTGGTGGATGGAGAAGAATTCTGTGAGCACTTTGTCAATTAGGTCCATATCCTCTAGCCTCGAGATTTCTGTTGTGATGTCCTCGTATGCTGTCAGCACTTGGTTGTGATCTACACTGTCATAATACCAGTGGTCGTTGAGTATACTGTGGAGCTTGTCATTGTAGGAGGTGGTGTCTGTCACTAGTATCCCTCACCCTTGTCAGTCTTCATGACCCTTCTCGAAGGGTCTGAGATGAGTTGTCTGAGTGTTGCAAATTCTTCCTTGTTGGTGTTAAAAATCCTTTTCTTCTTCTGTTTGCATAAGAGAGACCTGATCTCAAGTTCACACTTGTCCTGCAAAGCTTGTATGACAGGGTTGGGAGGGGGGCAGAAGTTGCTTGGTTTTTCAAATTTAATAGTCGGAACAGTCTGGTTGGACCTGAGGTTGGTCTTTTTTACCATGTTGGTAGAAATATAGCATTAGCTGAAGGTTCCTTGTGAAGAGTCGTAGGTCTTTTATCATTTTTGGGAGACTGGACTGACCCTGAGGGACAAAAGTGAGGACTTTTTGCATAACCTGTAGCTCTAAGTGGGAGAGTGGTGTTCTGGAGTGGTTCCATACCGTGGAGGTTTTGAGACCTGGCCTCTGTGTCTTCTCTTTTCTTTCGGGGTGGGTGGTTGCCCAAGAAATTTCAAGTCCCTCTTGCCTTGCCAGTTGTGGTTCCTCCTCCCCGGTTGATACTGTGGGGAGTGTAGGGGTGATGGGGCGCAAACCTCTATCGAATGGGACCCTTGAGGTGGGGTCTCTGGGTCCCTGTGGGTTGTCTTGATGCTCATCCCGAGGGAGGGCCTAGCTGTCTTGGTAAGGCCCGAAGCTTGTATCTGTGGAGTCACCGGCATTCCCGGGGAAGTGGTCTGGTCCCTGTGGAGCAGGGGTCCAGAGTGATTCTACTAACCACGTATGAGCTGGCTCAGGGTATCTAACATATCAGATTGTAAGGTGTGATGTCAAGTTGTTGTGCCCAATCACAATAAAGGTTTTTTCACCCACACATGATTGGCTCCCACTGACACACCCCAGGTACTCTTATAAAAGGAAATCCTCCGGATCACTCTTTCCATTAAGGAACTACGCTTCGATGGTGATTGTACTTCTGGTACTTTTTACTTCAATAAAGTACGACCTTCTAGAATCTGAACTTCGACTACATTGATTTTTTGCCACCACGGCGAGCAGAGCTCCTTAGCCAAGCCACATTTACCTTGTTTTGCCTGTTTTTTCTGTGTGTTTCATCTTTGATTTCTAGCTGCCACACTAGCGGTTCCTCTCACCAGGCGACCTGACCAGCCGGAACTACGACCTGTATACGAAGCCTTTCTAAAGGCTTTACTCAGCCTTCAACCACAAGCGCTCGGGTATGCACAGTCTTTCTCAAGGCTTTACCGTTAGCCCTGCTTCTTCACCGACATCCTACCGTACCTTTATTAAGGCAGCCTACCTGGTCATCCATTTGTTCTTGGCTTCCCTAGGGTATTTTATTTGTACACATGTTTCCTCCTCTGCATAGGAGCTTAAAATACCCAGGTCCCACAGACAATCATTTTCCTGCTATTCATTCATACATTGACATAATAAAACATCTCTCATACCTCCTACCTTTCAATCCTAAGGGTACAGCCCTCGACACAAGGCGCCTCCTTGTGTTAATTTGCCATTTACTGTATGTACACATACATTTATTATTCTCATTTGCTCTGGGGTCCTCCCACTAGCAACAACTTTCCTGTGGGGCCCTCCCACTATTACATTGTATACCTTGCAAAGAACTCAGTCAAACAAAAACACCATCATTTACTTATTCTACATTTTGCTAAAATTGTCTAAAAGAGCGGAAAAAAAAACCCTTTTTCCTTTACAAAAAAACTTCCCTGCCAAGGATAGTATGCTTGCACAACCTGAATAGCTGCACATTTGAGTCTCACACTATTCCATACAGAACAGTGTGGAATTCACAGAAAATCTGTGATGGGTCCAATTCCTGAACTGCTATGTAGCAATATCAACGTTCAGATCCGAGTCATGGTACCAGAATGTTAAAGTATTAAATAATTAACATTAAGAATTTACCTTATATACCTTCAGTCAGGAACAACACTTCAGGATATGCAAACAGAAAATTGTATTTACAGTGCTGGGAGACAATCTTCTTAGCAGTTGGTAAATCAGTCTCTGAATAAAGAAAAACTGCATCTTTTAAACACTTTCTTATCAAATCAACCATACAAACTTTTACATTTACATTAACTGCAGCAAATCAATGACTTTAAAAATGTTCTCATACCTCGTGATTCTTGCCTCGGACTTCATGTGAACACCTTCCTTTACATGACCCACCTGCTTCAAGGGTCTTGTTTTCTGACCTTGGATATTTCAAACTTTCCTTAGCAAGAACACACTCCTAGCCTGGAGGAGTTAGGCTACAGATTCCTTTTATATTAGTTAACATACCTCTAATATGCCTCTGCTCCTACAACACTTACTTTTCCTTGTTACATAGTAAAATAATGCAGTTGAAACACAGCAGTAACTTTAGCTTATCAAGTTGTATTTTTTCCACAGCCCTACATGCAAATTATATTTGCTTTTTAACAATCATATTATAGAATCATTAATGAACAGAAATTAATATACATTTTAATAAGCTGATCTTGTCCTAGAACATTCATTACAAACTAGATTTGGACTTCAGGAGCAGGGCTTCCTTTAGATTTATGGTGCTGGGGAATATTCTTCCATGTGCCACCCAGGATTCAGGTTGCCAGGGATGCTGTCCCATACATGAGAATAAAGGTGAGATTGACAAAATCACATAAAGAAGTTGTATACTTACAATAACATTGAATGTGTGTTGTCCATCTTCACCTTTATTCTCACAACCCTCCCACCAACCCCCATCCTAGTCTCCTAGGAGATCGGGTAATAAAAATATATTTTTTCATAGACTTACTAGCTTCAGAAAATGGGATACAATAACATAGTTTTTTTGCCATTATTCTTTGTTTACATATAATGTTTATGGTTCTTTTTGGCAAACAAGATCTGAGGTGATGGAGAGGTGCATTCTGGGAAAGGGTACCTGAGAGCTTGTGTGAAGACCATGAGCTTTTGTATAAGGCCAAGATGGATACAAGGGATTGGATCCAACCCCATACGTGAGAATAATGGCGAAGATGGACAACACACATGGAACGTTATGGTAAGTACATAACTTCTTTTTTATATTCACTGTGGCCTGCGGATCTTCTAAGCTTTCTTGCTGCATTTAATTTTCATTTTTTCTACCACCTAAAGTTTCCACATACCCTGTCCCGGACATAGCATAACTGAGGTACCTGACTAATGCCAGAGGGCTGGCTACAATGAAGGATCATTAGCTTTGACTCTGTAGAGATAAATGTTTTTTTTTTCCTTTAACACTATACATGTTTCATCATTTATAGTGTTTTATGTGCTGCAATGGATATTTAACATGTATGCACCCATGGGCTACATAGCATTTTTTATGTCTCCAAATGTTTAGTCCTGTTGCTCCAACTCCAACTACTGTTGGAACTACCTATGTACTTTTATTCCACTTTGCTGTAGTTTCTGCTTCCATATCCTAGTATTTTAAAACTTTCTCTCCTAGTATGCAGGACACAGTAAATACTAAGTGTAGCTATTTCAAAGACCATTTCTAGTTTTGTCCTTTTTTCCTCGATTACATTGTCTGGTTTTCTTGCGTGTACTTTCTTGATCCCATATGATTAGAACTTCTTCATTTTCAGTAAATCTTTGTAGTTCATGTTTCCAATGCTTCTCCACTACCTTTATGTTGTAGTATTTGTGCAATCTGTATTGTAACAATCTTGCACGTTATTGTGGCTTTCATTGAATTTTCCATTAGCCTTAAGTACATCACAGCCAGCAACATGATATTACAACTGTTTCTAGTAATGTACAATTAAGCTGCTGTACTCTAGGCTTTGACCTAAGATCAGCACTGCAACATGGTGTCCCACTCATTCCTCATCTGGCATGTTAACTCTTCAGATCTGCTCTCTTTGCTGGTTGCTTCAGTGCCTAGCTTGCTAGTTTAACAACATTCACTGACAGATTAAGTTGAGAACAGATCCTCCATACCATCTGAGGAAGCTGTGTGTCTAACTGATATGACAGATTTTGTAATTACAGATTTTATCTTAAAAAGCAATCCTGCTGTGTGAATCTTGTCCGTCTCTTTACATTGTTCAGTTTCAGGACAGCCTAGGCTTTAACTTGGGCCGTACATGAAGCAGTGACAGCAGAACCCTGATGAGATTTGCCTCTCAGTAATGTGGCAAAAAGTACATTTCCAAGTCCAAAAGCACTACTTCTTTGGGTAGCAAGACTTGACTCTAAGAATGGCCCCTGTCTTGGTACTACCTTCTTATTATTGACACCTGCTGTGGAGTCTGCTTCTTGGATAGTAACAGGCTTCTTTGTCCTATTATTAGTAAGCATTTGTGGAAAGATGTTTTGTTAAATGCATATCTTTTATATTCAGACAATTTTGTGTCAGGACTCATAAATGTATTTGAGAAACAGACACTCCCCTCTACATGTGTTCATCCTCTTCCTTAATGGTGGCTAGATTTGCATTTACTGAGAATGCCCAGCTGAGCCTGGAGGGAAAGGCCCAGCTAAAACAAAAAAAGAAGTAAATGATTACAGCATAATAAATATGAATAAAGATACAAAGAGGAGATAGTATAAACTGCTGATATATTATTAATGAAAAACTTCACTAATTATGCTAAGCAATTTAGAGACCGACTGTAGGCTAAACTAGGCGATGTGTGTCAAAAATATATTAAGACAAAAATAGATTGCTGCTTCCATCAAAATGTATAACTCTCAGAACATGAGGCAAAGTAGTCAGTGTATATAAAATTATAATGTATATATACAATAGGTGTTCATAGGTTCATAGGTTGGTACTAGGCTATCAGCCCTAGGGCCTATACAAGCCTAGCCATATCAATTCCCTGGCTATTTCTTTCCACATTATTTACTTTCCTGGACCCCTGTCTAGCAGGGCGACTGACGTGATCCCTGGGGTGAATTTCCTTTCTCCCATCCAATCGTCAAGGTTCCTCTTGAAGAGGTCCAAAGAGGCACTCTGCTTGACATGTATGGGCAATCTATTCCAGAGTCTGGGGAGTCTCTGGGTCAGGAACCTATCCCTCCAGCATGTTTTGTTTATTGTGATGACAAGGTTTAGATCCCTGGAGCGTGTAGCTCTGAGGGATTGGGATTTCTTTAAGTGTAGCATGTCCAACAGCTCTGGGTTTGACATGGCCTTGTATGTTAAGCAGAGATCGCCTCTGAGTAGACGATATGCGACAGAGTATAGCTGGAGTTTTTTAAGGCGGTCAGCGTAGGGCATCTGTTTTAGGCCTGTGATTCTTTTAGTGAGGTATTTCTGAGGCCTTTCCAGTTGTTGCAGATGTCTTGAGAGGTACATACCAAATGGGGCGTTGTATTCTATAATGGGTCTAATGAGGGATGAGTACAGTGGGACAATGACCTCCTTTTTTCTGGATGAAAAGCCCTTCGTGATGAGGTGTGCCACATAGAAGGATTTCCTGACTGTTGTGGCGATGTTGTTATCTAAGGTGAGACCACTGTCCACCTGTGTCCCTAAGTCTCTTATCACACTTTCTGTGTTTAGTGTACTGCCACCTATATGGTAATTCATGGATACATGTTTTTTCCCAAAGGGGATAACAATACATTTCTTGGCATTGAGCTTGAGCCCATGGTTCTGGCACCAAGCATCTGTTTCTGTAAGGCCCTTTTGTAGAGTATCCACATCATTTGGGGATTCAATAATGGTTCCCAGTTTGCAGTCATCTGCAAACTTTGTTAGCCAGAGTCCCTTACCCTGTACTTCAAAGAAGTAGATGCCAAACAAGAGCGGCCCCAGGACTGAACCCTGAGGTACTCCAGTTGTCACTTGTCTGGAGCTGGATTTGGAGTCGGCTACTTTTACAGTGTGGGTTCTATCAGTAAGCCATTTAGCAACCCATTGGGTGACATAGGGATTAATGCCCAACTTAGTAAGTTTATCTATGATTCCAGAGTGGGGGATGGTGTCAAAGGCCTTGGCAAGGTCTGGATAGGCTGTGTGGACCACCTTACCCTTATCCATAGCTATAATAAGTGTAACTTATCAAATTGAACCAAGGGAGGAGGGCTGAGCAGCAGTACGAGTCTTTCATGGCAGTTCTTCAGGTTGCTGTTGTTTTGGCACCCTGTGTCCTGGCTATTTTCTAGGGCCTTCTACCTTTCATGAGAAAGACACTGGCATGTAGGTTCTTTCAGCATACTCTCTGCTGCACTGGTGATTTAGAATGCCTTTAGTTTTCTTTACTCTTCCTGCTGTTAAATCTGTTTTTGTTTTTATTTTATATATTTTTTTCAGCTACAAGTCTGTCACTTGGGCCAATATCTTTTTCCCCATCACTTTTTCATCATGTTCTGTATATAACGGATAGTGTCCCACATGACCTCCAGCACAACTCCAACTTCAGGAATTATTCATCACTGCTTTCTTTTTTCAGCCAAGAGTTTTTTGTTTTTTTTACCTGAACTGTGCCTTCATCTTTGAATCTGCCTAAGGTCATCTTCTTTCTTTCTGGAACATCTGATTAAGAAGTGTCTTTGTGGACACTGGATCCCAGTACAAGGTATGTACAAATGTGTTTTTATCTGGGCCACAGCACCCTTTGGTCAATTATCTTATCGAGACACAATTCATTTTATCCCTAAATCATTGAAATGGTGAGTTTTTAAATGTAATTTTTCTGGCTTAAAAAAACAAAAACAAAAAAAACAAAACAAAAGAAAACAAAAAAAAAAAAAAAGAAAGCATCTCTTTGTATTATTGAAACATCCCCTTCCCCCAAAAACTTATATATTTTCAAACTCCAGGTTGCACATCAGAGGGAAAATTGGAGAAATTTGACATTTAAAAAAAATCATCTTTTCGATGAGTTATGGATGGTGATAAGTTATGATTATAAATTTCCCCTTATAGCAAGTGTTTCCTGTGTCAAAAATGTAAAGGATATATGTAGGCTGCAATTAAAAAAAGAAGCAGAAAACATATTTCTGTGGTCCTGTCTTGATTATCTGTACAGTGCAGAAACTACTGTATGATTCTTAGTGACTAAGGTTATTTTGTAGTGTACTCAGTAATATTGTGGTGAATTCAGCTTTTCTGCCCTGATTTTGTTTTCCATCTAAGGTTGTTTCTCATAATACTCCACATTATGATGCTGTTTGCCACTGTTTTCTTTGAGTGCCCTATTCCCATTGAATTAGAAGTGCAGTGCATTGAAACGAGTCTTTCTCAGCTCACCTTTTGAGACGTTTGTTTGCCAAATTTTTGGATAGCTGTATGCTTCTGGTCAAGAGCTTTATGATCTTTTTTAAATTAACATTGGTTAACTGGTCTGCCAGGGAGCAGTCACACTGGTAACATTGAGTGCAGAGCTAAAAATCTCTCTGCACAAATGCATGAAAATTAATCATTGTTTCTTGCTGAAACAAAATAATTATAAAGGTCATTACTTGGGCTTGCAGTGAACAAAAGCTGTTATTTGAAAGGCTATGCTAGGACAATGTTTTTTCAAGTTGTAAAGCAATAGTGGCAGATCACTCAAGAAAAAAGAAAGTGTGTAACTACATCTTGTGAAACATTGTGGGATGAAGTTGTTTTGGCTGAAAAACAAACTCTTGTTAGAAGGACTGACCTCACCTGACATTTTGTAGTTGAATAAACTATAAAATAATACTAACCTGAACAGTAACACTTTATATTTTGATGTTTTAATATCAGAATTTGCTTTTTCATTTTCTCCTCATAGTTATGTTGGCAAATAGTTGTTGTTTGTCTTTTCGGCTTTTCCCGGTAAGGGGTAGCCATAGCGGAACTCCGGTTCGCTAATGACTGGCAGTCTATTTTTATGGTGCCTAGCTGCCAGCCCGATGCCCAACCTTCAGTGAAGGCATGCCCATTCACTCATGTCTTTCGGAGGCCACTCGACCATGTGGAGAACATGCAGACTCCACACAGAAGGCACTCCAGCCAAGAATCGAACACAAGAACCTCTTGCTGTGAGGCAACAATGCTACTGCTGTACCACCGCGGCTATGTGTTGGCAAATAGTGTGAAGTGTAAATTGTTCTGTACAGCCACCATTTAGACAGAAATGTTGCTTGGAATGGTGCAAAACAACCATTTCTGATCATGTATGTTTCATTTTTTTCTGTTCCTTTTGTCAGAGTTAGAGTGGAGATGAGTACAGCTGGAAATGCTGTTCTGTTTAAAGCAAGCCATTCTACTTTGGTATCTCAAGTGGATACGTATTAGAAGTTGATTTGTTTTCTGTAAGGATTATGAGAGTAGCAGTAGTTTCGGGCACTGCAAGTCCAACAAGATTTCCTTTCTGCCTTCAAAATGTGTGGACAAGCTTAAGAAAGAGGTTACATTTTGTGGACAAGCTTAAGAAAGAGGTTACATTTTTTTTTTTTTTACTTCTGCTTCCTAAAACTGAATATGACAAATAGGAGAAATGAGAAGCAGCAACACAAGGTCATACACTGTAATAGTTCTTCCTACACTTTGTCTGACTTATAGAAAAGTTAAAGTTCAGGGCAGACATCTCTTCTTGTATTAGGCAAGTCTTCATCCAGAATCACTTTGCTCAGGTGTTTGGACTTGTAGAGAGTTTGTCATAGGATGCGCCATTTCCACTTACAAATTATAATGGATCTGTGTAAGCATTGTAAATTGTAATCCCTCTATTTCATTATGAGCTAGAGGCCATATTTTGTTCAGTCATCAGACATCTTTTAATGACACATTTGTTTCCAAGAACAACGTTGCAAGTCCACTGATGCCAGAGGCCATGTCATAATAAAATGGTCTTCATAGGAATTACTGTTTCATTGTTATTTATCATTAAATAGGAATTTGCCCAAAGTGGATGACAACTCATCCAGACTTCTGTCCCTCACAGACAAATCTCCAGAGCTTCAGAGGTCCCGATAGAAGTCTGCTGCCTTCCCCGTGCTGGAACTTTTCAGTAAGAAGAAACCTGGAAATAAATCATCCTGTGTGATCTTTGTTCTTTTTTGCTACATTCTAGTCAAGCCATTGGTTCCAGCCAGAAGACTTCCCGAGCAAAAAGTACCATTTTGTGAAATTATCTTTCCTTTTTATGATGCATAGATGCAGCTTTTATCACTTTGCAAAACACATAGCAATTTTGTTTCTCTGACTGATTTCTTGGATTGTTTTCTGAAGTAGATGATATCCCCCAAAAAAATATTAAACAAGTGTGCCTTCAATGAACAGATTCTGAAGAAGGATTTCCACCTTCAGCGTGTTTGTCTGGGAGAAAACTGACTCATTTAATCTTGTATTTTAAAAATAAAACATAAGAGCTTTCTTGAAGCACAAAAAGCTGATGATGCTGACCCAAGGATTTCTAGTACTTCTACATCTTTTGTATGGATGACTTCTCCTTTTAGGCCTAAAAAAATAAACTTAAGCACCACAGTAAAATGGGAAAACTGTAAAGATAGTGTCTAAAGAAGCAGGCAGGGTGCATGAGGTGTGAGAGACCGTGTCTGTCTGTTCCATGGGATTCCTCTTGGTAGTCCACCAGCTTTGACAGTTAATTTTCAACACTCTGAATTGAAAAAGCCCCATTAAGAGGCTAACAGAGGTGTAGCATGCTCTGCATTTTCCCAGGCCTCCATAGAAGTTTTTGTTGTTTCGCAGCCAGATGCTGGTTTTAAATAATTCTCTGTTGGTCAGTACAGGGTACTAGCCCCAGGAGGAGAATTTTTTTCCTGACAGATTTTCCATCAATTTTGTACAGGAATCAGTAGCTCAGACAGCTATTGATAATTACTGCATTAAAACAACATTTTTAAAGCCCTGGAAACTTTGACCTGTTTTTCAGCAGTTTGAATATCCACCCCAGAGATATTTCTCTCCTACAAACTTTTCTCATCTTTATGCGACTTTGAGTTTCCCAGTGGAATATGTAGTGACTTGGTAGAGGGTTTCTGTCCCTTCCATCCTGGTTATGAAACCTTGTACTTCACATATCTTGGTGATAGTTAAGTGGGGAAAAAAACTCCCTCAGAAAACAGGAGGATCAGGACCTTCTATTTTGCATGTTGATTTGTTCTTTGTTGGGGTCTGACATAGCCTGATGACAGCAACTTCATCACTATCGCCCTTAAGATATCTCTTTAGTAAAACTGCCAATCTGATGAAGGTACACTATAAGCAGAGGTGCAAAGAGCTGTCTTGCACACCCCCATATAAACGACACCTTGAGTTGTTTCATGTAGATGAGCCCAAACCAACCAATTCCCACCTGTTCTCCTGGCATTTGAAGATGCTTCTGAAGATGTCTCAGTGGAACCAGATGGACCCCCCCCCCCCCCCCCCGCAACCAAAAAAAAAAAAGATTTCTCTGGGTAAAAGAGCAGTAAAATATCTACATAAGATTCCTATTTCTGACTTTGCATTTATTTCTGTAGATGGATTTAGTGGATCTGTAGGGTCTATATCACTTCCAAACGGCAGAAGTTTGAGCACCATATGTTCGAACTTCTAACCTCGAAGTGCAAAACCATCAAAGGCTTAGAACAGCGATTTATTTCCCAGGGAAAAAAATTGCTGTTCCAAGAAACATACACACAACACAAGCACACAAAAAAAATAGCAATACACACACATACACTTAAAATCCAAGATCTAACCCTACACTAAACTGTACATACACTATCTATCCACTTAACTTAACCCAAACCCTAACCCTAAGGTCCGTCACTATCGCACACCCACCTCACCCACGCCCTAACCCTAACTCACCTATCCCGCCCTAACATTAACTTCTGTCACTATCGCACACCCACCTCACCAGCGCCCTAACCCACCTAACCCATGCCCTAACCCTAACGTCCACACAATCGTACACTTACCTGAACCCAACCCGTAATTTTCCACCACAGTGCTGAAAATAGCAAAGCCACAGAAACGGCTCACTGAATTCCTTCCCTGGGAAAGAATTCTGTGTTCCGCGGCTTCACAATAATCAGTTTTCGAACTTCACAGTTCGAACATATGGTGTTCGAACTGCTGAAGTTTCGACGAACTGATAGGAAACTGATCTGTATTGGTCCCTTGTAATACCCCCCCCCCCACACTAGCAAAGAAAGCATGGTGCGGTATAGGTCTGACTCAGTTGTACACCTCATCGTCTTTAAGCATCAAGGCAGCAGTTGCCAAATGTAAACAGAGCAGTATCATGTTGGTATTTTTAAGCAAGTGAAGGAAATGGTCAAAATCATTATGGATGTCTTCCTTACTGCAGAAGCTGTGAAAGCTGATTCATACATCTTTAAATGTGGACAGATATGCCATTTAATGTGGCTATGACAACACTGTTGCATCTGCATGGGCAGTTACTTTTGCTACAGTCAATAGAAGACCAGCCTGACCAATAATGTAGCCCAAGCAACATGTCAGGAGGTGTAATTCAGACTGTCTAATCTAGATGCTGAAGCAGTTATTTTACTCCCTGATGCTTCAATAAAACAGAAGTTTTTCCACTAAATGGTTGCTCTTTTTCTATGAAGAAATGACAGTCTGGACAATTTCAAGAGATGGTCTTTGAAAAGGCTCCCAGAGAAGGGTGCAGAGGTAAGAGCAAAAGACCTCGTCCCTCTAAGGAGAGTGCCCTCACTACTGACTATACATCCTTTCCCACCCCACCCCCACCCCCCCTAAACTGTAGGAGGAAGATGAGCACTTTTCAAAGATCAGTGTGTTTTCCTGAACATAAGCACATAGGTGAGATAGCTGTTTCGGTCTGAATACAGAATAGAGTTTGAGTTTTTCACCATTTATAGGATTGCCTCATGTACCCTCAGATTAGTTTCGCATGATTCCTGCCATGATTATAGCATTTCTTTTTCACATCCTTGCCTTTGGACTGTCAACTGCATACTCACTAAATGCTTACTTCCTATTTTTTGTCCATTCTCAGATTCAGTGGTATTCCTTATCTGTCCCTATCTGGACAGGTGGCTGGTTTAGGCCCATTTCCAGGAAGCACTGACCAGGGTCCAAAACTGTAGCAGTTCCTGTTTAAAGTACCTAGCATCTGTGTCACCTTCTAGGAGTCAAGCCCATCTCTGTTCAGCAGGTATGTCTTCCTGAGAGCAATATTGGACTCAACAAACAATGAAGTGTTCCTCCCTTTGCAGAAGGCTGCTCTTATGAACACCTTACATCAAGATTGTCTTACACTGGCAGCATTATTCGATTCAACAAAGGAGAAAGTATTTTACCCTTTGCAGAAGTCTGCTGTTGTCAACCCTTTTTTTTTCTGAGGCTAGCAGGAAAGTCCAGCAGGACTTTGTGGTGCATGTCATCCTTTATCATTATGGTCTCATTGATGCAGTTGACTAAAAAGACAGATCAGTAGCATTTGAAGAAGTTATGGCAGCAGCAGAAACTCCCCTGGGAAATGTTACTCATTGCCCAAGCCATTCATAAGTAATTCAGGTGAGCCAGCAACATTGCATAGACAGATAAAGCACTGCTTATAATACAGGTGGTCAGTGTTTCCAAACAGGTCAGGCACATGTAGGAGCTGGCAGGGAAAGATGGGAATGAGCAGACATTGCCACCTTATCCATTCTAGCGGTAGAGAGGCAGCTGTGACTTGCCACTTGGATGACACCCGCTGGGAGCACTAGGTGTTGCAGCCATGGAGTATGAGCCTGTTAGCATGTCCTGCTGCATACATGTACATACACCAGGAGAGCCTGTGGAGAAAGGTGGATTCCCCACTGGGGGGGGAAGGTAGGCCAGGCCACCCCACTGAACCAGTAAGCTGTCCCTGTTCCCTACCACTTGATTCTCACTTTGGAGGGGGTGGGACATATAGGTTATAGGGCTTTCACCTAGCCTGTGTATGCCTGTCCTGCCAGTGGAATTAATGGATCAGTTGGGTGAAGATCATGGAGCCAGCTGGCAAAACCAGTGGTGAACACACACAAAAACAAAATTAATCAGGTGGTGATCAGATGGGCAGATTGTCTTCTGTAACCCAGGGATGCCATATGTTCCACCATAGGGGACTCAGACCCTAATAGCAGATCCATCAGACCTAGTTTGGGAATTCTTAAACATTTTGGAGAGGTGAACTTGAAAGGAAAAATGCAAGCATTTCTAAATCTGAGATGTTGACCCTAATCTGTGACCTTCATTTCTTTGTGTCAGATACCCTCATGAGAATTACAGACAGCATGGTATGACCCTAGACCTGAGTAGCATACTGCCTTCACCCAGAATGATACCAAAGTATAAGGACAAAATGCTTGATTTCAACAATTGGCTAAACTTTTGGTGTCTTTCAAAGGGGATCCAGTATCTGTCTGCATGGGATGATGTGATCGACAGACCACGATGCTTTGCCAGAGATGGTCTGCACCTGTCACCCCTAGGATTCAGGTTACTGACTAAGGCTCTTGCCACTCCTATAGTGCCTTTTTTAGGCAAAGTTCAAAGGACAAAACCACCACCGTAACAGGTACAAGCATGAAAAATTTGAAGGTAATGCTACTCAATGCTAGAAGTCCAAACCTCAAAATGCACCCTTTCGAGGCACTCCTAAAAATGGAGAACATCGATATCTGTGCAGTAACTGAGACCTGTTTCAAGGCTCCAGAGAGCACCCCTGCAATACCAGGCTACAACTCTTACAACACTTTTCGGCCACCAAACCAGGACCAAAACACTAAAGGTAGAGGAGTGTCCATATTCACCAAGGATATTCACAACACCAGGCTAGTTGTCCAACACATTGCGTCTGAAATTCTCCAGGTGCAACTAACACAAGGTAAGTTTGGGTTTGTGAAGGGCCGATCTCATCTCCTGAACCTGATCGACTTCTTCGAATCAGTCTCCAGAGCCGTGGACAAGGGTAAGGTTGTCCACACAGCCTATATGGATGGACCTTGCCAAGCCCTTCGACACCATCCCCCACTCTGGAATCATAGATAAACTTACTAAGCTGGGCATTAATCCCTACGTCATTCGATGGGTTGCCAACAGGCTTACTGACAGAACCCACACTGTAAAAGTAGCTGACTCCAACTCCAGCTCCAGACAAGTAACAAGTGGAGTACCTCAGGGTTCAGTCCTGGGACCGCTCTTGTTTGGCATCTACTTCTCTGAAGTACAGGCCAACACTAAGGGACTCTGGCTAACAAAGTTCACAGATGGCTGCTAACTGGGAGCCATTATTGAATCCCCAAATGATGTGGATATTCTGCAAAAGGGCCTTACAGAAACAGATGATGTCCTTCAAGGATGCATCTGCAGTCCTAACAAATGGGTTGTCCTGGCCTCAGGCAGCCCTTCGGTCGGCCGGATTCCAAAGTCTGGGTCTGGCCTCGGCTGGTGTCGCACTTCACCCGACGTCATAGCTGCAGTTCTTCGGGTATAAAGGCATCAGCCGACGCCATTTTCCTCAGTCTTTCTTGTCGCGTGGCGCCCGAAGCAGAAGCTGTTCGCAAGTGCTGGTCAGTCAGATCCAGAGATTACTTCTTCCGAAGACTTCTAAAAAGCTAAGTACCCAGTTGGGGACTCTTTCTTGCCTCAGCCGATGTCAGAAAAAGTGAATAACTGTTTAACTTGTGGGAAACAAATACCTCATAAAGACTTCCACTCATACTGCCTACCTTGTTTAGGCCCAGACCACGACGTAGCAGCTTGTTTAGCCTGTGCTTCCTTCAACCGACGGATGCTTAGACGTCGGTCGGAGTTTGCAGAGGAGTTTTTCGGCTCCGCTTTTGCTTATATCATGCCGTCGGAGACTCCGACTTCTCATTTAGCTAAAAAACGTAAGGAAAAGGACCGACACTTGCGGTCCGCGGTTTCGGCCGAAACCGCGGTTAAGCCAACCGCGAGTGTCTCGGTTTCGGCTGAAACCGAGTCTGCGGTTCTTCCTTCGGCCGAAAGCATGCCTCCTACTACCGAGGCCTCTTCCAGCCTGGCTGAATCTGCTACTGAAATACCTCCTGCTCCTACAGTTTCTCAGGATTTATCAGATACTATTCCCCTAGATGTATCTACTCCTGCACGTGGAGCTGCTAGGCCCCCTGCATCCATGTCAATTAAGGCCTTTGCCAGGGCTAAAGCAGTTAAATCTTCCAAGGCCGTGCCTACTAAAGCCCCCTCTCACAGGCCTAGCTCTAGTACTCAAATGCTTAGTCTAGCAGAGGATCTCATTTCTTTGATCAGGGGATCCCAGTCTCATTCTGATAGGGCCTCTCAGCCCCCTCCAGAGAAGAGGCCTAGAGCAGAACCCCCTGAGCCAGTTTCTTCTGATTACTCCTCAGATGAATCAGAAAATACTAACCCTCCTGAGGGCCCTTACTCTCCATATGAGGACTCTGATGCAGAAGATTCCATTCCTTCTGCCTCTCCTCCTGAGGAATTTTCTTTTGGGGAAACCTTGCATGCTATGAGGGAACAATTTCAATGGCAGGGTCAGGATTTCTCAGACTCTAGGAAAAGGCTTAGGACTTTTTTGCATTTGCCACAGCATAGGCCTTTAGCCATTCCTCCAGTACTTACAGTTGTGGATGATGCATTTAATGATGCTTGTACTGCTCCTGATTCACTCCCTCCGGTCCCTGCTAAGCCCGACAGATACTACAGGGTTCCGGACACACATAATCACTTGTATAAGGCTCCTTTTGCAGATCCTGAAACAATTTCTCAGGGCCCCAAGGCTATAGCAACTACCTCTGCCAAAACCCACTCCCCTCTGAAAGGGAATCTAGGGCCTTGGAGAGATGGGGTAAAAAAGTTTATACTTCTGCTACTCTTTCGGCTAGGGCCTTAAACTGTCAATTCCACATGATTCAGTATCAGGAATTTATGTTAGATCAGTTATCTAAAAAGCTGTCCTCACCTGAACCTTTAGACAGAAAGTCTCTGCAGGATATGGTACATAACATACAGCAGGTCAGTAATCATTCCTTAAAATGCGGCTATGATGCACTGGAGGCCTCCTTTAGATCAACTATGACTGGTACAGTGATCAGAAGGCATGCATGGTTAAAAGAGCAGTCCTTACCAGACCATGTAAAATCAAAGCTCCTAGATGCTCCCATGGATAAACACAATTTGTTTGGCTCTCCCACACAGCAAGTGCTGAAGAAAGTGGAAGAGAAAGCAAAATCTGTCCAGGCAGTCAAGGATTTCTTACAGGTCCAGCCTCCAAGGTTTAGTAGGAACTGGCCTTCCAAGACTTGGTCCTTTCCAGACACCAACAGAGCACAGAGAGGCAGGAATAGGCGCACAAGAGGCAGAGGCCAATCCAGAGGTGCCTACAGGGGACGTCAGTGGCAGCCTAACAACCAGCAAAATACTGCTGCAGATCCAGCCACTACCACTTCCACAGGACAATCACAGTGACTTGGCTCTGAAGCCGCCTACCAGGGAACAACTAGAAGCACCCTTAGGTGGAAAGTTAGCCTTATTTTCAGTAAACTGGCATTGCATTACAGGAGACAAATGGATTTTACAGACAATAGACAAAGGTTACAGGTTTCACATCCATACTCTACCAAGGAAGAGAGGAATGCCAAACCTACCTCCAAATCAAATGACAAACGCTCTAGAACAAATAGACAACTTAAAAAGGATGAGAGCTATAGAAAAGGTACCACCTATGGAACAAGGGCAAGGATTTTACTCCAGACTTTTCCTGGTGCCAAGGAACGAAAATCAATGGAGACCTATTCTAGACCTGTCCACACTGAACACATTCCACATTGTCCCAAAATTCAAAATGCTGACTCTACAGCAGCTTCTTCCCATGCTGGGCAAGGAGTCTTGGCTGGTAACTCTAGATCTCAAGGAGGCATACCTGCATGTCCCCATACGACCAATTTGCAGAAGATACCTCAGATTTCTTGCAGGATCAGAGCATTATCAATTCTCAGCATTGCCTTTTGGCTTATCTACTGTGCCCAGAGTATTCACGAAATGCCTGGCATCAGTAATTGCTCATTGCAGGCTTCAGGGAATTCAAATTTACCCTTACCTGGACGACTGCCTGTTACAAGCGGACAACAAAACAAATTAACAAAAGACTTGAAAAGGGTCATTCATCTACTGCAAGCCTTGGGATACACAGTCAATATAAAAAAGTCAAGGCTGTTGCCATCCCAAAGGATAACTTTCTTGGGTGCAGAACTGGACACTTCAAATCAAATGGCATCCCTCACAGCAGAAAAGCAAAAGCACCTTCCACTCTACTTCATGGCATTAACAACGCAGAACCAGCTTACAGCAAGGAAAGTCCTGCAAGCCCTGGGTTACATGGCATCCTGCATAATATTGGTCCCACATGCCAGACTGCATATGAGGAAGTTGCAATGGTACCTCAGGAATTTATGGTCTCAGCACAAGCACAGCCTAGAAACCCAAATTCCAATAATTCCTTGCCTGAAACAAGAATTCCGATGGTGGGCTCAGGCCTGTCAATTGAACAAAGGACTGCCCTTCCACAGCCCGCAACCAAGCCAGACTATTACCACAGACACCTCAGACCTCGGTTGGGGGGCACACATGCTGGACAAGTGCATACAAGGCTTATGGACTCAAGACCAGCTAAACCTACACATAAACCAAAAAGAGATGCTGGCAGTAAAACTGGCAATTCAGGCATTCAGACCGTTTCTCCATCAGGGACATTTATTGATAAGGACGGACAACACCACAGTGATGTGGTATATCAACAAACAGGGGGGCACACACTCATATCCTCTATGCCGGATGGCAATGGATCTCTGGAATGTGGCCCTAAGCCTCAACATACAGCTCAAGGCAATATTTGTGCCAGGAAAAGAAAACATGCTAGCAGACTTCTTAAGCAGGACTACCACGGATGCCCACGAATGGATGCTGCATCCAGACATCTTCAAATCCATCACAAGGAAATGGGGACTACCAGAAATAGACTTATTCGCATCCCCACACAATCACCAATTGAAAAATTCTGCACAAGGACTTACCACCCACTTGCTTGGAAGGTGGACTCCCTTTCTTTCAGTTGGGAAAACCTGACAGCATATGCATTCCCACCTCTTCCTTTGATGCACAGGGTGCTATTGAAGATCAAAGAAGACCACCCAAGGATCATCCTGATAGCTCCAGACTGGCCGAGGCAGCACTGGTACCCACTACTGAGGAGTATGTCTCGAACTCCCATGGCCTCTACCTCTGGTTCCTTTACTGCTAACACAAAACAACTTCAAAACCCTGCATCCGAACCTGAAAACACTGCAGCTAACTGCTTGGAGCATTGCATAAGACAAAATAACCCAGATTTATCTCAAAGGGTTAAAGACATTATCTTGGAAGCTCGCAGACCTTCAACAAGAAAAACTTACTCAGCAAAATGGAAAAGATATCTCTTTTGGAGTGCAGCAAAAGGGCAAAATGTAGCACTGGTAAACATAGCTAACATCCTGGAGTACTTAGCAGAGCTTTTTCACAATGGCCTGTCTTACTCTTCCATAAAGATTCATGCGTCAGCTATTTCAGCAGAATACAACATGGATCCTCCAGTCTTCTCTCATCCTCTACTCAGGCAGTTTCTAAGAGGAATCAAAATGTAAAACCACCAAGGAAGCCTCCATTGCCTACATGGGACTTGAACTTTGTGCTAGAAAAGTTGACACTTCCCCCTTTTGAACCAGCAGCAACAGCAGAATTACAGTACTTATCATGGAAAACAGCTTTCCTGCTTGCAATCACTTCAGCAAGAAGGGTTTCTGAATTACAGGCATTAATGGCAGTACAACCCTTCCTTATCTTCCATCAGGATAGAGTGTCCATGAGAACTAATCCTACCTTTATGCCAAAGGTGGTCTCCAGGGTATCTTTAAACCAAGCAATCCACCTACCTACATTCTTCCCAACCCACAGAACAGGGGAGAAAGACTGCTGCATACCTTGGATGTGCATAGACAATTGTGCTACTACCTGGACAGAACCAAGAACAATAGAAAAACTGACCAGCTTCTGGTAGCATATGCCACAGGAATGGAAGGAAAAGCAATTTCAAAACAGACAATCTCAAAATGGATAGGAAATTGCATTAGATTTTGTTATTCTTATCATGGAAAGGCAACTCCAGAAAATATCAGACCTCACTCCACAAGGGCTACAGCCACTACTACAGCTTTTTTACGAGGAGTGGCTACAAAAGACATTTTAGAGGCTGCTACTTGGAGCTCCGTGCATACATTTGCCAAGCATTATAATCTACCCTTATACTCCAGATCCCGAGCAGGTTTTGCCACTGCTGTTTTGCAAGGGATCTTAGCTACACCATAATCTTGTTAGGGCCTCCTCCCCCAGTTTGGCTATGGTATTCTACCCATTTGTTAGGACTGCAGATGCATCCTTGAAGGACATAGTACAGTTTTGTACCTACCATAAATGTAGATGTCCGAGAGGTATGCATCTGCAGTCAGGATTACCCACCCTCCTTCCCCTCTGTGGTACTTCTAGGGTATTTGCCCATCTTGTAGCTAGCTGGGGGAATCTATTATGGTGTATTTGTTTGTATATATGTATATACATGTTTATTTCTATTTGCTCTCTGTTGTTTGGAAACATTGGCATTTATCCAAATTTAGCCTTCCTAGAGGGCATCTGGCATCTGGGGCAAGAAACACTGAGGAAAATGGCGTCGGCTGATGCCTTTATACCCGAAAAACTGCAGCTATGACGTCGGGTGAAGTGCGACACCAGCCGAGGCCAGACCCAGACTTTGGAATCTGGCCGACTGAAGGGCTGCCTGAGGCCAGGACAACCCATTTGTTAGGACTGCAGATGCATACCTCTCGGACATCTACATTTATGGTAGGTACAAAACTGTACTTTTTGTGCCAGAGCCATGGGCTCAAGCTCAATGCCAAGAAATGTATAGTTATCCCCTTTGGGAAAAAACATGTACCCGTGAATTACCACATAGGTGGCAGTACACTAAACACCGAAAATGTGATAAGAGACTTAGAGACACAGGTGGACAGTAGTCTCACCTTCAATAACCACATTGCCACAACAGTCAGGAAATCCTTCTATGTGGCACACCTCATCACTAAGGGCTTTTCATCCTGAAAAAAGGAGGTCATTGTCCCACTGTACTAATCCCTCATTAGACCCATTATAGAATACAACGCCCTGTTTGGTATGTACCTCTCAAGACATCTGCAACAACTGGAAAGGCCGCAGAAAATACCTCACTAAAAGAATCACAGGCCTAAAGCAGATACCATATGCTGACCATTTAAAAAAACTCCATCTATACTGTGTTGCATATCGTCTACTCAGAGGCGATCTCTGCTTAATATAAAAGGCCATGTCAAACCCAGAGCTGTTGGACATGCTACACTTAAAGAAATCCCAATCCCTCAAAGAGACATGCTCCAGGGATCTAAACCTTGTCATCACAATGAACAAAACATGCTGGAGGGATAGGTTCCTGACCCTGAGACTCCACAGACTCTGGAATAGACTGCCCATGCATGTCAAGCAGAGCGCCTCTTTGGCCCTCTGCTTGACATGTATGGGCAGTCTATGCATGTCAAGCAGAGCACCTCTTTGGCCCTCTTCAAAAGGAACTTTGATGATTGGATGGGAGATAGGAAATTCTAGGAAATTCACTCCGGGGATCACGTCAGTCGCCCTGCTAGACAGGGGTCCAGGGAAGTAAATACTGTGGGAAGAAATAGCCAGGGAATTGTTATGGCTAGGCTTGTATAGGCCTTAGGGCCGATAGCCTAGTGCCAACCTATGAACATGTCTTGGAACACACACTCAAAGGGTGGACCTTTTTGCATCTGTTCCACATTACCATAACAGTAAGTTCTGTACAAGATAAACATGCAGTGAAGTTAGAGCAGCGTATGCCTTTTCTCTGGATCTGAAGGAAGAATTAATGTTTGTTCATCTTCCTGTTCCATTTCTTTCCAAGACTCTGGTGAGAAAAGAATACGAAAAGCTGATCCTGATAGCTGATTTTGCTTGAGTTAACTTGTTCTTCCTACTTCTCCATACAAAGGGAACCTCTCATTCTGCTCGAATCGTGCACCCTACTGACCCAGCAGATGAACACATTGATATGTCTGAATATCAAGGGCTTCAGGTTAGCTGCTTCAAGACTGTGCCCCTGATTATTCACTGTGAGAGTTGCCAGTGTTTGGTATTGGCCATCTTACAGGAGTCATTCAAACCTATGACAAGGTCTTGATGGGCAAAAGGAAGAGGTTTTCTTCATATTGCAGCCTTATTTCCAACATATCTCCAATATGGGAACATAAAAACAGCTCTGTCCCATTTCTTTGCCACCACCAGAGAATATTGATTTTCCTAAGCCCTATTTCCATCTCCCATATAACTTTTAACTGTTTTGGTATATGTAGTGGGTGACCCTAAGTGATAAGTAAGCTTGGCATTTGGAAAAATAAAAAAAAAATTGAAGGGTTCACCAGGAGAAACATTTATTCCAAATCCAGTTAAATTCAAGAGCTTGGTTATTGATTGTAGCTAGCGTTTCACCTGACAGGTTAAGAAGTTGGAGCTGTTAAAAAAGTTGCAGACCTAATTCCCAAGCTGCATAAATGTGAACTTGGCCACCTAGAGTGGACTTTACCTATGCTAGACTAGAACACCTCAGCGACTTCTTCAGCCTTTACATTAAAGTACTAATGTTGAAATATTGTTCACCATCAACACCTTAATATAAGTTTTAAAGAAGTCCTGTTTGGACCAAAGCACTCGCGTTTTGGTTATTTGATTACAACAATTAGTGTCCTTCACCATCTGGACTATTCTGCTGCATTGGCTATTTTCTTGAAAGTGTGCTTTTTTGTATTGCTTCTCAAGTATACCAAGTGTATACATTACCAAGGGTAGAGCATGTAGGGTCCGTTTTTTGGACACATCCTTAAAGAAGTTGAACATAAAGGGAACAGGTGCGTGAACTTACTAAACCGGACTACACATAAACTGCTTTATCAGTTTGACCAGGGTCTTTGTCTCCATAATCTTCTAAGTCCAGGAGCACAGCTCTAAAGAAGCCCATGTTTCAGTTGGGAACTGAACTTTGACCCGTTTGTAGCTACTGAAGCAGTTGAAAACTGGCTAAGGTTTTGAAGCATCACATCTCCCTCATACATATGTGACAGAAATATACAAATGAATCTGTGAGAACATACATCTGTATTTATCTGTTTATATGTATATTTATATTTTTTTCTGATTTTACTCTTCTAATGTAATTTATTCCAGAGAAGGAATGTGGTCCTCCGACCCTTTTTCATTCATGACCTGGGCTCACTGTGGAGCACTTATAGAAGTAAGTGCAGGAATATCTTCTTTCCCCAGCACATTACATAAAGTTGTCAGACAGAGAGAGAAAAGAAGAGCATGGTCACTGGCCCTGAATTTGGGAATACTACCTTATCAATTACAGGGGCACAAGATGGGGGACTTTACATCAGGGGTACCTCACGGGCAGTGCTTGTATAGTCCTCACTCAACCTGTTCTTTATGTCCTCTGGGTGTGTGCTTATTGGGGAGTCTAACTGGTGTTATTTTGAAGCATTTGTCTGTGAGGTGGGTCCTGCATCCATTTAGCTGTATATCATAAGACTCGTACATCTCCATGAGCATTGCAGTATAGTCAGTGGCACAATTCAGGCATGAACCCTGAAGTGATGTGGTGGAAACCATTCCATTAAACATTGTGCAACATGCAGACAAGTTTGTTTTTGGCTTATGAATAGTTCCTTTCTTCTAACACTGGCTGATTCCCCGGATTTGAAAATTGAACCACTGAGGTGTGAGGTAAAAATTGTCCATTGGACCATCTCGTTACATAGAGAAACTATGTTTTTTGTAATGTCAGCCTCCAGATCACACTGTGAACACTACATTTATGTAGCTACTGTCATACTACAGACATCAAAACTAAACACAGTAGGTCAGCAATGTAAACATAAAGTCAGTCTCAAAGAATAAATGTAGAAAACTTATATTTTATTCAATAACAGACTGGTTTCGGCAGAAATATGCCTTCATCAGTGTTTGAAGAACAGACATGAAAATTTCACTTTGAAATGCAAATAAATACCTAAAGCTTACCAATGAGCACACTGGTAAGCAATTGCTCATGAATAATAAAATGAGAGTCCAAAAAACAGTACATTAATGAGATCAAGCTACCAACTATTAAAATAAAGAATCCAAAAATTTTTTGAAAGATATATACAAATTAATTCATCATGGAAACAGTCAACACTGATTATAATAATAATCAAGCATAGAACATCCTGTAAGTATTATAGATATGTATACAGATGTTCATATAAATCTGAAATAAACACTCCAAAATGTGTACAAAAATCTTATGTTAATATACATTTAATACTGGAAAGAACACACCAGTGCCCCGATTAAAAAATTATATAAATATATATATATATATATATATATATATATATATATATATATATATATATATATATTTTAATATCCTATGTTTATGTTCACATATATATGTGATAATTAGAAATGTCAAAAAACATTAGGAAAATAGAGCCATACCTGGTGTTATTTAAGAATTCATCATAAAATTGTGGTTTAAAGATGATCATTAAGTCCAGGTGAAAAAAGTGCACCCAGCCTAATAATCCAGTATTTCTCCTTGTGATCCAATATGCCATGCCACCCTTGTGTATTGCTGCGATCGCCAACTATTCTGTCAATGATCATGAAGTGTGCTTGTGGATGTTTGAAAACATGTCTGTAGAGGGCATTAGTTTCTTTTTTGTTTTTCATATCACTTCGATGTTCGTTGATACGTGTTCTTAACGGCCTAGATGTCTGGCCCACATAAAATGCCCCACAATGACAAGAAGCCAGATAGACAACCCAATTGCTGCTACAATTTCCAAAGATTTTGCACTCATATACTTTACTAGTATTGTGGCTAGAAAAATGCTTGGATTTATTGATCTGTTCGCAGGACCCACAATGTCCACATGGATAGGTGCCCAGCAACTCATGTCCTGTTATAGTTAGTTATCTGTGAATGGCTCCACCACTTCCAATGTATTTGTAATGTGAAAATAAGGACCCCAGTGTTTTCCCTTTTCTATATGAAAACTGACAATGTTCTCCCAAGATACATCTAAGTTGTTCATTGGCTAAAAGAATATTCCGATGTTTATTAATCGTATCCCTGATAGCATAGTAGTTCCTGCTATATGTAGTAATGAATCTGATGGTAGAGTTTCCTGTATCTTCAGACTGAACCTTATAATCCAACAATGTTTTTCTATTCATCTGTGATGATCGTATCCATGCATTGTTAATATCTTCAAGTCTGTATCCTCTATTCACAAATCTATGACAAAGATCAAGACTGGCATCATCATAGTCAGTTTTATTTGAATTAAGGCGTTTCATCCGTATAAATTGTGACACTGGGATATTTCTTATGGTATGGCGTGGGTGCATGCTGGAAGCATGTAATAAGGTGTTGTATTGGGGGTATTTGCGAAACACAGACGTGGTCAAAGTGTGGTCTGGATTTCTGGAGATAGTCACATCTAGAAAATTGATGGTTTGCAAATCAAATGTAATGGCAAATTCAATACCCCAAATGTTGTCATTTAGATATTCAACAAATTCCCGTAGATATCCAGCATCTGCACGCCATACCAACCAGCAGTCATCTAGGTACCTACGCCAAATGTCCATTTCAACCAAATATATATTATGGGAATCATCATAAATCATGCATTCCTCAAAAAATGCCATGAACAAATCGGCGTAGATGGGAGCGAGGGAGGCACCCATGGCTGTACCTTGGAGCTGCCAGTAACATTGACCTTGGAAGTAGAAGACATTTTGGTTAATACATGTTCCGTCATACAGATAAGTAATGTGTTGAATCCAGGTGTATATAGTCCAGCCTTATCTAACCAAAATTTAAGAGCTTGTAGGCCAGTCCAATGTGGTATGCTGGTATATAAAGATTTAACATCTAATGAGCACATTAACCATCCAGGCTCCAATTGTGTGTCCTCAATAATTTTGAGGAATTGCATAGTGTCCTGTAGCCTTGCCCGTATCAAGCCCAAAACTGGTTTAAGATAATGTGTGAGGAAAGCAGACAAGGGTTCTGTTAGGGATCCAATACCCGAAACTATTGGTCTACCCGGAGGGTTAGTTATTGATTTGTGTATTTTGGGTAATAGATATAAAATTTGTTTATGAGGATCCTTGACAGAAAGTTGAGAAACACAACCCTTGGAAATAATACCTTCCTCACAAGCTAGAGTTAAGAAAGAATCAATTTATTTTTTAAAAATAGGAGTGGGGTCAATGGGCATGTGCATATAACATGCACTATTGGAAAGCTGGGATAAACTTTCTTGCAGGTAGTCACTCATATTTTGAACCACCACTGCCCCACCTTTGTCCGCTGATAATATAACAATATCTTTGTTGTTACATAATTGTTGAAGTGCAGTGTTCTCCTGTTGTGACAGGTTATGTCCCAACATAGTATGTCCAAGATTATGAAAATGTAGGTCCCTAAAGACTGACTGCATGAAGATGGATACGTGCTTGTTCATAGGTGGCTGGAAGTTAGATTTACCAAATCTAAATTCATTAGATCTTTGAGTTGCATTGTCTGTAAAAAAACAACTTGAGATTTAAGCTTCTACAAAAGTTAGTAATGTCAGTGACTATATGATACTCATCAGAAAAAAAGCCAGGTATAAAATTTAACCCTTTATTCAAAAGACACTGTTGATCACAGGACAAACTAACATTTGACAAGTTCAAAACATTGTGGATAGGTTGTTGAGATTGATTTACACTAGAAAGTTCTGGATTAATTCCTCCAGGGAATGTTCTAATGGATCTTTTCTTGTGTTTTCTACCCCCTCTGTGCCTTGAACCATGTCTAAAGGGATATTTTTGTTGGTTTTCTTCCGATGAGGTGAGTCCCTTTCCCCAGTGCTGTCATAATCTGTTGGAGAGGACTCCTCTCCTGATGTACTATTATAGGGCCTTTCCCTGTTCTTTAGTATAGATCTCGGTCTCTTCCTGGTGTGGTTAGGGTTGGAGCCCTGGCTGGTTTCCGCAAATCTTACTGAGCGATTAAGCTCAAAGGGGCATCCCCTCTGATAGTCAGAGAAATCTCTGTGAAATTTTTTGATTTTCCTCTCTTTAATAACTTTTTCATGACTTGTCAATTCATTTGATAATCTCTGTAGATTATCTTTAAATTTGGGGAGTGTTTCAAATTTTTTGCAATCTAAGCATAACTTTTTGACCTCCTGAATGTTTGTATCCACTATCCTTTCATAATATTGTAAGAGAAGATTCACAAATAACATGGACCCGGTTTGTAAGACTTCCTTCCAATCATTACTCAATTTTTCATCAGGTCTACCTACCAGAGATTGGAGCTTTATTCGTAAACCCCTAGGAGTAATATTCTTGCTGGAATATGCTCTGAATAATTTGAGATGCCATATGTTGGCCCTAAGGTTTTTAAGGCCTTTAGTAAGTGAATGGAAGCATAGATCACAATCCGAGTATCTTTGTTGCTCAGTATTATTAGGATTATTGCCTGGTGAGGTATGGATCCCAAAGACACCGATATCCTCCCGATCGGCACATAAACCAGAAAGTATACATTCAAGGTCCATGCTGTGACAAATACCAATTGCACCAAATTAACAATAATATCTAGAAAATTGATTGACAAGCCAGAAAAAAATAATTGTTAAATCCAATTGAAGCAGAAATCAGTCAAGGAGACCCAAAACCACACCAACAGAAGGTCCAATGATCTGTAAATAGCCCCAAATCCAATACAAGGATTGGATAATTTGTGACAGTGTAGAAAAAGTAAAAATGTATAGCACTGTTGTATGACCACCTAAATAAAGCACAAAAATTATTGCCAACTACTGTCTGATTAAACAGGGATAACCACAAGAAATATTAAATATGAATTTAGAGAACAATTCAAACCTTATAAAGGAGCAGACAAACACTGCCTAAAAAGTAATATAAAATATTTGCTGTCTGTGATGACGCCGAAGCGACAATAACACAGAAATCAGTGACTGTAACTGGTTATACAAAAATACTGTCAAGCAACCAGATCACAATATTAACAAGTGTGTTCCCAGAATATGGCTCATCAGTTGGTACACTGTCAGAGAAATATCTACAAACAATCTAATGCAGAAATGACCAACTCACATGTGTGACAAGACTGTCCCAAGTTATATAACTGAGTATCTAAATATTAAAACACAGTTCAATATTCAAGACAATTTTAGTATATATGTAAACATGTCAAGCTGGTAATCAAAAAATGTTGTTGACCTCAAGAAGCTAGGTAAGCTCAGCCTATATTGTTCATTTACCCCTGATGACTTAATGTATATAATAAACAGCCATTGAATATTCAAATAAGACAGTTGCCCACATCCATATATTGTTACACCAAACTATCTAATTTTTTAATTGGGGCACTGGTGTGTTCTTTCCAGTATTAAATGTATATTAACATAAGATTTTTGCACACATTTTGGAGTGTTTATTTCAGATTTATATGAACATCTGTATACGTATCTATGATACTTACAGGATGTTCTATGCTTGATTATTATAATCAGTGTTGACTGTTTCCTTGATGAATTAATTTGTATATATCTTTCAAAACATTTTTGGATTCTTTATTTTAATAGTTGGTAGCTTGATCTCATTAATGTACTGTTTTTTGGACTCTCATTTTATTATTCATGAGCAATTGCTTACCAGTGTGCTCATTGGTAAGCTTTAGGTATTTATTTGCATTTCAAAGTGAAATTTTCATGTCTGTTCTTCAAACACTGATGAAGGCATATTTCTGCCGAAACCGGTCTGTTATTGAATAAAATATCAGTTTTCTACATTTATTCTTTGAGACTGACCTTCTGTTTACATTGCTGACCTACTGTGTTTAGTTTGGATTTGGTTTGGTCGTGCATACCTACGGGCACAGCAATTGGTTTTTCCCATACTACAGACATCAGCCATTGATTCACAATTACTGAGGTTTTAGTCACTACACCACTTTACAGTATCCAGATTTGTTGAAGTTGAAATGGACTTTGCTTACACTGGGCCAATACGTGGTGCATGAAGTATCATTCGTCATAAAACCTAGGATATTCCATAGTTCGCAACAACATTACTCATCTTATTATTCTGCTTGACTTTTAGTTGTGTTTCCACAGATTTTTTACTACAGTGCTATCTGTAAATGTAAGAAAAAAGTAAAGAAAATGTAGTAGTGATGACTGTGGTCTCAGAAGTTAATGGTCTGAGGTATATTTCAGTACTGAACATGGGTGACAGTCAGACCTTTCAACTGTCCAGATTTTTGCAGAATGTCCTGATTTTTGGTTCATATTTTTGGTCTTTTCCTTACAAAATTTGTGTTTTTCTGGCAAATCACTGTGATGATCTTAAGATTGAAGCCACTAAATAATAACATGCATTTGAATTTCTTCAAATCGTTCAGAAAATGTGTGTTAAAGCAAACCCTGTTACTCTAGCAACTTTCTAAATTTATAAAAGCAATATTTAAAAATGTCCCTGTTTTTGAGCCTTCATCCCCTATTTTGTTGGAGTCTGTTCTGGTTTCTTGCACCAAGAGATTGAGAGGTATGTGCCAGTCTGTGTTTAACTTGTCAAGAAGCAATAGCCATGCATAAAGTGTGTGATATAAGCACCATAACACCACGACACATTCAGATAAATTTGACAGTATCATGGGACAGATGTGGAATGCCAGACTGAAAGCCTAGAAGTAAAGTATTTAACAGGCAGTAAACTTAAAAAAAAACGTGTAGCTTATCTGTTTGATCATGGAAGCAATAGTTTAAGGAAGGCAGGTGTTTTTAGAAGGGTATTTTTTTTTTGAGATGGTCTAAAAATATTTGTGGACATGAGCTGTCAATGGAAAAAGCCAGTAGTCAAAAACTGAGCCCGTTTCAGAATATTGAAACCAAGTGGAGTAACTCTCTCTCTTTCTGCAAAAGGCCTGACATCTGCTAATTTTAGAGCTTCATTAAAGAGACTGATGTTGACATTATTCATGTGGCCATATTTAGTCAAGGAGTTACCACACCTTTTCTTGTGGTGGAAGAGTTGCAGGGTGTTCAAGCAGTGAAGGACAATATAGCAGGATATGGAACGTTTAAGAAAATGACATGGGCATTGAAGAAAAATAAATTTTCTGATATTACAATAAATGGTGTCCCCTCCATTACTGGGAAAAGTGGATTTATGAGTTTAACAACTAGATTACTGCCTCAAGAATTCATCAGCTCAACTGATGTGCCATAAGTTACCACTGAAACAAGAGGTCATGGAAAAGGTCATTGAAACTTGAAACTTAATAAGACTGAGAAGTCTGATTCACAGTTATGTCAAAAGCATGGTTATATGATTTACTTCAGCTAGGACTTGTGGATGAACAGGCCTCAGCCACAGTAACCAGACCTGGATTATTGCACAATGAAATAAATCCCTTTGTGAGCCACAAGGACAAAGTTTCCACATTTGTTAGCTGCTAACATTTAGTTAATGCCTGGTATTTCGTATTCATTTCACTGAATTGTTGTCAGTCTGCATGGAAGGAGTTTGTTAGTCAATACACTGTAAGTATGTTGCATCTATTCAAAAACTGGAAGTGCTGCAAAAAGATGTTCATTCTTATACATAAACATAAGGCATAGTGAAGCAATAAATTAAGGAAAGAAGTGTATGCATATTGAGAATTTATTTATCTGTTTTACATTTGTTTATCAGGTAGTGTTCGACTGGGCCAGAAGCTCGTTTTCAGCAGAGACCCTGGGAGAAAACCTCCAGAAATACATACTTAATGATTGAGAGTGACACGGGAAGAGGTTCAAAAATACAGTACATAGTAACATGAAGAAAAAACACTGAAGCAACTTGTATAGTAAAGCTACATTTTTAAGTGTTACATAATGATAAAAGAATACAACTACAATACACAGTAATTAAAGCTCATGTGAACGCCTAAGCCATATATATAAAATGCATGAAAATTATTTTTTTTTTTATCAGTCACAAGATAGTGGCCACTAATCTCTTTGGACTGAGTTAGGGATGCATGGTGGTTTATTGATAGTTGTGAAGAGGAAAGTGTAGAGATGACAGATCAGAAAAGGAGAGGGTAACAAGATGACAGATCAGAACAGGGGAGGGTGAATATCAGGGAGAATGCAAAAACTTCCAGAATGTGCTAAAAAGACGAAGGCCGTTTAATTCCTATTTGGAACCAATCGGTTTAGTGTTTCTTATCCCATATGGCTGGAGTTTATTGAGTCAAAATAGCAGTGTGTTGAAGATGAACATTCACACAGATGATCTGTATTTTTACAGTCCTGTTTCTACCCAAATTTAGAAGAAAATATTTTTCTGTTTACTGCACATTTTTGGTAAAGGAAGAGGGGCAGGCAAGGATGATATGTAAGGGTGCTGCAGAATGAAATGAAAGGAAAAGTTACGTAAGACTGCAAAATAGCTGGATTAAAGACAGAATGTAGTGTTGAGTAGGTTTGGATACAAAAGCAAACTTTGGTGGTTTGCAGGTGTCTGAGTTAAAGGACCATTGTATGACCAGGATATATAGCTAGTGCATAGGTGGGATGTTACTTTAGTAAAACTTAAAAGCAACAGAAAGGTGAGAACTGAGAGCTGGAATTGGGAAAGACGCAGATTACTTGCAGATAAGGAGTAAATGTAGAGAGACGAGATGTAGTATAAATGTGTTTCGGAAGAGATGCAAGTCAATGGAATTTTGCCTTTCTGGCATAAGTAATAGCAAGAAATTGTGCAACAAGACTGGAGAGCACTGATGTCTGTGGCTGTATGAATAAAAATGGAATTATCAAGGAAATGGAAGGGGTGGGACCAGAATTAAACACAGAAGAGTAAAAAAAAAAAAAAAAAAAAAAAGTAAATTTAGGCAACAGCAAGAGGTTATTGGACCCATAGTGGCCCTGATGTGAGCTGAATGTGACAAGAATTGTGGGAGGAGAGGAAGGATAAAGTGATATCAAAATCATTTTACTGTGTTATATACAATAGTATGCCTTATCTGAACTGTGATCGTAATGTATATGACATATCTAATGCTGTCCTTTTCATTCTTCCTCAACGTATCAGTTATGGATCCAATCCTTGAATCCGACTCAGCCGCATTCCACAGACTTTGGATCCAACTCTCCTTGTACCTGTAATGTCCTAGTCCATCCTCAATACCCCAGATCTCATTTGCCGCCATCTCGCATGGACATGGATCCTGTCTTGCAGCATTTAAGTGTTTAGGTAATTGTTAAGTGCATCAGTTTATATATATATATATATATATATATATATATATATATATATATAATATATATCTTCCTTATATTTTTATATATATATTTGTCTTACCTCCCTCTAGTTTTTCTTTTTGTCAGGTTTTCTTACTTTTAACAAAGTACATTTTTGCAAATACCATTGCTGGTACTCCTTTTATTCTGTCTCTTTATTTCCTACCCTTTTTAACAGGGCATTTCTTATTACCATTGTTGGTAGTTTCCTTTTATGTTTTATAGTTAGAAAATCATTTTTTTTTGTCAGTCAAGAGGCCTGGTCTCTCATACGTCCTGGGATCCTGCACTCTATCCACCTTTGGTTCCAAGCTGTCATCTCATCAGACTTTCTCCATAGAGACACCTAGTACCAATGGAAGAACTGCCCCTCTCTTTGGACACCTCTGCAGAACATTCCATTGAAGAGGTTCACCAAAAGAAAACGTCCAAAAGGAGACACATAGAGTCCCCTATGGAATCCTTTACTGAACATACTGACTTTGACAAAGGGGAAGGGTCCCCCAGATCACCACCTGATGACATCTCCTTTGGAAACATTTTGGGAATCCTTGGGCAAAAAGGTGGTTGGTCCTCAGATAACCCATCCCCGGAGGAGTCAGTATTCTTGGAAGCTTCTGGTTTTGGCCCATGTACGTCTCGGGTGACTTCCCCCAGGCGATGTGCTTGTTGACCTAGTCTATCACCGGGCATGGAAAGAACCAGACTCTGTTGAACCTATCCCTGGTTGACCGGACAGTCCCTCCAAAAGATAGACCCCATTGGAGTAAAGGTATTCCTGTTGATGCAGTGGCTGTCCAGCAGCCACCAAGAAGGAAATTACAGAACAGAGCTCTTGTGTCCACCTCCCTAACAGAGAGTCTACGGCTTTAGACAGGTTGAGAAAATGCTTATTTGCATCAGTGATCTTTGCCTTGCTGTCACTGAACTATTTGATGCACTTTACTAGACTACAGAGGGATTTCACTAAGGAACTGTCAAAGTCTGTCTCAGAGTCCATATCTCCAGTGGATTATAAGACCTCATCCTCGCACCAGGCCAGTCTTTTATCTATATCAAATGCATCCATGAGGCTAATTTCGCATGTTGCGGAAGGTACCTCCCAGGACACCGTTTCATGCATTGTCATAAGGAGACATGCCTGGATGTGGATATGTGACTTTGTGGAGCCCTTCAAATCTTCTTTCATCAATGCTCTAGTTGATGGAACGTGCTAGTTTGGCCCCTCTGTGAGGGAAACACTTTCCTGCAGTGAACAAGAAGGAAAGACCCTGTCTGCCATAGGGATTTTCTTTTCTACCCCTCCTCAATCCTTTTCAAGGAATTAAAGTGGAGGCAAGAAAATATGATCCTAAAATCACAGGGATCTTTCCAGGATTCACGTGGAGGTAACTCTCTCAGAGGCCAAGGAGGGAGTTCGAATTCTGAGGGAGTCTGAATGGAATATGCTGGCCTTGTGGCAGGAGAGATCTGCAAAGTCAAAGCTTCCAAGATTCCTTTCCAGATGGACCCTTTCAGTGCTCCTAAAGTGCTGCTAGACTGCCCACCTCTGGAGGCAGTCTGGAGACATTTGTCCTTGCACGCAGATACCTGGGCTACTATAACAAAAGATTCTTAGGTGTTAAAAATAATATCCAGAGGTTACTTTATACCTTTTTTCCAAACACTGCCCCCCTCCCCGTAGAAACAAGCTTCGATGTTCCACCTAATCATTGGGAAGCTGCAGATCAAGAAATTCAGATGCTGGTAGATAAGAGTCATCCAGGAGGTCCCACCAGACCAGAAAGGATACGGAACTTACTCAAGGTTTTTTTAGTGCCAGAAAAAGACAAGTGACCTGAGACCAGTTTTGGATGTAAGCAGCCTGAACCAGTATATGAAGAAGTCAAAGGTTCGAATGGTTATGGGTTCAGTCCATCCTACCTCTTATGCACAATGACAGTTGGATGTGGTATGTCAATCTTCAGGATGTGTACTGTCACATAAATATGGACAGATGATCCAGAAGACACTTGCGCATTTGTCAGGGAGCCAGTCAATATCAATTCGGAGCCCTGCTCTATGGATTCACTACAGCCCCCAGAGTGTTTACCAAATGTATGTCAGTGGTAGCAGCTCACTTGAAACTGCAAGGATTCCAAGCGTTTCCATACTTAGACGATTGTCTCCTCACCACTGCACTGAGCATTTCCTAGAACAGGACAGGGATTAGTTGCTCCAAATTTACCAGTCTTTAGGCGTTAGTCAACATGCCCATATCAAAGCTTCTACTGGTTCAGAGCCTGGAGTTCATTGGTGCTTATCTGAATAATATGACCACACTCATGTCCTGGATGCAACAAGTCATTTCTCATCCTGTTCCTCCTGCAGGCTAGTTCTATAGGTTCTGGGCTCCATGGCAGCATCTATAATATTAGGCCCCTTAGCATGTTACTATATATATGCATGTTCTGCAATGGACTCTAGCTGTTCAGTGGTCTATTCTTAGACAGCCTCTTTCTTATCCAGTCAGTGTCACTCAAGGAATTAAAGTGGAGGCAAGAAAATGTAGTCCTAAAAATCACAGGGATCTTTCCAGGATTCACGTGGAGGTAACTCTCTCAGAGGCAGAAGAGAGAGTTTGAATTCTGAGGGAGTTTGAATGGAAGACAGTGGCCTTGTGATGGATCCATTTGAATGAGATTCTCATCAGTAGCTCCTTTGTTAGGTCTTCCCCCATAGCCACTGTAACGATGGATACCTCCTAAGTGGGGTGGGCATTTTTATGGGAAGGATGGTCCAAGGCATGTGGTCCCTCTAGAGACCAAGTCACGCATTTAATGTCCTAGAGATGAGAGCAGTCCTTATAGTATTGCAGGCTTTTCGAGATGGTCTCCCTCTAGTGACCATTACAATTCAAACCAACAACACGTCTGTAGTCTGGTATATCAACAGACAAGGTGGAACTCAATCTTACCCCCTGTTTCAAGAAGTTATGAGAGTTTGGCAATGAGTGCTCTCCTCCAGCTGCTTTCTAGTGGCAACGCACATCCCAGGGAAATCCAGCGTACTAAAGGACAAGCTCAGCAGGTCCATTTTTTATGCCTCACAAGTGGTCTGTCAATCAGTCAGTGGTGGAGGAAATATTTTCTGTCATTGGGGTCAACCTTGCTCCAACCTGTTTGCTTCTCATCACAACAACAAATGCAGCAGGTGCTTGATTTCTGCACCCCCCCCCCCCAGGGGATTCACCTAAAGATGCTCTAGCCCACATTTGGCCCTCTGGTCTCCTTTACGCTTATCCTCCAGTACCCCTAATTTCAAAATTCCTACAGAAAACCAGCCAGTTGAAGAGCTCAGCCATACTCATTACCCCCTTCTGGCCTCACCAAGTGTGGTCCCCCTACCTTTGGTCTCATATTCTTTATCCTTCTTAGATAGTGAACCCCAGTCCAGATCTCCTGTCATATCCCTCAGGGATAAAACATCTCAGTATTTTAGCCTTCAGATTAACTGCATGTTTTCTTCAATTCTGTTGATAGCTAGACAGCACAGACTCTCTTCTGTTCATAATATTCTTTTGTCATCCCAGAAATATTCCACTAAGAGGATTCACAAGAGCAAATGGAAAAGATTTTCAATTTGGACCTTGGAAAATGACATTGATCCCTTTAATGCCACCAATTTCTTCTTTTTTAGAGTTTTTTTAGCTTTTCTTTTTAAAGAAAGTACAAGTTTTTCTACATTCAAAGTACAGCCGGCAGCCATATCAAACTTGCACTCAGGAGACAATGCTTCTTGCCTTGCTGCTTCCAGATTATGTACGGCCTTCCTGAAGGGTACCTTCCTGCTGAGGTTTCCAGTGAAAGATCCATCATCTCCCTGGGACTTAACAGTAGTACTGCAAGACTTAACTCAACCGTTTGAACCTTCAGCAAAAACTGACTTAAAATTTCTGTCTTGAAAAACAGCCTTTTCAGTTGCTATTACTTATGCTAAAAGAATTTCCAAACTCCACGCTCTTTCATCAAAAGCCCCATACATTACTTTTCATAAAGACAGGGTAACCTTACGAACCAGTCCTTTCCTATCAAAAGTGGCTTCAGAATCAAATGTAAATCAAACCAATCATTTACCAGTCTTCTTTCCAACATTTTCAAATAAAAGGAGAATACATACTACTTCTTTTGGATGTGCATAGACAGTTAGGATGTTCTTCGTGTTTCACTGTTGCAGTCATCACATTTAGGTTATCCCTGCCAGGGTAGCCCTCAGTTGGCCCGAATACCAGAGGCTTAGTATTTCTGTGTTGGTTGCCGTCGCTCCAGGACTGATGTCAGGTTGTCAGTAGTTTAAGGCAGACGACGCCATTATATCAGTCTTTCTTGCCGAGGAGCCCGAAGCAGAAGGAGTTCGCATGAGTGCCGGTCAGTCGCTACCTGAGTTTTCGTTTTCCGAATTGAAGTTGAAGTCTTCTCAAGCTAAATACCGCATTGGGGATCCTTTTTTCTTGCTCTAACTGATGTCAGAAAAAGTTAATAATTGTCTCGCCTGTGGAAAGCAAATACCACACCAAGACACTCATTCTTACTGCGTCACTTGCTTATGCCCAGACCACGACATCCCCGGCTTTTGTGCTTTGTTCAACGCCAGAACTATACATCATTGGGCCCTTGTTGTAGCTAGATATTTTCTCTCTCAGTCCTCGAATTCCGATATGGCTTTGATAAGCCATCCGACAGCAGATCTTCCGAAAAAAATGTAAGGATAAAGACAGAGACAGACCGCACAGGTCCAAACCTACCGATGACGCTTCCGTTAAGCTAGTTGTCAATTCTCCGGTCCTCAGTGAGGTCTCTTGCAGCCCCTGATGCCCTCTTCTACCGAGACCCTTTCGGAGTCTGGTATGCCACAAGAGTCTTCATCAACTAAGGATCCTGCGGATGTCTCTACCTTGGATGGGTCCGGAGTCTTTGAGCAGTCACCAACTTCCAAAGAAATACTTCGCACTACCGATTCTCGACACGGACCAATGACTTCTTTCGTGTCTATCATTCTTTCCAAAACTACCGAGTTTGTAAGGCCCAGGGTATGAACCACACCCAAGAAACCGACAACCCAATCTCAGCCACCTGCTTCCTTGCCTTAGTCTCAAATGCTTAAAATGGCAGAAGACCTTATAATGCTGATCAGGGGAAGCCAAGCTATCTCTTCCAAAAGAAAAAGAGATTTGTCCCCATTAGTTTTATCTGAACAGGAGTCCGATGACTGATGCATTTGAATATGAAAACATGCAACCCCTCTCTGCTTATGAGGATTCTGATACAGAGGAATCCATTCCTTCAGCCACTCCACCCGAGGACTTTTCCTTTGGGGCAACCCTACATACCTTAAGGGAGCATTTCCAATGGGAATGTCAGGACAACCCTCAGTCTAAAAAGAGACTCAGGGGAATTCTTAGATCTTTCACAGCACAGACCTCTGGTCATTCCCCCTGTCCTGGATGTTGTGGATGATGTTTTTATGGAGTCTAGTTTGACTCCTGACACCCTCCCTCCTGCTCCCAGGAAACCTGACAGGTACTATAGAGTTCCTGACTCTCACAAATTTATTTTCAAAAATCCTACTGCTGACCCTGAGGTTATTTTTCAAGGGCCTAAAGGAATTAAAGCAACTTCTGTTAAGAATCCCACCCCCTAAGATAGGGATTCCCTAGCATTAGACAGATGAGGGTTAAAAAGTATACACCTCTGCTACTCTTGCTATTAGAACACTAAATTGTCAGTTCCATATGCTAAATTTTAACAACATACCATGGAACCCCTCAAACAAAAAATATATTTTCCTGCTTGTGCAGAAAATAGAGTTACAAGAGTTAATGCATTCTGCAAGTCAAGTAACTAAGCACACCTTACAATGTGGTTTTGACGCCCTAGAAGCATCTTGCAGGGCAGTAGTCACTGGTTCTGTCCATAGAAGGCATGCTTGGCTTAAGGAACAGCCCTTGCCAGACCATGTCAAATCCAAATTATTGGACACACCCTTGCACAAAGATAACTTATTTGGCACCATGGCAAGGTAGGTCTTAAAAAAGATGGAAGAAAAAGCTAAATCTATGCAGACAGTTAAGGACTTCCTGCTGGTCCAGCCACCCAGGTTCAGTAGGCATAGCCCCTCCAACCACTGGTCCTTTTCTGCCCCCTCCAGGTCAGCTCAGCCCAGACCCTGGGGAACCAGGCCCCCCAGACAGCAGCCCCAGAGAATGCAGTGATCTATGCAGTGGAGTTCCTCCTCTTCAAAACCAGGGAGTGCTAAGCGACCCCCTCATGGTAAGAACTCGTAATGACTTTCCACTTCCACCCCCTTCCTCTGCCTGCCTGCCTGCACTTGCCCCTAGGAGGAAAAAACTCCTTCCACGCAAGCACCTAGGCCACCATTACCAACGACTGCTAGGTCCTCAACATAGTGTCCCAGGGATACAAATTTTATTTCCACACACTACCAATCCCAAAAGGGTTCCCAGACCTTCCTTCAAACCAGTGGGCAGAGGCCAAAAAGCAAGTCCTTTCCCTGCTCTCTATGAGGGCAATAGAGCACGCTCTTGCAGAACAGATAAGCCAAGGTTTCTACTCCAGACTCTTCCTAGTACCCAGAAAAGAGGGCACCTGGCACCCCATCCTCAATCTAGCCATTCTAAACACCTTTCTTGATGTTGTTGTTGTGTCTTTCGGCTTTTCCCGGTTAGGGGTCGCCACAGCGGAACTCCGGTCCGCTAATTATTGGCAGTGGATTTTTACGTGCCGAGTTGCCAGCCCTGACGCACAACTGTCAACGAAGGTGCGCCCATTCACGCATATCTCCACACACAAGACGCTCTAGCTGAAAATCGAACAGGACAAGGTCTTACTGTGAGGCGACAATGCTACCGCAGCACCACCACCGCAGTGGTGATACAAAAATTCAAAATGCTCACCCTCCAGCAACTACTATCTATTCTCTCCAAGGATGCTTGGTTAGCCACCCCAGACCTAAAAAAGGCCTACCTACACATCTCAATCAGGGAATCATGCAGGAAATATCTATGTTTCAGGGCAGGATCACTGCACTTTCAGTTCTCTGCGCTTCCCTTTGGCTTATCCCACTGCTCCCAGAGTATTCACAAAATGTCTGGCTCCCGCCATTGCTTTTTGCAGGCAAAGAAATATTCAAATTTACCCATACTTAGACGACTGCCTAATTCAGGCAGACAATCAGGAAAAGCTGCTAAAGCACCTGGCCTTTGTAAAGGATCTTCTGACTTCCTAGGGTATACTATCAACAAAAAGAAATCCAAACTATTACCCACCCAAAAAATTATATTCCTGGGAGCAAGCCTGGACAGAACATCCCAGATGACATTCCTTATACCAGAAAAGCAAACCTACCTGACAGCCTATTTCTCTCAACTAGCCACCATACCCCAGTTATCCGGAAGGAAAATCCTGCAAGCTCTGGGATTCATGGCTTCTTGCATTCTACTCATTCCATATGCCAGACTGCATGTGAGGAAACTACAATGGTACCTAAAAAGCCTTTGGTGTCAACACTCTCAAGACCTGGAAACTCTTATACCAATGATACTTTGCTTAAGGAAAGTTTTTGTTTGGTGGGCAGCAGCATGCTACCACAACAAGGGACTACCCTTCTCACAACCCCATGCCACCCAGACCCTCACCACAGACACATCAGACTATGCCTGGGTGCACACCTGGACAGCAGGTACATACATGGACAATGGAGCCCACATCAAATACATCTGCACATCACCCAAAAAGAGATGTTAGCTGTCTAGCACACACTGACATCCTTCAGACCCCTACTCTCCCCGGGGGCTCTACTGATCAAAACAGGCAACACCACTGTGATGTGGTATATCAACAAGCAGGGAGGAACTCACTCTTACCCTCTGTGCAGGCTCGCCATGACCCTTTGGCACACAGCCTCAGCCATGCAACTACACCTGTTAGCACAATTCCTGCCAGGCTCTCTAAACTCTGTGGTAGAAAACTTAAGCAGAAATCTTCTGGACCCACACGTGTGGCAGCTAGACCAAAGAAACTTCACCCTTGTAACTCAGAAATGGGGCACTCCGAACTGCAACCTCTTTGCTTCCCACTCTAACCATCAGCTCAGCAAGTTTTGCACCAGGGAGCCACACTGCAAGGCCTGGAAAGTGGATGCTCTATCCTTCCAGTGGGTCAACCTCTCAGTCTATGCATTTCCCCCACTACCGCTCATTACAAGGGTACTGCTCAAAATAAGGAAGGAAAAACTGAGGCAATCTTGATTGTCCCAGACTGGCCACGCCAGCACTGGTACCCACTGCTGCGTAAGCCCCTCACCTCTGCCACCATGGCATCTCCCTCAGATCCCAACACTCCTGACCCAGAGGGAAGGAGAATTCATGCATCCCCAATTGCAGACCCTCAACCTGGCAGCCTGGCTTATTCTCTGACCACTGCACAAGCTGCCAATCTCAGCAAACAAGTTATAGATGTTATACGTGAGGCCAGATGCCCTAGAACTAGAAAGTCTTATGCTGACAAAAGGAAAAGGTTTTGCACCTGGATCCAGACTAAGGGAGCCGGGACAGCACAACCCTCCCTACCTCTCATCCTGGATTACCTTGCTAACCTACTACATGGGTTTATCCTTTCTTCTATTAAAATTCATGCCTCTGCTCATTTCAGCACAGAGCCACCTCTTTTTTTCACATCCTCTCATGAAATAGTTCCTAAGAGGGGTTAACAACTTAAGGCCACCCAGAAGAGCACCTACCCCAGCTTGGGACCTAAACTTTGTGTTGGAAAAGCTCACTCTGCCCCCCTTTGAACCAGCAGCTTCAGCAGAGTTAAAATTTCTCTCATGGAAGACCACCTTGCTTCTGGCAATCACTTCAGCAAGAAGAGTAGCTGAGCTACAAACACTAATGGCTGTAGAGCCCTTCATCATTTTCCATATTGACAGGGTCTCCCTCAGGACTAACCCATCCTTCATGCCAAAAGTGGTGTCCAGTGTGGCTCTCAACCAATCCATTCATTTGCCCACCTTTTTCCCTAACCCACAAAACATGGCGGAAAGGATCCTGCACTCTCTAGATGTGCACAGACAGCTCAGATTCTATCTAGACAGGACTAAATCATTTAGAAAGACTGATCAATTGTTAGTCAGCTTTGCTGCAGGATCATAGGGCAAAGCCATATCCAAACAAACCATTTCCAAATCGATAGCACACTGCATCCATTTCTGCTACAAGCAACACGGGAAACCTCCCCCCATGGTGGTTAGGACACATTCTACCGGAGCAAACTCCACCTCTGCAGCTTTCCTCAGAGGGGTCACCACCAGGGACATCCTGGAGGCTGCAACATGGACATCAGTTCATACCTTCAGCAAGCATTACCACATGCCTATCTTCCCCAAATCCAGGGCAGGCTTTGCCACCGCAGTCTTGCAAGGCATCCTAGCCAGCCCCAAGTCTTCTTGACTGTCTCCACCCTTTTCTTCAGCTTTGGAAATCAACCGAAATGTGATGACTGCAACAGTGAAACATGAAGAACATAGTACAGTTGTGTACACTTAACATAAATGTAGATGTTCAAGTGTATTCACTGCTGCAGTCCTGGTTTCCCTCCCTCCATCCTCATTGTCTCTCTCTGTCTCTCTCTCTATCTCCTTCCATGGAACTTTTGGTATTTACTTTCTACTGGGGTGTTCTTCCACCATAACCTAGCTCCCTCTTGGCGGCTTCTGACAGGGCAAGAAAAACTGATATAATGGCGTCGGCTGCCTTATTTTATATTACTGATGACCTGACATCAGTCCTGGAGTGACGGCAACTGACGCAGAAATACTAAGCTTCCGTTATTCGGGCCGACTGAGGGCTACCCTGACAGAGATAACCCAAATGTGATGACTGCAACAGTGAATACACTCGAACATCTAAATTTATGGTAAGTGCACACAACTGTACTTTTCTTCTTATTTAGAACTAAAGAATTCAGCAAAACAGACCAGCTGTTTGTCTCCTTTTCACCAAGTTGGCTGGGTTCTCCAATTTTTAAAGTTATATTGGCCAAACGGATAACTAATAGCATTCCTAGATTCATTCTCAGCAAGCCCTCTCCGTACCACAACCACCTAAGGTCCATTCAACTAAATCAATGACCACTTCATCTGCCTTTTGGTCTAGAACTTCCATTGATGACATTTCTGCAGCAGCCACATGGTCTAATGCTCATACCTTTATTACTAATTACAAATTGGACTTAGTTTCCAGAAGAAGAGCTGTCTTTGATTCAGCTGTTCTCAGGAATATCCTTCCATGAGGACCACCCAAGATTTACTTAACTGGGGACTCCTTCCCATACATTGAGGAAAAATGAAAAGGACAATATCAGATAATAAAGTTATGTACTCACCATAACTAGGCATCTGTGTTGTCCATTTTTATTCTTTCTCAACTCCCCTTCCTCCTTCCCCCTTTCTGCCATCTTCTGGAGTGACCTGATGGATTTATTGGATCCTCTAGTTCCAGGTTTAAGCCCTGCTCTGATTTTCTATTCTCCTCTTCTATTATAAACTGAAAGCTTTGTGGCAGCAAACTCTATCTGCGGTATTGGGGATGGACTATGGCATTATGGGTAGAGTGAAGAGCTCAAGAGTTGGATCCAAAGTCTGTAGTGTGTGGCTAAGTTGGATTTGAGGATCGGATCGGTAACCCATACATTGAGGAACAATGAAAATGGACAACACAGATACCTAGTTATGATGAGGACACAACTTTAATTTTCAATAACTTATTGAGCACTTTTCTTTTCCTTTCTTTTATAGGTTCATAGATTCATAGAAGGTTACTAGGCTAATGGTCTTAGTGCCCTTACAAGCTTAGCCATATTGATCTCGAGTTGCTCCAATTGTCTGTGGTTAAGTGAGCGAAGTTCACAGAGGTGATGGTCTACAGTGGTTAATACTAACATCCTCTGTCCAAGAGGGAAAGGGGCACCACCCTAGCTGTTTGTGTCATAGGTTGATGTGCATTTTAAATAGGGTATATTTTAGACTGGAACTAAACTTAAAATTAGTGAAAGCAATTAGTAAAAAAATTCAGCACCTTTTGGCAGCATTGCTTTTTGTAAGAATCTCTCCTCATGAGTGAATAAGTGAGGAGTAACAAGATCTGTCTTCAGAGATGCAGCTCTGGCTGTACTTTGCTTTACCACCTCAGTGATAGGGCAGACTTCGCATCTGTGCAGGGAAAAAAAAACTATGACAGATATCCCTAATAATTAGTGAAATGACTATAGATGTGAACAGCTAATGGTGGTTTGGACTGTACTTTGTGCTGATTTTCACAGGTCATCTTTTGCATGATCAGTATTGGTTTTGGAGGGAACTCTTCTCTGTGAATTTTCATTACGTCTGAAATAGTTTTATCCTTAGTACAAAATGCTAATAAATTGAATTTACACAATTATGGCAAGAATACTGTGGAACAAATGAATTCTCACTGAAATCATTATTTCCTCAAGTGTTGGGCATGACTAGTTAAATTGGCTGCTTGAACAATGCAGATAGAATTGATTCAAACCTCTGTGTTATTCCCTGTATCTTGATTATGAGGTAATACATTATTTTGACTTTCAGGGTGACATAAAAATGCAATTATAAATTGGATGATATTAATGTGCCCCCCCCCCCCAATTCTTGCATAGTTGGCATATGGCCCTCTTGACAAAAGTTGGACAGACCTGTTGTAACAGAATATGAGCTGTTCCATCCATGTGGACCTTGACTGGCATCTCATTTCAGAGAGGTTTCTGTTTCCAGCTTTACAGTGTGAGAGAATCTGGAGAGGGAACTGTTCAGCTGCCACTACAGCTCACAACTTGTTTGCTTCTTGACTAGAATGCAAGTTACTCTCCCCAAAGTTTGGGAAAAGAGCCTTCATGCACCCCTATATATTCTATATAGAAGGCATGTCTCAAGTCAACTTTAGACTTTGGGCGGCACAGTGGTGCAGTGGTTAACGTTGTCGCCTCACAGCAAGAGGTTCTCCGGTTCGATTCCCGGCTGGGGTGCCTTCTGTGTGGAGTTTGCATGTTCTCCCTGTGTTCGCGTGGGTTTCCTCCGGGTACTCCGGTTTCCTCCCACATTCCAAAAACATGCATCTGGAGCATTTCTCCCCGGGCCTCCACTGAAAACAGGCTCTGTGGAACCTAGTCGGACATTCCAGGTCAACAAATGTTAAATAAAAAATAAATAAATAAATAGACTTCATTTTCCAAGACTAAAGCCATTAGAAAGTTAAAATCAGCCTTTTGTTTCTTTCATCGCTAACATGTTAGCTGCCCTAAATGGGAAGCAGGCTGACTGTAACTTATAAGCCAGTTTCAGTGGATTTTTTAAGACTTGGTCAGAAAGCCTTTTCAAGGTCTTTAAAGGGCTTATTTTCCAGAGGTACTGCTAATTTTGCATCCTTTTTCATATGTTAATGGGAGAATAGTTGTGGGTGGTTATCTGTTCACTTGTTCACACATTAACTAAGCACTGCAACTTGGACCCCCCAGTCTAAGGCAATGAGAGGCTTTTCTGCAGCAGTTACACAAGGTATGATAACTGGAGCATTTGCTCACTGTTCTTGCACTCTTGAGTTTGACTCTTGTCTGTAAGCTTTTAATGGACCGTCTTTCAGTTCATCTCCAAACCCACTAAATGCTGTCTTGTTAATCCACAAGAACTGAGAAAATCTGCCCTGAACCTGTGGGGTGGTAAACACAGCTAACATATTTTATGGAATGGGATAAGCCCCTACCCACGACCATAAAACTTGTGCCATTTGCCAGGCCTTTGTGCCTAAGACCTTGCATAGCAGGCTGTCCTTGCTAGCTATTTATCTAGAAAACCAACATCTGAAACGCTTGGTGAAAGATGCTGTGGAGGGTATATCTGGGTCTTTTGTTCTGGTGGAGAGAGGCCAAGTACCCTAGGTCTGGCTCTTTGGCTGTGCCTCCTACATCAAAACATCTCTCTCTAGGCCGATGAAGGCCTGGAGATCTGTCTGGTCCTTAGTTCGGATTCTTCAGCTGAATCCGGTTTAGAGTTCACCATGGATTCGATGACAGGCACGTCCTCTGAGGCTCTGTAGGCATCGGCTTCAGATGTCCAGTGGGAACCGAGACTCGTGATTTCAGAAGGCCCTAGGAGGATCCCTCAAATACTAGTTGGGGAGGATGTCCTGACTACAGTTGTGGAGTGTAAACCTATGTCAGGTCCTTACACTTTTCACAAGGCGGATGTGCACATTAAAAAGAAGCACAAGACCTAAGCATTCCACTCCCCCAGAGATCCACAAAGTGAATGGCAGACTTTTACCTGAGGCCTATTTAATGCCTGTATGGCCCTTAAACCACCTTCTGGGGTCTCTGTCCCTACTCCGCCTTGGACATCTTCACCACAAAAGAGAATCAGAGAACAGGATTATTCTGAAGAAGAAATTTCTTCGGATGATGAATCCTTAGCCTACTCTACCTATATTCCTTCTCCTGTGGATGGTGCTTCTCGAGAACAGGAGTGTAATGCTACTGATTATCCTGTAGCCAAGATTACTTTGGGGAAACTATTTCCAAAATGAGGGAGTTTTTCAAATTAGTTAGTTCCCAGGTTAGTGATGTGTAGAAGAAGATACTATGACCTATTGCAACTGGAGTCTCCTTTTCCTTCTGCTTGTTCCTCCAGTTTTGCCTGTTTTATTGGGTGTTTTAATTTCAACATCCCAAACTCCAGATTCTGAGCCTCCGGTGACCAAGTGCCAGAGGATAGCAAATTTCTTTTTAGATGTCCATCTGCTGATTATCCTGTGGTCTCTGTGGCTTTGGATAAACCTTCCAGATTCCTGCCATCTACTTACTTCTTCTTTGTGATAAGGAAAGCAGGAGTATAGAAAGGCTGGGGAAGAAGGTCTGTACTTCTGATACCCTAGCTTTCCATGCTATTAATTATCAGACTTACATTACCAGTTATGCTTTGGTTCTTCTTTTACAGGCTACTGAAGTTATTTCTCATACTCTGATTCAGAAGAAAAAACTAATGCCTTGTCCTTATTAGGAGCTTCTTCTCAGGTACCAGGACATTCGATTAAGTGTAGTTTTGCAGTAGAAGCATCTTCTAGGGCAACTGCATCAGGCTCCGTTTTGAGAAAGTATACCTGGTTAAAACTTCAACCATTGCCAGATGACATTAAAGCTAAGTTAGTGGTTGTTCATCTGGATAATAAAGCTTTGTTTGGTTCTGCTGCTGCTGATTTGTTTAAGTCTTTGCAGGAGAAAGGTAAGGAGCTACAGGATTTGAAACACATTTTTGTCTCAACTGTACCCAAGTTTCACAGAAGTTATCCCTCCAAGATGTGCTTTTGTGCAAAAACAGGTTCGCACTCCTCCATCTAAGACTAAAAACAGTAGCAGGATGCCTCCTCCACCAAAGACTTGTCAATCTACTCCTGCCCAGAAGCAACCCTTTCCCGACAAGCCAGGTAGTCTGTGACTACCACTCTCGCCACAGCTTTATTCCTCTTTCCTTTTATCTTTTTCTGTCTCTTCCAGTTTGAGGAAACATTACTCAGGGCACATGGATTCTTTACATTATTCAAAGTGGTTATTTTGTGATCTGGAAATCTCTTCCTCCCTTCTTGGGCATTATTCAGCCTCCTCAGGAACAACTCCTTCAGAACTTGTTTAATCAGGGAACAATTCAGGAGGTTCCACCCATCCGCAGAGGAAGAGGGTTTTATTGCAGAATGTTTCAAGTACCCAGAAAGGATGGTCCCTGGAGACCAATTCTGGACCTCTCACACCTCAACACCTTCTTGAAAGTTCCTTCTTTCTGCATGCTGTCCCTTCAGGCTTTTTTTCTTATCTTTCTTCCTCAGGCTTTTATGTCATTGCTGAACCTCGATGATGCCTGCCTTCACATTCTTATTCATCCCCTTTACAGGAACCTTTTATGTTTCTCGGTTGCTTCTTTGCATTTTCAGTTCTCTGCTTTGCCTTTTGGCCTTTCTACTACCCCAGGGGTATTCAGCAAATCCCTAACACCTGTAATTGCTTTCTGCAGGCTTCAAGGCATCCAAGTTTTGCCTTACTTAGATAACCTTCTGATTCAGGGATCTTCCCAAGATGTTTTGATGTTGAACCCATACTTCACCATTTCCCTTCTGTAAAGCCTTGGGTTTACCATAAATTTCACAAAATCATCCCTCACCCGTTCTCAAGATCATGTTGCCTCTCTCCCTCCTCCAAAGGCTCTGTCCCTTATTTCTTTCTTCCAAACTCTTCTCCCTCTACCCTCTGTCACAGCCAGGGAGTTTCTCAGATGTCTGGGAATCATGGCATCCAATTCCAATGTTACCTCTGGCGAAACTTCACATGAGGACGTTTCAGTGTTTGGATGCAGCATGCACATCCCCTAGAGGTTTTGGTTCCTCCTCTTCCTTGTCTGAAGAAGGAATGCCGATGGTGGATTAGCAGGTGACCCTGAACCCATGTCTCCCTCTGCATCCTCCTCTTTCCTTTCAAGAGCTCTTCACAGACTCTTCAGATGTAGGTTGGGAGCAGCTTTTGGCTCCATGAAGGTACAGGGGGTCTGGTCACTTTCTCAAAGAAAGGAGCATATCAACATCAAAGAGGTGAGAGTACTTCTGCTGGCCCTTCAGCCTTTAAATCTTCTTCTCCTTCCAGGTCCATTCAAACTATTTACAGACAACACCACAGTCCTCTGGTATATGAACAAATGGGGGAGGGGACAAAATCTTATCTTCTTTGCAGGCTAGCTCTCTTGGCTCAGGAGCTTGCAGTTCAGTATCATATCACTGTTTAAGCAGTGTACATCTCCTATAGTCAGAATTGTGTGTCAGACACTTTGAGCAGGTCCTTGACTCAATTCCATGAATGGATGCTTCATAGGGACGTGTTTCTGGACATTGTCCACCAGTGGGGTGCTCCTCAAGTAGATCTATTTGCTTTCCCTCTGAACACAAAACTTTCTCTATTTTGTGCCAGAGCCCCAGGTTGTCTGGTTTGGAAGGTGGATGCCATATATTTTTCTTGGAAGGGGATGCTTCTTTATGCATAGCCCCCCCTTATCTCATTCCGAAGGTCCTGACAAACCCAAAATCTTGCTGGGGACTCCCTCTGGCCAAGACAGCATTGGTTCCCTCTTCTGCAGTTAGCAAAGGGCAATCATCATAAGTTACCTCACAGGATGGACCTTCTTACACAAGACAAAGGATCTTTTATTCATCCCCATCTGTCGACTCTGCAACTGACTCTGTGGGTGATAGGATTCTGATTCCTTTCAGACACCTTTTTTCAGAGGACGTGCTTGGGGTTCTGCAAGAGGCCATAAAACCCAATACTAGGCAATCTTATTGTCTAAATGGAAGAGGTTTTCTCTTTGGTGTCTTTCACAAAAATTGGATCTATGACTGGATGTTCCATTGGTTCTCTCTTATTTGTGTGAATGGCTCAATGTTGGGTTGGCCTATTTCTCTGTCAAGGCCCACTTGTTAGCTGTTTCTGCTTGTCTGCCTTTAATCTTGTAGGTTTGAGGCTAAACAATTCCTCAAAGGCATCCTACATATTAGACCTCCCAGGAAGCCTGTTCCTCCTCCTTGGGATCTTAATGTTTTGGAGAAATTGACTTTGGCTCCCTTTGAGTCTGTGGCTACAGCTTCCTTGCAGCATTGTTCTTGGAAGACTGTTTTGTTGTTAGGTTTGACTTCAGCTAGACGGGTGTCTGAGGTTTAAGCCTTTATGGCTTCTCGTCCTTTTTTGATTTTCACAAAGACAGGGTGTCCTTGCTTACTAATCATTCATTTATGCCTAAGATTGTGAATGAGGCATAAGTCCACTCTCAAATCAAATTTTTAACTAACCCTTCCTTCTCGAACTATACTGATCTCTAATCAGAATCCTATAATTAAAAAAGATCATCTCTACTGACTCAAGTAGACTATTCTCTATCTACAACCCCTCCTCCCTCCACAAAACACAAACTCATTTAATCAATCCATTCATTTGTCCACCTTTTTCCCTTCCTCACAAATGTCCTAGTGAGAAGGTGCTGCACACTTTGGATGTGCATAGATATCTCAGATTTTATTTGTGTAACACCAAGGCTATCAGGAAATTTGATCAGCTTTTTGTTTCTTTTCATTGCAGGTCCTTGGGATTGCCTGTTTTCAAGCAAACTATTTCCTCTTGGATTTCTAAGGCTATTTCTTTTTATGTTTCTCATGGTAAGAACCCTCCGTTTCTGTTAAGGCTCATTCTACTAGGGCTGTGGCATCCTCTGGTGCTTTCTTCAAGGGTTTGGACACTAATTCCATTCCTTGAAGCAGCTACCTGGACTTCTGTACATACCTTCCCCAAACACTACAAGATAGATGGAATTCCAGAGCTCGTTTTGCTAGGGCCATTCTTCGTGGCTTTTTAGAGAGCTCTACTGCCCCTTTCTCCTCCCAGGTTTCCTCATGAGCTTTGGTACTCTCCCTGATGTTATAAATATTGTAACAGTAGAGTAGGACGACATTGTATAGTTATGTACAATCGTACCTTAATGGTAGATGTGCTTCTCTTCACTGTTTCAGTATTCTATCCCTCTCTCCTAACCCCTTGGGCATTGCTGTTTTTTTATAGAAGTATGATTTACTTCCATGTTTCCTTAGACTGACATTCTTTCTGGGGCATTCATTTGAGAGGATAGTACGTGCGGATGTCGCATTTATTTCCTACGTATGCGGGGAGTAAATGTGCGATATCCCATGTACTTGCAAATAGTAAAAGGCTTTGGTATACTGGCCGGATGTCGTGGTTGCTCTTAGCAGGGAATTCCCTCATGTTATGAATACTGCAACAGTGAAGAGGAGGACATCTATCATTATGGTAAGACTTGGCACAACTGTACTATCTCAGCTACAGTATGAGATAGGAAATATGCTGCAAACTATCCGTTGCAGATATCTGTGATTTGCAGCTGAGTAGCTAATTAGGTGAATGTTTCCTCATCTGGCTCATTTAGAAAATGCTGTTTCTTTTTTTCTCTGAAGGCTGACTGCATAACAAGAAAATAATAATTATGTGAAGTAGTCTATAATTCTGTGCCTATAAATAGACACTAACAGCAGTAGAAAATAGTATGGAAAACAAGTTGTACAAACATCAAATTACTGAATGCTTGCTCTAAAGTGTACAGTGGAACTCTGGAGAATTACTGCAAAGGACTACAAAGCTTGAAATCCATAATACCGGAGTTTAGATATCTGTGACATGCTCCAGATCACATTGTTGAATGAACTGAAGGTCTGAAAGTAGAATATGCAGTGACCTGTCTTAGAAAATATCAGCCTCCATTTGAATATAGTGTTAAAACTGTAGCTAGGAGTTGTGATAGTCGTGCTACTAAGAAATGAGGAGTATCTCGCCTTTTCAGACAGGTGACTGATTGGCTGCTTTATGTCCCACATTTTCTCATCTTCTCTATCTACATTATTGTACAATGCTAAAATATTCAAGCAAAATATTACCACACTTAAAAACTACAACAGTATCCCAAAGGGTAACGTCTGCCTTGCACCACACAGTTACTAAGCATCTGTGCTAGGCATTGTCCTTAAAGTAAAGCTATTAATTCTACATTTATAATTATTTGTTATCTTTCTACCTTAAAGTGTGCTTTGCTAATCAGTCCCAGTAACTAGAATCTGTATCCTCTGCTATGCGTCCTTATTTGGGACAAGCCAAGGAGAGGTTACTACCAGGAAACAGCAAAGATGAACACTGAGTACAAGATCAACACATGATGACTACAGCTGAAATGCAAATGAACAGGTTAGGTCAGATGTCCTTCAAGAATGCAACTGCAGTCATAACATGTGGGTTGTCCTGCCTCAGGCAGCCCTCGGTCGGACGGATTCCAAAGTCTGGGTCAGCATCAGCCGACGCCATTTTCTTCAGTCTTTCTTGCCACGCGGTGCCCGAAGCAGAAGCAGTTCGCAAGTGCCGGTCGGTCAGCTCCTGTATTCTTTGATACTGAAGTCATCAAAAGTCATCAAAAAAGCTAATACCCCGTTGGGGACCTTTTCTTGCCTCAGCCGATGTCAGAAATTACTGAAAAAGTTAACAATTGTCTTTCTTGTGGTAAACAAATACCTCATAAGGATTTCCACTTTTACTGTCTTCCTTGCCTTGGCCCAGACCACAACATCTCGGCCTGTGTAGCCTGTGCTCGCTTGAACAAGCGCACTCTCAGGCGCCGGGCGGAGTTCGCTGAAGACTTTTTCAGCGATAAATTTGCTTACACCATGCCGTCGGATCTCTCGACATCGCAAACTCCCAAGAAGCGAAAAGACCGGGACCGACATCCTTGGCACGCGTCTACCACCGACTCCACGCTAAAACCCAGCGCGAGTGCTCCTGTTCCCTCTGAGACGGTCTCGCCACTGCTCCGAACCGAAGACACCGCATTACCGACGACTCCGATTCCGGACATCACTCCGATGCCAGTTATCGATTTTCCTCCGGATACCGAAACCGAGGAAATGCCCGAGACCATTGCTGTAGACAAGGTCACTCCTGCACGTGGAGCTGCCAGGCCTCCTATGGCCATGTCTATTAAGGCCTACACTAGGGCTAAGGCAGCCAGCAAAACAAAGCATCTTACTACTAAAACCTTACCTCAGCCTACTCCAGAGACACAAATTATGTCCATGACTGCTGACTTAATTTCTATGATTAGAGGTTCACAGGCCCATCCTGAGAGGGGATCCCAGCCTCCTTCTGATAAAAGGCCCCGGATTGAACCCTCTGAACCTATTCCTTCAGATGAAGATTCTGAGGGCTCTGTCCACTCTGATGGCCAGGAAGAGCTCTTCCAGACCTATGAGGACTCGGATGCAGATGATTCCATTCCCTCGGCCTCCCCTCCTGAGGATATTTCTTTTGGGGAAGTTCTGCATACCATGAGGGAACATTTCAAGTGGCAAGGGCAGGAATATTCTGATTCCAGAAAACGCCTTAGGACTTTCCTTAAGAAGCCACAGCACAGGCCCTTAGCTATTCCCCCTGTACTTGATGTTTTGGATGATTTATATTCTGACTCTAGTGCTACCCCTGATTCTCTTCCTCCTGCTCCAGCCAAGCCAGACAGGTATTACAGGGTCCCAGAAACTCATTCCCATTTATTCAGGGCCCATACTGCTGATTTGGAAACTATTTCACAGGGGCCTAAAGGAGTTTCAGCTTCCACCTCTAAAAATCCATTGCCCTCCAACAGGGAAGCTAGGTCATTAGAGAGATGGGGCAAAAAGGTTTACACATCCACTACCTTGTCTATGAGAGCTTTAAATTGCCTTTTTCATATGTTACAATATCAGGATTTCCTGTTAGAAGATTTACAAAAAACTTTAGCCACTCCTGATCCTTTAGACAGGAAGGCTTTGCAGGAAGCTGTACATAACACTCAGCAAGTAAGCAATCACTTCCTGCAGTGTGGATATGATGCACTGGAAGCTTCATGTAGGGCAGCTTATGACAGGGGCAGTCATTCGTAGACATGCGTGGTTAAAAGATCAACCTCTACCAGATCATGTAAAGGCAAAACTTTTGGATGCACCTTTGGAAAAGAACACGCTTTTTGGTGCTAATGCTAAGGATGTGTTAAAAACCATCGAAGAAAAAGCAAAGTCAGTTCAGACGGTGAAAGATTTCCTCCAGGTTCAACCCCCCAGATTCAGTAGGAATTGGCCTTCAAAAAACTGGTCCTTTCATAATCCAGAAAAGTTTCAAAGGGGTAAAACAGACGTGGCGAGGAAGAGGCCAATACAGAGGCCCTTACAGGGGAAGACAATGGCAGCCAGGAAACCAAAGAAGTGACGCAGGGGTTTCACCTGCCCCACAGCCACAATCTCAATGACTTTCCTCTACTTCCGCCTACCAGGGAACAAATAGAAGCTCCCTTGGGAAATTATCTCTATTTGCAGAAAATTGGCACAGACTGACAAAGGACAAATGGATTTTGGACATTATAGACCGAGGGTACAGGTTCCATTTTCATACCTTGCCAAGAAAACAAGGCATGCCAAACCTACCACAAAACCAGAGGGCAGAGGCTATCAAGCAAATCACTCTGCTGACTCGGATGAAAGCAATAGAAAGAGTTCCACAACAAGAACAAGACCAGGGTTTTACTCAAGACTGTTCCTTGTTCCAAGAAAAGAATCTCAATGGAGACCAATACTGGACTTGTCCACATTAAACACCTTTCTCATAGTACCAAAGTTCAAAATGCTGACTCTACAGCAACTCCTTCCCATGCTGGGCAAGGGGTCTTGGCTGATTACTCTGGACCTCAAGGAGGCATACCTGCATGTCCCTATCAGACACAGCTGCAGAAGATACCTCAGATTTCTTGCAGGGCCAGAGCATTATCAATTCTCAGCATTGCCATTTGGCTTATCTACTGCGCCCAGAGTATTCACAAAATGCCTGGCTTCAGTAATTGCTCATTGCAGGCTCCAGGGGATACAAATTTACCCATTACCTGGATGACTGCCTCATACAAGCGGACGACAAATTGATGTTGACAAAAACTTGGACTATGTCATACGATTACTTCAAGCTCTGGGATACACAGTCAACTTCCAAAAGTCAAGACTGCAGCCATCCCAGCAAATAATCTTCTTAGGAGCCAAACTAGACACAGCCTCTCAAATGGCTTACCTGACAGAAGACAAGCAAGAGAAGTTAACTCATTACTTCAAAGGTTTAGCAAAACTCACCCAGATGACTGCAAGGAGATTCCTACAGGCCCTGGGTTACATGGCATCCTGCATTCTCCTGGTTCCATTAGCAAGACTACAAATGAGAAAGCTTCAATGGTACCTAAAAAGCATTTGGTCTCAACACAGCAACAACTTGGAGACAATCATTCCGCTCATTCCATGCCTACAAAAGGAATTCCTATGGTGGGCCTCGTGAGCCAGGCAAACACAGGTATGTCATTCAAAAAGCCACAGATAACACAGACCATGACCACAGACGCCTCAGACCTTGGATGGGGGGGGCGCACATGGAAGGCAGGTGTATACAAGGACAATGGTCTCCAAAGGAAACACATCTGCATATAAACCAAAAGGAAATGCTGGCAGTAATGCATGCCATCGAGGCTTTTCAGCACCAACTTCAGCAAGGCCATTTACTGATACGGACAGACAACACCACTGTGATGTGGTACATAAACAAGCAAGGGGGCACCCACTCTTACCCCCTTTGCAGACTGACAATGCATCTTTGGGAAAAATCACTGAGCCTAAACATCCAGTTACAATCCCAGTTTGTTCCAGGCAAAGACAATGTGTTGGCGGACAGCCTAAGCAGGAATTTCACAGATCCACACGAGTGGAGGTTACATCCGAAGGTCTTCACACAACTCACTTCGACATGGGGCAGGCCAGAAGTGGACCTATTTGCCTCATACCTCAACCATCTTCTACCAAAATTCTGCACAAGGACATACCATCCAAAAGCTTGGAAAATAGATGCTCTCTCATTCAACTGGAACTTCCTAACAATCTATGCATTCCCACCTCTGCCACTGATGACCTCAGTATTACTAAAGATCAAAGCAGAGAGACCCAAGGGAATCATAATAGCTCCGGACTGGCCAAGACAACACTGGTACCCACTACTACAGAGCATATGTCACACCAGGAGGTGGGCCCTTCCCCAATGGCCTCTACTTTTGACACAACACAATTTCGAAACAGTGCATCCAAACCTTCAGACACTGCAGCTAACAGCCTGGGAGATCCCATAAATAACCTCAACCTATCTCTCTCCAAGGAAGTTCAGCAGATACTAACAGAGGCTCGAAGACCATCCACCAGAAAGGTTTACTTAGCAAAGTGGAAAAGATTCAGCAATTGGAATACCAGCAAGGGACATGATGCATCATCGTTGAACATCCCACTCATCTTGGAATATTTGGCAGATATGCTAAAGAACGGCCTCTCATATTCTTCCATAAAGATACATGCATCAGCTATTTCAGCTAGATACAACACTGATCCTCCAGTTTTTTCACACCCTTTGCTACGGCAATTCCTCAGGGGTATCAAGAACATTAAGCCACCAAGAAAGGCCCCAGTGCCAGCCTGGGACCTCAATTTTGTCCTAGAAAAACTGACTCTACCTCCATTTGAGCCAGCAGCTTCAGTTGACTTGCAATTTCTCTCATGGAAGACAGCTTTCCTGTTGGCAATTACCTCAGCAAGAAGGGTTTCGGAATTACAGGCCCTAATGGCAATACCACCGTTCATAATTTTTCACAGAGACAGGGTTTCTTTAAGGACCAACCCTACTTTTATGCCAAAGGTGGTATCTAGGGTTTCTTTAAATCAAGCCATTCATCTGCCTGCTTTCTTCCCCAATCCTGAGAACAAGGGGGAAAGACTGTTGCATACTTTGGACATTCACAGACAACTTCGATACTACCTGGACAGAACCAAGGACAGTAGGAAGTCTGAACAACTTTTTGTAGCTTACGCCCCTGCAGTCCAAGGAAAAGCAATTTCAAAGCAGACTGTTTCAAAATGGATTGGACATTGCATCAGATTCTGTTATTCCTTTCATGGAAAGACTGTTCCAGCCAATGTCAGACCACATTCCACCAGAGCTACAGCCACCTCTACAGCATTCTTAAGAGGGGTGCCTACTAAGGACATTCTAGAAGCTGCTACATGGAGCTCCGTGCATACATTCTCCAAACACTACAATCTCCCTCTATACTCCAGATCCAGAGCAGGCTTTGCTTCGGCAGTCCTGCAGGGTTTGATTGCCACACCATCTTTTTCCTAGAGCATACCTCCTCCCCCAGCTAAGCTATGGTATTCTACCCACATGTTATGTTATGACTGCAGTTGCATTCTTGAAGGACATAGTACAGTTTTGTACCTACCATAAATGTAGATGTCCGATAGACATGCAACTGCAGTCGGATTTTCCCTCCCTCCTTACCCCTCTATGCCTAGGGTCCACTCCTATCCCTGTTACTCTTAGCTGGGGATATCTGTTATGGTGTATTTGTTTTATTGCTCATTTATTTGTCTGGAATCCTGTTTTTTGTCTTCAAATTTGATTACAGCCTTCCTTGGAGGGCACCTGGCATCTGGGGCAAGAAACACTGAAGAAAATGGCGTCGGCTGATGCTTATGTACTCCAGCCGCTCTGACGTTGGAGAGAAATGCGACATCAGCCGACGTCGGACCCAGACTTTGGAATCCGGCTGACCGAGGGCTGCCTGAGGCAGTACAACCCACATGTTATGACTGCAGTTGCATGTCTATCGGACATCTACATTTATGGTAGGTACAAAACTGTACTATCTTACTACATTATTCTAAAAAATGTGCCATTTTCTTACACATATTCCAGATTAAGAGCTTAGATGAAGTGCTTCCCTAGCACCAGATTCCCAACCTCCAGCTTCCAGGTTCTATGAGGTGCCAGATGCCTGTAAGTTCTTATACAAGTGCCTTTCGTCTGATTCAGCAGTGACTTTTGTGTCTGCTGGTAAGTCTTCTAGGCTGTTATAAGCTCCTTCCTTCAGATAAGGACCATAGAGCTACGGAAAGGATTGGTAAGAAAGTATACACTTCTGCTACTTTAAACTTTAGAGTGATCAGTTATGAGATCCATATGACAAGGCACATTATGTCTCTTTCCCAGATTGGGAAGATTGTTTCTGATATGCCTGACTCTGAAGGTAATGCCTCAGCTCTCTCCTTACTAGATCCCACTTCTGAAGTTGCCCATCATTCTATAAATTGCAGCTGTGATGCGCTGATTCCTCCTCTGGGACTACTTGTTCTGGCTCTGTGATGCGGTGCTGTCCCTGGCTTCTCCTTCAAGCCTTCCCAGGTTATATCAAAGCAAAACTTGTTGATGGTCCTCTGGGCAACAATTTTGTTTGGCACTGCTGTGACAGAGCTTTTTAAGACCTTGCAGAATCAAGATTAGGTCATGAAAGATTGAAGCACATGTCTGCCTCACCCATTCCCAAGATAAAGAGGAACTATCCTAGTAAGAGTGCATTTTTGAATAGACAGTCTTCCAAGGGTAAGAAGGCTCCTAAGCGTATTTTTTCTAATAAGCCCAATTAGACACCTATGCCCTAAAATCAGTCCTTTCCTGACAAGTCAGCAGCCATCTGACTTTCTTCCCTCTCTTCCTCTTGGCAAAGTTCCTTTGTTCTTCAGGCTTTTCCTGTCTTTCCCACTTTTGCAAAAGATCACTACAGACTCTCAGGTTCTTTCAGTTATGCTGCAGGATTACTTTATGACCTAGAAAATGCTTCCCTTCTTCTCTGGTATGCTTCAACCTCCTTCAGAACAGCTTCCTCATTTTCCAGGGTTATTGCAGGGTCTTTTAGACCAGGGTACCATTCAGCCTGCTCCACAGACCAAGAGGGGTTTAGGGTTTTATTCCAGGATGATGTTCATCATGTTACACTGCTGCAGTCATTACACTTGGGTTATCCTGCCGTCAGGCGGTTCCCCAGTCAGTCTGAGTTTCAAAGTCTTGGTCCGGTGTTGGCTGCTGTCGCCTCCTCCCTGACGTCAGTGCGACAGGGGTATATAAGATGCAGCCAACGCCATTTTCTTCAGTCTTTCTTGCCGCGTGGTGCCCGAAGCAAAAGCAGTTTGCAAGTGCTGGTCGGCCGACTCCTGAGATTTTCATTCCGAATCCAGAACTGAAGTCTTCTACAAAGCTAAGTACCCCGTTGGGGAAACTTTTTCTTGCCTCAGACCGATGTCAGTAAAAGTTAATAACTGTATTTCTTGTGGGAAGCAAATACCTCATAAGGATTTCCATTCCTATTGTATCCCATGCCTAGGCCCAGACCACAACGTCACTGGTTGTCGGTTTTGTGCTAGGTTTAACAAGCGCACTATTAAACGTCGGTTTGATTTTGCCCGACATAATTTTGGCAGAAAATTCAATTACACCATGCCATCGGAACTTCCGACGACCGGAATACATAAAAAGTGCAAAGACAAGGACAGGCATCCGAGGCCCAAAACTGATGACGAGGCCTCTTCTAGGCTGGTTGCCGGTTCTCCGGTTTTCAGCGAGGTGCCTTCGCAGCCCCTGACGACCGCTTCTGCAGAACCACAGGCCGCCTCCGACTCCCACATGGAGCTGGCTTGGCCTTCGGACGCACAAGTTTTTCAGCCTATTAACCCTTCAGAGGGAACCGAAGTAGCTGAGCAATCCGTAGCTTCAGAGGGTGTTTTCAGACCAACTCAGTTAAGCATTAAACCCTCTGCTAAGTCTAAGCCTCCTTTAAGAACTAAGAAACAAATGCTCAAAATGGCTGAAGACCTAATCACCCTGATCAGGGGGTCCCATCCCCCTCCTGATAAAAGGCCCAGACAGGATGGAGACTATGACTCATCCGACCAGGTGTCCATTTCTTCAGATTCATCCTCAGACCTAGGATATTCTTTACCCCCTTATGAGGATTCTGATGCTGAGGAATCAATTCCATCAGCCTCTCCACCTGAGGACTGCTCCTTTGGGGAAACCTTGCATACCATGTGGGAGCATTTCCATTGGGAAGGCCAGGATTACTCAGAATCCAAGAAAAGGCTCAGAGACCTCCTTTTATTACCTCAACACCTTGCTATTTCGCCAGTGTTACATATTGTGGATGATGTGTATACTGAATCCAGCTTAAACCCTGAATCCTTACCTCCAGCCCTAGTTAAACCTAACAGATATTACAGAGTCCCTGACACACAAATTTCTGTATAAAAGCCCTGTTACTGACCCTGAAACTATTTCTCAGGGACCCAAAGGGATTAAGGCCTCATCAGCAAAAAACCCAGTTCCCTCTGACAGAGATTCCAGAGCATTAGACAGATGGGGAAAGAAAGTATACACGTCTGCAACTTTAGCAATGAGAGCCTTAAATTGCCAGTTTCACATGCTAAAATATCAGCAATTTTTGATGTCTCAGTTGAAACAAAAAATGCTTCCAGACTCAGACCCTCCTAATTTTAAAGAAATGCAGGATTTATTGCATGCAGATGAACAAGTGGGAAAACATACTTTGCAATGTGGTTTTGATTCTATAGAGGCCTCCTGTAGAGCAGCAGTTACATGCTCTGTCATTAGAAGACATGCTTGGTTAAAAGAACATACGTTACCAGATCATGTTAAAGCAAATTTATTGAATGCACCTTTGCAGCGGGATGTGTTATTTGGAGTTAAGGCAAAAGAGGTATTAAAGAAAATGGAGGATAAGGCAAAATCTATGCAAACTGTGAAGGATTTCTTACAGGTTCAGCCTCCTCGATTTAGCAGAAATTGGCCAACAATGAATTGGTCCTTTCCAGTTACAGACGAACCTCAAAGGGGCAGATACAGACGTCCAAGAGGTAGAGGTCAACCACAAGGTCCTTACAGGCCTTGACAATGAGGTGCACCAGGCCAGAAAGAAGGGGAAGACGGGCCCCAACCATATAAAAAGCAGCCTCAATGACTTCCCACTACAGCTGCCAAACAGCTCTCTCTTGGCAGCCCCTTTAGGAGGAAAACTGGCACTTTTCTATCACAGTTGGCATTGGATCACCAAAGACAAATGGGTTCTCAACATTGTATCTCAAGGTTACAGGTTCCACTTTCACACTCTGCCAAGGTTAAAAGGAATGCCAAATCTGCCACCAAATCAATGGGCAGAGGCTCAAAAACAAATTACAGCCCTCATGGACATGAAAGCTATTCAAAAGGTGCCACCACAGGAGCAAAGACAAGGATTTTACTCAAGACTCTTTCTGGTTCCCAGAAAGGACAAAGCCTGGAGGCCCCTTCTAGATCTTTCTTTTCTAAACACTTACCTGGATGTTCCAAAATTCAAAATGTTGACACTACAGCAGCTTCTTCCCATGCTGGGCAAGAAAGCTTGGCTCGTGACCTTGGACCTCAAGGAGGCAAACCTGCATGTCCCTATCAGACAAAACTGCAGAAGATACCTCAGATTCATAGATGGGTTCAATGCACTATCAATTCTCTGCACTGCCCTTTGGCTTATCTACTGCACCCAGGATCTTCACAAAGTGCCTGGCACCAGTAATTGCATTTTGCAGACAAAAAGGAATTCAAATTTATCCGTACCTGGACAACTGCCTGATTCAAACAGAGAGCAAGGACATTCTTCTAAAGCATCTGGCATTCGTAAAAAAGTTAAGTTGCGTGGGGTACACAGTAAATGAAAATAAATCAAAACTAGTGCCCTCACAAGAGATAATATTCCTGGGTGCCAGCTTGAACACAATGGCCCAGATGGCTTATCTCACGCCAGACAAACAAGGACAACTGACTCAATACTTTCAATTGATGGCAACAAAGACCCAACTCCCTGCAAGAAAAATTCTGCAGGCCTTGGGTTACATGGCATCTTGCATACTACTAATTCCGTATGCCAGTCTGCATATGAGGAAACAACAATGGTACCTAGAGTGTATGGTCTCAACAATGTCAAAATTTGGAAACAGTTATACCACTAATTCCTTGCCTTCAACAGGAGTTTCGATGGTGGGCTCAAGCTTGTCGCCTTTTACTTAACCCACAGCTAGGCAAACACTGACAACAGATGCATCGGATTACGCCTGGGGAGCACACATGGCAGGAAAATGTATTCAGGGCGAGTGGCCCGCAGAACAAAGGCATCTTCACATCAATCAAAAAGAGATGCTAGCTGTACAAAATGCCCTTATAGCTTTCAAGGACCTGCTGCATTCAGGACAACTATTACTAAAGACAGACAACACCACAGTTATGTGGTACATAAACAAGCAAGGGGGCACATACTCCTACCCCCTCTGCAGACAAGCCATGACCTTGTGGAACACAGCTCTAGACTATCAAGTTAATCTGCAAGCACAATTCCTGCCAGGAGAGAAAAGCACACTGGCAGACGACTTAAGCAGAAACATCATGGATCCACATGAATGGGAATTGAATCCGCAAATATTCAGAATGATAACAAAGAAATGGTGGAGCCCGGACATAGATCTGTTTGCATCCCCAATGAACTGCCAGCTACAGAAATTCTGCACAAGGAGTTACCATCCACAAGCATGGAAAGTGGATGCCCTCTCATTCAGCTGGAAAAACCTAAAAGTATACGCTTTCCCACCTCTACCTCTCCTTCCAAAGGTACTCATAAAAGCCAGGCAAGAAGAGACAAAGATGATCCTGATTGCACCAGACTGGCCACGCCAGCACTAGTACCCAATCTTAAAGAACTTAGCACAAGAACCACCCTGGATTTTGCCTCAAATCCCACATCTGCTGACTCAGCACAACAATCAGATACTTCACAGCCAGCTAAAGACCTTAAACCTAGCTGCATGGAAAATTCCTTAGTCAAGCAAGCTATGCCTCTCTCCAAAGCTGTTATGGATGTCATTCTGGCGGCCAGAAGGCCTAGTACTAGGAAAGCCTATTCGGATAAATGGAAGAGATTCTGTGCCTGGAACCAGGCTCACAGCCTTGACCCTCTTGAACCAAACATTCCTCATATACTACAGTATTTAACTGAGATGATGGACAAGGGCCTCTCCTTTTCATCCACCAAGATTCACGCCTCTGCCATCTCTGCTCATTACAACACAGATCCACCAATTTTCTGTAATCCTTTGCTAAAATAGTACCTCAGAGGGGCTAAAAACATAAGACCGCCCCGTAGAGCACCTACTTCAACTTGGGACCTCAATTTTGTTTTGGAAAAATTAACTTTACCTCCTTCTGAGCCAGCTAACACAGCAGAATTAAAATATATCTCTTGGAAAACTGCTCTGCTACTGGCAATAGCATCAGCACGAAGAGTTTCAGAATTACAGGCACTAATGGCAGTGGAACCTTTCCTCATTTTCCACCAGGACAGGGTGTCTTTAAGAACTAACCCTACGTTTATGCCAAAAGTGGTATCAAGTGTGGCTCTAAACCAAACTATTCACTTGCCAACTTTTTATCCAAAACCACAGAATAAAGGGGAAAGACTACTGCATTCTTTGGACATTCACAGGCAGTTACACTTCTGCTTGGACAAAACCAAAGCTTTCAGAAAATCTGAGCAATTATTGGTAGCATATGCTGCAGGAGCACAGGGAAAAGCCATTTCAAAACAGACTATTTCAAAATGGATAGGACATTCTATACATTTCTGCTATACACACCATGGGAAACCTGTACCTAGCAGCATTAGATCTCACTCCACTAGGGCAACAGCCACTTCAACTGCCTACCTCAGAGGAGTACTTACCAAGGATATTTTGGAAGCAGCAACATGGAGTTCTGTGCATACCTTCACCAAGCATTACCATTTGCCTTTATACTCCAAATCCAGAGCTGGCTTCACCACTGCTGTGCTGCAGGGCCTTATAGCCACCCCTAATGCCTTATAGAACCAGCCACCCTACCTCAGCTTTGGGATTCCACCCAGGTGTAATGACTGCAGTAGTGTCACACGATGAACATAGTACAGTTTTGTACCTTCCATAAATGTAGATGTTCGAGTGTATACACTGCTGCAGTCCAGGTTACCCTCCCTCCTTCAACTCTTACTTGCTGGTACGTACCTATGTCTTCTACCCTATGCTACCTATGGGGAGTATTTGCTGGTAACTGAAAATTGTTGTTTGCTTTTCTTATGTATGTTTTACTAGCAATTTGAATTGCCTACCTATTTGGAGGCATCTGACATCTGGGGCAAGAAAAACTGAAGAAAATGGTGTCGGCTGCATCTTTTATACCCCTGTTGCACTGACGTCAGGGAGGAGGCGACAACAACCGACGCCGGACCAAGACTTTGGAACTCAGGCTGACTGGGGAACCGCCTGATGGCAGGATAACCCAAGTGTAATGACTGCAGCAGTGTATACACTCGAACATCTACATTTATGGTAAGTACAAAACTGTACTTTCCTGCTCCCTAGGAAAGAGGTGTTTTGGAGTCTTATCATGGATCTTTCCTTTCTAAACACTTTTCTCATATTGCCATTCTTCTGTATACTTTCTCTCCCAACTCTGTTTTCTCTGTTGCTTCACTAAGCCTTTCTAATTTCCCTGGATTTAAAGGTTATCTAGCTTCTTATTGCTATCCATCATCTATTCATGTTTGCGTTTTTCAGTGTTTTTCGTTTTATTTTCAGTTCTTTACTTTTCCTTTTGGGCTTTCAACAGCTCCAAGGGTATTCACCAAATGCCTTGTTCCAGCAGTCACCTTTTGCAGCTTCAGGGCATTCAGATATTTCCATGTCTGGACAAACTCTTGCTTCAGGCCCCACCCAATCCAAACTGGTGAGGGATTTTCATTTTATTTGGTTCTTTTGCAGAGCCTGGGATTCACTGTCAAACTTGAAGGCAATATTGAGTTCATCTCAGGATCACATTTTTCTGTGTGCAGGAGCCAAACTGTTCCAATGCTAGCGTGTCTTCCTGCCTTTCATGGTCTTTGTCCCTCACAAATTATTTTCTTTCCCTGCTTCTTCTGTCCTTTCTTCCAGCCAGGGAGTTTCTCAGGGCTCCTGGAGTTCTTGGCCTCTACCATTCACATGCTTCCCTGGGCCAGGCTTCATATGAAGAAGTTTCAGTAGTACACAAGATCAATTTGGCTTCAACACTGTCGCCCGTTAGACTTTCTAGTTCCTCTTCTCCCTTGTCTCAAAGTGGAATTTCACTGGTGAGTTCACCTGATATCTCTCAATCCAGGTGTTCCTTTCCAACTTCCTCAGTCATCCCATGAACTCTTCCTGGATGTTTCACAGCTGTAGTGCGGAGCCACTTCAGGCTCACTGAAGGTACAGGGCCTTTTGTCTCCTCAGCAGAGGGCAGATCACATCAATGTCAAGGAAATGAGGGCTCTCATTTTGTCCCTTCAAGCTTTCCATTCACTCTGAGTGCCAGGTCCCTTGTATACAGACAACACCGCTGTCATGTGGTACATCAGCAAACAAGGGGGCATGATGTCTTACTTTCTTTACATTAGCCCTTCAAGTGTGGGAAGTAGCCATCAATCTGCAGGTGACCCTACAGGCAGTCTGTATCCCTTCATAGAGCAGTCTTGTGGCAGATTTTCTCAGCAGGTCCAAGACACAACCTTACAAATGGATGCTTCGCAGAAATGTGTTTCTGGATGAGGTTCATCGGTGGAGCATTCCACAAGTAGATATCTTTGCCTCCCCTCTGAACAAGCAACTTGCCATTTTTTTTTCTGGAAGGGAATGTTCTGTATGCCTTTTCTCTCCTTCCTCTTCTTCCACAGGTCCTTCACAAAATCAATAAGGACTCCCCAAAAATCTTTTTGGTGACTCACATTTTGGCCCAGATAGCACTAGTTCCCCCTCTTATTCCATCTGGCCAGGGGCAGTCATTACACGTTACTTTACTGCATGGATCTTCACAGACAGGACAGTAGATGTGTCCTTCACCCTCATCTGTCTACTCCTCATCTGACACATTGTGATGGAGTTTTGATTCCCTTCTGACACCAATTTTCTGAGGATGTCTTTAGGGTCCTGCAGGAGGCCAAGAAACCCAATACCAGATGATCACTTGTGTCCAAATGGAAGAGATTTTCTGGTTGGCATCTTTGTCATCTCCATTCCCCTTTTTAGTGGGGGTCCCCTTGGTTCTTTCCTACCTGTGTGAACTGTTACATACTAGCTTGGCATATTCTTCAGTGAAAGCTCACTTGTCCGGCATTTCTGCCTGCCAGTTATTCCTCCTTTGACCTCTGAATTTGTGGTCAAGCAGTTTCTAAAAGACATCCTTCAAATCAGGCCCCCAAGGAAGCCTATTCCTCCTCCTTGGGATCTTAATTTTATCATTGAAAAACTGACTCAGACTCCTTTTGAACATTCTGTTTTATTGGTTGTTTTAACCTCTGCCAGAAGGGTATCTGAACTCCTGGCTTTGATGGCAGTCCTTTTTTCAGAGAGACAGAGTGCGTCTCTGTACAAATCCTTCTTTTATGCCCAAGGTGGTTAATGAGTTGTCTCTTAGTCTTTCCAGCTTCCATCTTTTTTCTCTTCGCCACAGTCTGCTAGTAAAAAGGTACTTCATACCTTGGACTTGCATAGATAGCTCAGATATTATTTAAACAAAACAAAGGCCTTTTTATAAATCTGATTAGCTTTTTGCTTCTGTTCATACTAGGACATTGGGTTTAGCAGTTTCTAAGCAAACTATATGTTTCTGGAATTCCAAGACCGTATCTTTTTTTTTCCATGGCAAACAGTTGTCTGCTTCTGCTAAGGCTCATTCTACTAGAACAGTGGTTTCCTCAGGGGCTATCTTCAAGGGTTTGAACACCAACTCCATCCTTGAAGCTGCTACTTGGTCTTTGGTTCACACATTCAATAAACATTACAGATTGGATGTCATTTCCAGGACGGGGGCAAGTTTTGCCAAGGCTATCCTGCATGGAGGGCTCCTCCTGCCTTCTAACTCCCTGTCTTCATAGTAGTTTTTGCACTCTCCCAGAGGTGGTGAATAGTGCAACAGGGATATGGAAGGACATAGTACAGTTGAGTAAAATCTTATTATAACTGTAGATATCTTTCTTTTCACTGTTGCAGTATTCACTATCTGCCTACCTCCTACCCACTGTTTTTTTTTTTCTGCTTTTCTATGGCTGGTATTTTCCTTCTGATCCAGAGGTCCTTCTTCTTGGCCTTCCTTCTTTTTTCTGGATGTACATGTTCTCCTTTCCACTGGGGGTCCTGGTTCTCCTAGGGCACTTCAGTTCTGGGCTGAGAGTGTTTGTATGTCATTTTTGTGCTCATATGCCCAACGCTTGTGTGGGGAGAATACATCTGACGCATGGTGCTTCTAGGTAATTAAGGCTTTGGTATACTGGCCAGGCGTTGGGCTGTCCTTGCCAGGATATCTAGGAGGTGATGAATATTGTAACAGTGACAAGAAAGACATCTACTGTCATTGTAAGATTTTACACAACTGTACTTTCTCGATGCCACATGCACCTTGATGTCTATAGGGATGAACCATGAATCCCACAAGCCTGCACAAGGATGACACATGCCAACCAGCTTCTGCAAAGTACCTCTATTCACATGGCAGTGGTGTACTATTTCTGTGTTGCTGAGGGAGGGTGACTCGGCAGTGCCAATAGCTACAAAGTGCATTTCGTTGACTACCAGCAGTGGCAAGAGCCTCCTGCACATGCATATTTACTAATGAGGTGGCTACCCTCAACGTGTTTTCATGGATTTTCTCTTGTAACTTCAGGGTTTTACTTCAGTCAACAACTTAGATGGTTAAATCTCTCTCCATGAAATAATATGTTTCGGGATCACTCCACCATATTGTTTGCCCTCATTTGCACCTGTTATTGGCCTCTTTTTAATAATGTTACTCATTTCCATGTCGTTATGCCACCATTTGCGTGTCATGCAGGCCTCAGTATTTTTCACCCTTCTGTGGGCTCGCTTAGTGTGTCTTTGTATTTCCCCAGCCTGATGTGTGACCATTTTTTATGCAAAATTCAGGTTCCACGGTATAAACATTTTTTGGGATCCCAGAGATTTGTCTCCAGGGACAAGGCAGTGTAATGTAAGCATGAAATTAAACAATACAGGGACATAACTGGTGTGACCTAGTTTCATTAAGGTGCATCTCCAAACTGAAATTTGTAGAGCTGTGCACCACATGACATAACCCCCCCCCCCCCGCACACACCCATTCCAGTGTCCCATTATTTGGCTATTTCTCCTCAGTTGCCATAAGCACTGTTCAAAACTCTCAGTGTGCATACTGCTTTCTGCTTTACTTCTACAATGATTACAGATATTGGGATTTCATTTAAAACTTTTATTTCAAATTTTCCAGCACAAACACTGATAGACATTTGCTAAACAAAGCAATACGGTCTCACAATGAAAACAGACTTAGCATTAAAACTTCTGTGACTTTGAAAGACACATTCATTGAAACCCACATTCAAAGAAAATGCATCTGGCCAATGGCAGATTAAGTTTACCTTTGGGCTGTTTTCAAATCATAGACCCCTTGCACACGTTTTTAGGACCATGCAACATTTCTTTGATTCACCTTCCTGATTGTATTAAATTATAATACATAATAATTAAATGATATCCCTTGTATAATACACCACTTGTTAGAGCATGTTTTAAATTTATAGCCAGTAAGCAAAGAAACCAAACATATGAACCAGCAATGCCCAAACTGCCCACTTCAGAACATTTTAACCATAAAAGGCCATTAAAACTTCTGTCATTACAACCTACCAATATCAGTCAATATGCACAGTCTGCAGAAGTAAAAGTCATCTGAATAATTCCACATTAAAGAGATCTAACTATAACTAATGAAAAGGTTGCTGCTAGCAAAAAACTTTATATTTAAGTATTTCATCTACAAAGTCACTGCCTGTTCCCTTTGAAGAATAAATTGCCTAGCTATGTTACATTAAAAATAATAAGCTGGTAATATTGCATTAAGGAATGGATGGCAAACTAAAACAGGTTCATGGTTACTAGGCATCTTATCCAAAGGTGGACATACTCAGGACTGCAGCACCTCACCCTCTTAAAATCCAACACAGCATCAGCAATCCATCTGCATGCTGTGGGAATAGAACCCACAGCCTTCTGCATCAAAACAAACTATGCTACCTGCTATGCTACTAGCACTGCTTTAAAATTTTAAACACACAACAGCGATACAATTTGCTAAGCAAAACAGTTGCATATTTTGGGTAGAGGATTCAGGCTCTTGTTTCCTGTAGCTAAGGTACAGGGCTGGAGTCTAAGCAAATTACTAACCACCTGCTGACCCTAACTAGGACATTTCACTGTCTCACACACCTCAACCTTTTATTGCAAGAATCTGGACAAAGTCTAAAATAAATAGGAACAGATTATAAATATTTCTCTCATAAACTTAGAAAATTGCTAGAATAACAGGATTTGTGTTAGTATACATTTTTGTAAAGGATATGAAGTCTAAACCTCAAATGTCTTTCATTATTTAGCAACTTCAATCTTTTTATGAAGAAAAAAATGGGGCAAAAATCTGGACATTCTGCAAACACCTGGGCAGTTGCGGGGTATGCTACCTATCTCTGACACACACACACACACACACACACACACACACACACACACACACACACACACACACACACCCCCTCTCAACCACTTGGCACAGGATGTCTGGGAAAAGCCTGTCATAATGGGGGGGACAAAGGCCCAAAACTAGGGACACATTTTAAATATTGCTCTTACAAATTCAGAAAGTTGCTAGAACAACAGGATTTGTGTTAAAATGCATTTTCTAAAAGATATGAAGTCTGAAACTAAATTCAAATGCATGCCATTAGTTAGTAACTTTAATCCTTAGATCATCCTGGTGATTTCTCAGAAAAAAAAAAAAAAGAATTTTTATGAGGAACAGACCAAAAATATAAGCCAAAAATCTGGGCATTCTCTGAAAATCTGTACAGTTGAGAGGAATGACACACACATACACCCCTACCTCCCGGTTAGATCCTCCTCCATACCTCTCAACCTTTTAGAGCAAGAAATCTGGACAAAGGCACACATAATGGGGGGGGGTGTCCAAAAATAGGGAAACTTTTTAAATATTGCTCTTGCAAACTTAGTTGATAGGACAACAAGTTTTGCATTGGTATGAACTTTCTATAGGATATGGAGTCTAAAGCTCAAATGTCTGCCATTATTTGCTGTCTTATTCCTCAATGATTTGCCAGGGATTGCCAGAAAAACACAGTTTTATGAGCAACAGACCACGGATGTGAGACTAAAATCTTGACATTCTGTGAAAATCTAGACATTTCACTCAGTCACACACACACAAACACACATGCAGACTTGCCTATTTCTTACACACGCACGCACGCACACACACACACACACACACACACACACACACACACACACACACACACAGTGCTTTTCAGCCACATCTATTTTATGACACTCAGCCATTTGAAACTAGTATAAAGCTAAAGCCTAAAACATTGCTTGTAAAAGACAAATCAACTATTTTATTCAGTTATTCGTTATCAAACTAATATACTCAAATATGCAAATAATGAGGCATCCCAAAAAAGCACCAGAAGTTCCACACTCGTAGCAAAGAATCACAGTTTAACATATGCTTGACTTTACATGAAATTTTTCCTTTTCCCAAAGCAAAATCAGCAAATCTCATTCTAAATAAAGAACTTTGTTTAATCAATCATATACAAACTTTCATATACAAATTATAAACAAAACTAAACTACTCATCTTCCAACCCACCAAACATACTCAAAACAACTCTCACTTTAACATCACAGCAAAAGACAACACCACTATATACCCAACTGAACACACTAAATTGCTAGGATGTGGAAATAGACAATAAACTAAAATTTGACATTCACATATCTATGACCATAAAAAAGTCCACAAAAAACTAGGAGCATTATACAGAAATAAGCAACTTCTCACCAAAGCAGCAAAAATTTCAATAGCAAATTCCCACCTAGATATATCTCCACCCTATTTTATGCCTCTCCAATATATACCAACCTAAGGCAATGCGATCTAAACAAGCTAGAGACCTGCTACAACAAAATCGCCAAATTCGCCACAGGGGCATCCTACCGTAGTCACCACTGTCCCTCACTTGCTGAACTAGGCTGGCTTGAACTCCCTCACCTCCTTCAGTGGTATCAACTCTCACTCGCCCACAAACTAGTAAACCATCCTCTAAATGTCCCATCCCTCCAGAATCTACTCCAACCCTATCGCACCACCAGACCACTAAGATCCAGCAACAAAAATCACTTGCAGATCACTAAAGCTAATAACACTGCTGGTGAAGCACTATTCTCTTGCATCATAGCCAAATTATGAAACTCCCTTCCACCCACAATTACCTCCGTACCATCATGCACCCACTTCAAAACTTTACTAAATGCGCACCTAAAAACATGCTGGCTATGCCCTTGCAACTCCCACTCTAATATCACCCACCCCATCCAACCACTACCTTTCTTTCCACTCCACTAACTACCTTGATTATAGCAAGCTCATATGCTCATAAGCCTAGTACTTATTATACAGCAGGAACTTCATATTGTAGCATTTGTTAATGTCTGTTATGTACTTCACAGATAAAGATTCTAGTTGTCTACTGATGTACTATGTTCTTCATCTGTAAATATGTTGTAAGTAATTGCTATGTTAAATTGTTAATCGCTATTTAATCCAATGTAACTACTGTCTGTTTATTTTAACTGTGGAGCTTTTCTCCCTGGGCCTCCACTGAAAATGGACCTACATCCAGTCGGACACTCCCGGTCAACAAATGTAAATAAATAAATATAAGATCAGAAAAACACACTCAACACAGTAAGCATTTTAACAAATTGCATAGGGTTCATATGCTCATTAAAATATGTTAGCAATGCTTTGAACGTACAACTGCCTATAGTGAAGTGTGTATATTCATTAAATTCAGCTTATTTAATTAACCACTTTTTAAACTTCTACATGGTTTGAAAAAGGCACACTTTTAGCAGTAACCTGCATGAATAACTTTACCCAGTTGTTAGATCTGTTAAGTAATCAATAAAGAATTTCAGAAACAGAGGTATAGCACTATCACATTAACATTATGTAAAGCAACACAATATGTTTTGAACTCCATGCCTATTACTTAAGCAGATTCTAACATCTTCCTACTGTTATCTGTTTTGTTGCAAGACTAACTACTATAATTGTGTTGCAGACCTGTATACATGCACGCGCGTGCACAAACACGCACACACTCCAAATAAAAACTTAAACACGCACACCTACCACTCACTTGTCCGGTCGTGGTACACAGTCCAAACGTCTTAAGGAATTCACGCACAGACCATGAAGATGTAAATAAATGGTTGCACAGCGCACAGACACTGAAGGTATTCTTCATCTGGGCGACCTGACGCAAAGGGCATTCTTAAAGAAGAACGCCCTTAAAAAAGAAAGTTTTTTTTTTTTAAAAGAAAGCAGACGTGCCGGTCTAAAAAAGCCCTGGATATATACAAATAATCTTAGCACTGTACTAAACATATCGCTTACATATTTACAACAAAATGAATCTTCTGAACACACTCACAGTTGCATTTTCATAAGTAAACGTTTTGCAGACCTTAAAGCCACAAACTGATGCAGTAATTTGGAGGACCAGCTAGATATGCCAAACAAATAGCAACAAAACCATTAGCTGCAAAACAGATCCAAAAATAGGTAGGTTTGTTTGTTTGTTTGTGTCTTTCGGCTTGTCCCGGTTAGGGGTTGCCACAGCGGAACTCCAGTCCACTAATGACTGGCAGTAAATTTTTATGTACTGGCTTGCCGGGCCTAATGCACAACCTTCAACGAAGGAACGCCCATTCACACATGTCGCTACACAGAAGACGCTCTGAGAATCGAACGGGCAATGTCTAACTGTGAGGTGACAACGCTACCGCAGTAGCCTATTTACCACAAATTTATTTAAGCTGTATTGTGCTTTACATAAGCTTAAATAAATTTGTGGTATCAACCTTCAACATCAGTGCCTATCTTTGGATCTGTTTTGTAGCTAGTGGTTTTATTGTTTTTCAGTCCTTGCAGTTTTATATACTTCTAGAACAGCCCATGTAGCTATCTGGTTTGTGACTTTACAAATCGTGATCATTGTTTACACTGGGTCTCTCATCTTCCTTTTTAGACTATTCTTGTTGCTCTACATCTTTGCATGCAGAAGCAACATGGGGAGTCTCTGTTTTTGTACATTAGGACTTGTAGAGCAATATTTATGTATGCCTTTAAGAAGCTTTCTAGGAACTTGCACAAGCTTATAAATACTGAGCACAGGCGAGCCTGACTGGCATTTTGTAGCAACCTGTTGAGATGTAAGCATGTATGTCTGTGTAGTCTGTCAGTTAATCAATTTGTTTATATTTTGTAATGCTGCTGTCCGTCCTGATCCGTTTTTATGTAATAAAGCATATAAATGAACTACCCCGCCTGTTTGTCATCTACACTAGAGAGGGACGAGTGACATCTTACCAGAATGGGATCCAGATTCTTCAGTTCGAGACAGAGAGGCACTCAGTTAAGACTGGAGGAATATAAAGGAGTGAATCATCCCTACTGCATGTATAACTTCCAAAACCGGTCAGAAATGAATTTCAGGTATTAAAACTTGCTCAAACTATTTTTTATTCGCAAAATATGAAACAAGGCATTCAGAACACTCTAAACAAATTTCTAAGTAACAGAAATATCTGAAACTATTATATATTAAGAGAAATATTCAAAATAACTACGGAAAAAGTTTTAAATAAAGTCCGAATCGCATAAAATGAGTAAAATAAAGGAAACAACCACATTTTTTTGCTAAGCACTACTTTTTTTTGCATTAATCAAAGCTATTCCAGTTGCCCGAAGTGTATGAAGTGTTTGCATATTTGTGCAGTATCACAGACTGTACAGTTATTTTGCAAAAAATAGCCATTTCAAAGCATATTTCCCAAAGTACAGTATTTCAAAGAGTTTATTGTGCATTTGAATGTTATTACAGACACATAAAGCAGCTTGTTCATATATAACTGCAAGGGTCATATTTTTCAGTGTGTTTGAGCATAATTTGTTGGTATGGCAGACTGATTTTGAAAACCTGGTCCACTTGTATTGCAGAGAACTGGAGAATGTTTTCGCAAAAGTACGATATTTTCATACAGGCTGCATTTTCTGATAAAGATGACTGCACAAAGGCATTTATTCTGCTTAATTTAGCTGGGTCAGAAGCCATAGAAAGGGAGCATTCGTTTGTGTATGCATCTGCTGTCTTTGCAGAAGAGGGGAAAAACAGTCATATAGTTGCACCAGCTGAGTCAGGGGAGGACCCCAGAGTGCTTAAAACATAAATTTAGAGAAATGTGTAACACCCAAAGGAATGTTACAATGAAAGGCACTTATTCTATACAGGGGATCAAAAGCCTAGTGAAACTTTTGCAGCATATATAACTGATTTGAGAAACAAGGCTAAAATGTGCAGATTTGGTGATTTAAGGGACGAGTTGATAAAAGACAGACTTGTGTGTGGTATTAAAGATGATGCTGTGAGAAAGATTTTGCTTCATGACAGTGATTTAACTTTGAATAAGGCCATTGAGATTTGTCAGATATATATGAGCTTACAGAAAAGTGCATGGATATGCTTGCAAATGAAATATACATGCTTCCAGTAACTTCTAAGGCCAGTTTTGACAGTATGCAGCACATGGTTAAAAGAAACAGTCCCAAGCAAGTAGCAGCAACTGTAAACCCTGCAACAGTCACTGGAAACCCCATACCTTTCTAGCAAATTCTACACACAGTCTCTGACACATGAGTGAGGCAGCAAACTCAAAATATGTACCTGTATCCAGTTTCATACCGAGCTGTCGTAATTGTGGAGGAAGTCATGAATTTAAAAGGGAAAAATGTTTAGCTTTTGGTCAGCAATGTCACAAATGCAGTAAGTGGAATCATTACAAAAGGTTTTGTAAATCAAAAGGCACACATTATTTTATTAAAAGGTAACACTCAAAGAGACAAGATGATCAGTTCAAAAGCAGTGACCCTACTTTTTATGTTGATGGTGTGTCACTGCTTCATGAAACAGTCAGTGCAGTAGATTTATGGGCAAAAAATGAAGTATTTGTATTGTTTGGATAAATGGAAGACCCATAGAGCTCAGAGTTGACACAGGTTCAAAGTGCAATGTTATGTCTGCAGAAACATTTGCTGGAGTTTGTGCTGGTGAGAAGCTTGATTTGGCAAAGTGTACGATGCTTTTTGCTTATGGTGGTGAAGAGATTCAAACTGAAGGATCAGTAGTACTTTCATGATGCTGCGCTGGGAGAAGCTATGACTTGTTACTTTATGTGGTCAAAAGGCACGTACAGTCATTATTAGGGCTCAGAGAAAGTTTGAAAATGGGACTTCTTTCATTTAATAAGGAAGTCCATCATGTTAGTTTGAATGACCACATTCTAATTTCACCTACTATATTCTCTCTGTTTATGCTGATCTGTTTGAAGACAAGCTAGGCAAGCTTCCAGTTGTGTACTGTATGAAGTTAGCCCCAGATGCCAGCCCAGCCTGGAAAGTTCCAACAGCTATGCAGAACAGAGTCAAAGCCAAGCTAGATAAAACGGTGAAACAAGGTGCAATCTGTCCAGTTGAAGAACCAACCGAGTGGGTATCTTCCATGGTGGTATCTCATAAGAAAAGTTCAGATGGTATCAGAATATTTATTGATCCACCAGATTTAAACAAAGCTCTGAAAAGACCTCATCATCCAATGTGCACAGTCGAAGAAGTTGGAGCTTTGATGCTGGATGCCATATTTTTTCTTTGATGCAAAGAGTTTATTTTGGCAAATTTTGCTGTCAAGAAATCCTCATTGCTTACTACGTTCAGTACTCATTTTGGCAGGTACAAATTTTTGAGAATGCCATTTGGGATAAATTCTGCCAGTGAAGTCTTTCAATGTGCAATGAAGCAAATTTTTCTGGGTATCCTTGTGCTATTATAGTAGATGATCTTTTAGTATGAGGTAATGGTGAAGCTGAGCATGACAGAAACCTCAAGAAAGTTCTGGAAAGCACATCAAGTGAATCTTAAGCTGAATTCTAAGAAGCCCAAGTTCAAGTTTTCAAGTTATGAGAAGTTACTTATGTTGGTCATTTGTTTACTAGTTCAGACTTATGACCAGACCCTTCCAAGTAAATAGCTATTGTTGCGATGCTTGCTCCAGCCAATGTTCAAGCCCTTCAGCCCTTTCTTGACATGGTTAATCATCTAGGGAAGTTCATTCTAGACTTAAGCCAACTAGCAGCACCACTTAGAGAGCTGACATGTAAAGATGTATCCTGGTCATGGTTGTAACAGCACCAAAAGGCATTTGATGTCCTGAAAGGAAAAATTTCTAGTCCACCAACTCTCGGATACTATGATGTTCACAAACCAGTTGTGCTTTCCTGTGATGCTTAGAAATTTGGTCTTTGTGCGGTCATTTTTCAAGAGGGTCACCTGTTGCCTTTGCAACCAGATCTCTAACTCAAACTGAAATGCAGTATGCTCAGATAAAGGAAGAGCTCTTGACAATTGTGTTTGCATGTTCGAAGTTCCATGATTATATTTATGGTAGACCTATTCAGATCGAAACTGATCACCAACCTGTAGTCACTATTTTGAGAAAGCCTATGCATACAGCTCTAGCCAGATTGCAATGCATGATGTTGAGATTGCAAAAGTATAATTTCAGTCTTGTCTACGTAAAAGGCAAACTTCTTTATCTTGTTGATACATTATCTGCATCACCCAGAAATACCACTGAAGAACTTGAGAATGAGAACCTTAATTTTCAAGTCATGGAAGTGAGAATTTTTTCATCTACACGTCACGATGAGCTTAGAAATCATACAGCCTCATATCCAGTTTTACTGAAGTTCACCCACTTTATCAAACAAAGATGGCCGACAACGCACTCTAGTTTACCTCAAGAAGTGCAACATTATTTCCCTTACAGAGATGAGATTTTGTCTGACAATGGTATCGTCATGAAAGGTCCAAAAGTAATTGTTCCAAAGTCCTTCCAACAAGAGTATATTGCTGTCTTGCATCATGGCCACCCAAGAACTGGTTCTACTAAAAAGAGGGCAAGAGGACTAGTATTTTGGTGCCCTGTGTCACAAGACTTTGAGAGAGCACTTTCTCTTCTTGTTCTGAATGTACTAGTACAAAGCCACTTCAACAGAAGTAACCATTTCAGCTAAACCAGGTTCCTGAACTACCTTGCTCGACAGTAGCCACTGACATTTTCGAATAGAATGGCCAACATTTACTTGGTGTTAGTAGACTCTTACTCAGATTGGTTCCAGATTGACCTACTTCCTAATCTAGCATCCAGTTCTGTCATTACTAAGATGAAGTGTCATTTTACAGACCATGGTAGTCCGCACAAAGTTATTTCTGACAATGGCACACAGTTTACTAGCCAGCATTTCAAAAGATTTGCCAAAGGGTGGGACTTTATCCATGATACAAGGGTACCTTTCCTGAGTACCCACAGTCAAATGGTTTGGTAAAACATGCAGTTCAAAGTGCAAAACAGTTACTACAGAATTCAAAATGAGATAATAATGATGTTTTCTTGAATCTCAAAAATATTCCTTGTGATAAACATCTTGGTTCACCTGCCCAGAGACTTACATTACCAGTCAGCAGTAGTTTATTGGTTCCACGTGGTAAGAATAACAGATCAGTGAAAGCCCATCTGTTAAAGAAATGCCTATCCCAGGCGTCTTATTACAATAAGTCCAGAAAACCGCTGAGTCCATTATGTGAAGGAGAGACGGTGAGTATGCAAACACACAAAGTTTATGATTGGATTGGAGTTGTGAAAAGTGCATGTCCAGAGCTGAGACCGTACATTGTGCAGTCACAATGAGTAGAGTTTAGGTGGAATTGGAAACATCTGATGCCGGTGTCTGAGCCTGTACCAGAGTGTCTAGCCCGTGAAAAAGACCATCTCAGAGTGAGTTATTCAGCATTCCAATTCCAGAGGATGTTCCAGAAAATATCCCTATTCCTGAGATGAGTCCCAAAATTCCTGATACAAGTTCACCGAAGACTGCCCTTGTTGCTAAACCCAGTTCTGATTACTATGTTACTTCATCAAGTTGTATTTCCAGACCATGTTACAGATGCACTGCAACTTGGACATGAACATTGTATTGTATTACATGTCTTATTCTAATGTCATTTCATTGACTGCAATCTATTTAAGAGGGAGGCTGTAGATCAATATGTATGTATGTCTTAAAGAAGCTTTCTAGGGGCTTGCACAAGTGTATAAATACTGAACATGTGCGAGCCTAACTGCCATTTTGTAGTAAGCTGTTGAGATATAAGCATTGTGTCTGTGTAGTCTGTTAATCAGTTTTTTATATTTTGTAATGCTGCTATCCATCCTGATGTGTTTCTATATAATAAAGCATATAAACAAACTACCCCGCCTGTTTGTCATCTATACTAGAGAGGGACAAGTGACAAGAATGTGTTGTGATATCTTCGATTGCTTTCCATCCTCTTCACAAACCTCATAGGAGGATGGTTCATCTGCTTTATTACTCCATCATAGGAATGTAGACTTCACATGGCTTTTTTTTCCACATTGTCTCCAATCTGTGTATCTGTAGTGTTCTGCCGTCTCTGTTTTACTAGTATTTCTGTCTCTGCTCATTTCCTTCCATCATTTCGTTTGCTTATGTTGGATTTAGGGTGCTAGCAACATTGCTGAAGTGAGTAATCTGCTTGTCATCTTTGTGCCCACTAACAGTTGAAGTGGGGAGATACTGAGTCCAAGCTGTGGAATATTAATGTTTTTCAGAACAGTAAGATTCCGATTCTTGTAGCTTTTGCTACTGCTCCTTCTCATGAGATTTTTCTGTGTGAGGACAGTTCTGTCTAGTTACCCACTGACTGTAGGTTGTGAGGATTGTATTTTGTATGATGGAATTCCTACTCACATGTAATTTTCTGCATTACTGACTGTTGTATTATGAACAGTATCAATTGTTCTCTGTCTTGAAAATTTAGTCTTTAATGTACACTTCACATTTATACTTGTTGTGCCTGTCAGCTTGATTATTTCAGGGAACTTTGAATAGTAGTTCAAACATATGACATAGATCTTTAAAGTGAAACAAATCAGTACTCACTCTGCACAATGGAAGATATGCTATTAGGTAGGCTAGTAGGTCTTCTGTTGAATTGTTTCTTTGGTGTGCATTGTCGATGACAGATTGCTGGGCTACTTGAGATGGCATTCCTGATCAGTATATTATATTTGCATGTTGTTATTCCTAGGTGTGATTCATTTATCATTTCAAGCATTTGACATCTGTCTTGATTGGATACTACTTTCTCAGATTTGAACATTAAGCCTTGGATAAAGCTTTTTTCTTTCTTTCTTGAGATAAGAAGAATGCTGAAGTTCTTTCTTGCTGATCATTTCTTTTATGTAACCAGCATTTCTTTGTAACATATTTCAGTAAATCTGTTTCTTTGTCAGTCTATTACCATATCTTTGAAATTATTTTGTTTTCTTATGTCATTGTTAGCTGCAGATGTTTCCATGGAATTTCTAGATGTCCTTCCATATCACTGTTGCAGTCTTTTGTACAATAGGGGTCACCTGCCTAGGGTAGCCTGACGTCTGTCCAGTATACCAAAGCCTTTAGGACGTAATGAGTATGCTGTATGTCACACACATGCACCCTTCTCACAGTATAGGTCATAAATGTGACATCAGGATGTACCATCCTTAGAACTTTTTTGCCGCCGGTCCGAACGTCATCGTCTGTTGTCTGCCTGGACGCTAGTCCATCTGTTGGTTACCCAACCACTTTCAAATAAGTTCCCAGTGGGGTTTTTTTTTGTTTTTCTTATCACTGTTTTGACTTGTTCTGTTTGTTGGTTTCATCTCATCCAGAAAGGAGAAATACTAGTGTGGGAGACAGATTGCCAATAAAGATTGTCACAAGCAGTGTTTATTTTGCTTCGGTGCTTCCCACGACTATACGTCTTGTGTAATTTGCCAAGATTTCATCCCTAAGATGTTGAGTAGTCTGCTTTCTTCCTCTGCCATTTATTTAGAAAACCAATTACTTATATTGTTGGCTAAAGACAGTATGGAAGGATCTTCCGAACCCAAGGTCAGCCATCTGCGAAGAAGAAGACCAAGAAAGCTTGGCCAGATTCTTTTGCTGTACTGCTTCTGCCGGATGTCTCTCTTGAGGCTAGTGAAAGCCCAGAGGATCATCTGGTTTCCTTGTTGGATTCCTCTGCCATGACCACTTTGGAGGCCAGCATGGGTCTGGGTTCACATGTGTCCATGGAGGCCTTGCAGATGTCTGCTTCAGATGTTCAGGGGGAACCATGTCTAATTATTACCGAACAACTTAGGGATGTTCCTCAGATTTTAGTAAGGGAAGAGATGCCAACTATATAGTAATTGAATGTTGTCAGGAGTCAGAGCCTCCTAAGGTTTTTAAGGCTGACATTCTTCTAAAAAGAAGCAACAAACTAAGCCTATTTCTGCTGCTCCTAAAGATCCTCAGAATGAATGATCAACTTCACTCAAGGCCTATTTAATGCCTTTATGGCTGTAAAGCCTCCACAGGGGGTTTCTGTTCCTGCTCCTCCTTGGTCTTCTACCCACCCCTCTTAAGAGGCCTAGGGAGCAAGATTCCTCTGATGATGCTGATTCTGATGAAGAATCCCCGACTTATTTCTTCTCAGATTCCTTCTTCCTTTGATTATGGTTCTGAGGAAGAGTTGTCTATCAGTCCTGATTCTCCTTTTGAGGAGATTTTTTTAGTGGCACTATTACCTGAATGATGGAATTTTTTTAAATGGGATTATGCTCAGGTGTCTGATGTTCAGAAGAGGTACTGCGTGCTTCTGAAAATGGAATCTCCTAGGCCCTTTGCTGTTCCTCTGGTTCTTGCTGCTTTGCTGGATGCATTTTACACTGCATCTCAGGCTTATGATTCCCAGCCCCCTGCCCCCCCCCCCAAAAAAAAAAACGACAAGGGCTGCAGCACTATGGAGCGGCTGGGTAAGCTAGTGTATACTTCTGATACCCTGGCCTTTAGAGCTGTGAACTGTTAGATACATGTGACCAGATATGTCTTGGCTCTTCTCTGTCAGGCCTATTAGGCTATTTCAGATCCTTCTGATTCTGAGGGGAGGACCTCTGCTCTTTGCTTACTAGGGATGTCTTAGGTTGCTCACCATTCCATTAAATGCAGCTGTGGTGCAGCTGATGCCTCATCAAGGGCTGCTGCTGAGGAGGTATTCATGGCTCAGACTTCAACCTTTGCCTGATGATATCAAGGATAAACTGATGGATGCTCATCTGGATAATAAGCATTTGTTTGGTGGTGCTGCTGCTGAGTTGTTTAAGCCCTTGCAAGAAAAGGGTAAGGTTTTACAGGATTTGAAACTTATTTTGTTTTACCTGTTCCAAACTTTCAAAGGAATTACCCTAACAAGCGTGCTTTTGTTCATAAGACAGTCTCAACCTCCCCCCAAAGGCAAGATGAAGCCCTCCTCCTGCTAAGGCTACCCAAACTGCTTTTACTCAGAAGCCTACTTTTCCTGCAAACTAGATGCTGTCTGACTATCCTTGCCCTTCTTCTCAGTCATGTTCCTCTTTCTCTGCTTCTTTGCCTGTCCCTTCCTGTTTGGTTAAATGTTACCCAATATTCCTGCTTTCTTTCCATAATTCACCAGGGGTATTACATGGTTTGGAAATCCCCCCTCCCCCCTTTTGGGCATTCCTCAGCTTCCTCAGGAACAGCTGCTTTTAAGAAGTGTTTCAGGGCCTCTTGGCTCTGGGAAGAATTCAAGAAGTTCCAACTTCTCAGAGGGGGAAGAGGTTTTACTCCAGAATGTTCTTGGTCCCCAGGAAAGAAGGCACCTAGAGACCCATTCTGGATCTTTCTCAGCTAAACACCTTTTTGAAGGTCCCTTCCTTTCAGATGCTGTTCCTTCAAACCTTGTTTTCTCTTCTACTTCCTCATCTCAGGGATGCTTATCTACATATTCCCATTCATCCCCTTTTCAGGAATGTTTTGTGTTTCTCTGCTGCTTCCTGGCATTTTCAGTACTCTACTTTGCCTTTTGGCCTCTCTACTGCACTAATGGTCTTCACGAAATGCATCATTCCTGTGATTGCTTTCTGCAGATTGAGAGGAATACAGATGTTTCCTTACCTGGACAACCTGCTAATTCAGGCCTTTTTTTCAGAGATTTTACTTTAGCATCTACACTTTGCTGTTTGTCTCCTGCAAAGCCTGGAGTTTACTGTAAATTTCCAAAAATCATTCCTGACTTCTTTTCAGGATTATGTTTTTTGTAGGGTACAGACTCCAAACTGTTCCAATGCTGGCATCTATGCCTTCTCCCAAGGCTTTAACTTTGTTTGCTTTCTTTCAATCCCTTCTTCCTCTGGTTTCATTTATAGCCAGGGAGTTTCTGAGGGCTGCGGGTTACATGGATGCCACCATTCCTATGCTTCCTCTGGCCAAGATCCATATGAGAAAACTCCAGTGATTTCTAAAGTCAGTTTGGCTTCAACATTCTTATCCTTTAGATTTTCTAGTCCCTCTTCTTCATGTCTGAAGCTGGAACTTCAGTGGTGGATTCATTAGTTGTCCCTCAACCCAGGGCATTCTTTTCAACCTCCAATCCCCTCTCAGGAACTCTTCACAGATGCCTCGGACATGAGATATGAGGGGAGGGGTCTTCCTTCGGCCCTCTGAAAGTGCAGGGCCTTTGGTCTCTTCGACAAAAGGAAGACCACATCAATGTCAAAGAGATGAAAGCCCTCTTTTTGGCTCATCAGGCTTTTCATTCTCTTTTCTTTCCAGGGCCCCTCAGAATTCTCACAGAAAATACCACAGTGATGTGGTATGTCAACAGGCAAGGGGGGACAAGGTCTTATTTCTTGTGCAGACTCGCTCTTCAGGTTTGAGATCTAGCTGTCCAGTATCAGGTGACCCGTTATTCCCTCAGATCAGGAGATGGTGGCAGATTCTCTGAACAGGTCCATAACACAATTCCATGAGAGGATGCTTCACAGTGATGAGCTTCTGGACATTCCCCACCAGTGGAGTACTCCTAAAGTAGATCTATTTGCCTCCCCTTTGAACCAACAACTTTTTCTCTTTTGCACCAGAGTTCCATGGCCTCTGGCCTGGAAGGTGAATGCCTTCCCTTTTTCTTGTAAGGGGATGTTTTTATGCCGTCCCCTTCCTCTCATACCAAAGGTCCTGTTTAAGATAAACCACTATGCTCACAAAATCTTACTGGTGACTCCCTTTCGGTCCCTATTGGATTTGTCTTCTGCATTTAGCCAAGGACAGTCATCCCACGTTACCTCACAGGGTGAATCTACTCACACAAGACAAGGCATCGGTCATCCATCCCAACCTGTCCACTCTTCAGATGACATTGTGGGTGTTAAGGTTTTGATCCTTTTCAGATGCCTTTTTTCTGAGGACATGCTTCAGGTCCAACAGGAGGCCAGGAAACCAACTATTAGAAAATGTTATTTGTCCAAATGGAAAAGATTTTCTGTCTGTCTTTCTTATAACATGGATCCAGTTATTGTTGATGTTCCTTTGGTTCTGTCTTATTTGTGTGAATTTCTCAATGCTGGGTTGGCATATTCTTTTGTTAAGGCCCACCTGTCAGCTGTTTCTGCTTGTTTGCCTTTGACTCCCCTGTTGTCCTCTAGATTTGAGGCCAAACAGTTTCTTAAAGGCATCCTTCACATTAAGCCTCCCATAAAGCCTATCCCTTCTTTCTGGGACCTTAATTTTGTTTTAGAAAAATTGACTTCGGCTCCTTTTGAGCCTGCTGCTTCAGCTCCCTGACAGCATTTTTCTTGGAAGACTGTTCTTCTTTTGTCTCTTACCTCTGCCAGATGGGTGTCTGAGCTGCAAGCCCTTATGTCTGTTCCTCCTTTTTTAGTTTTTCATAAGGACAAGGGTGTCATACTAATCTCTGTTTTATGTCCAAGGTGGTTAGAGTGGTCTCTTAATCAGTCTGTTCATTTGCCCACTTTTTCCCCTTTCTCCACAATCTGCTAGTGAGAAGGTTCTGCACACCTTGGATTTGCATAGACAAGTCAGATGTTTGGATAAAACTAAAGCTTTCCATAAATCTGAGCAGCTTTTTGTTTCTTTTCATCGTAGGTCTTTAGGTTTGCCTGTTTCCAAGCAAACCATTTCTTCTTGGATATCTAAAGCCATTTTCTTTTGCTATTCCTTTAATGGGAAGAGCCTTCCTTCTTCTATTAAGGCTCAATCTGCTAGGGCTGTGGCTTATTCTGGTGTTTTTTCAAGGGTTTGGATACTAATTCTATTCTTGAGGCAGCTACCTGGACTTCTGGTCATAACTTTACCAATACTGTAAGTGGGATGTGCTTTCTAGGGCCAGAGCTGTTTTTGCCAGGGCCATTCTTCTTGGCTTTTTTGAGGGCTCTGCTGGCCCTTCCTCCTCCCAGTCTTCTTCCTGGACCTGTGCACGTGGCCCAAGTATCGTTTTTTTAAACATAGAAGTTGATTTTGGCCTAGGTTTTGAAGATGGTGTCGGTTTAATATACAAATCTTTAGGCCTGAAAACACCCTCCGAAGCCGGTGCCTGCTCAGTGGCTCCAGACCCATCTAAGGTAGAGACATCCGTGGGTTCAATACTTAAAGTGTCTCGCGGCATACTGGACTCCGAATGGGTCTCGGTAGAGGCCTGCGTATCAAAAGTAGCGGGTATCAGGGGCTGCGAAAGCACCTCACTGAGTACCAGCGACTGGCTTTAGGAGAAGCTTCGTCGTTGGTTTTGGACCTCGATGGTCTGTCTCTGTCTTTTACTTTGCATTTTTTGTGTTTTCCGGTAGTCAGATTACTAACCGATGACATTTCTGGATAGTTAAATCTTGAGCCAAAATATTTAGAAGCAAAAGTATACTGACGCTTAACAGTGCATTGATTAAATTTAGCACAAAACCGACAGCAAGGCACATTGTGGTCACGGCCTAGGCAAGGAATACAGTACAAATGAAAATCCTTATGAGGTATTTGCTTCCCACAAGTAATACAATTATTAACTTTTACTGACATCGGTAAGGAGCAAGAAAAAGTTTCCCCAACAGGGTACTTAGCTTTAGGTTGAAGACTTCGGTTCTGAAACTAAGTCATCAATTGGATTTGTTTTTCTGGCGTGAGGAATGCTGCAGCAGCGAAGAGCAGGACATCTACTGTTATGATAAGATTTTACACAACTGCATTATGTCCTTTTATATCTTTCCCTCCTCCCCGTGGTACTTTTTCCTTCTGGATGTATTTGTTACCTAATAGTATCCTTAGACTGTCTTTCCTACTGGGGCTTTTTCAATTCTGAGGATGGTACATCTGGACATCACCTTCCTACTCTGTGCAAGGGGTGTATATGTGTGATAAATGGTGTACCCATTACAATCTAAATGCTTCTGAAGGCTTTGGTATACTGGCCGGACATCTGGCTGCCATTTTGTAGGGATCCCTATCGTAAAGAATACTGCAACAGTGAAGAGAAGGACATCTGTTATGGTAAGATTTTATGCAACTTTACTTTTTTTAAGAGTTCTTCATGCTTCTTGGGTAAATATGCCCTACTAAATGGAAACCGAATGGATGAACACAACAGAACTCATCAGAACACTCTGGTTGACAGGGCAGATTTTCTTTTGAGAAAACTTCTTAAACATATTGCTTCAGAGAGTTTATAGTCTGCTTTATGTAATTCATTGTGGCCAGTATTTCACTTGACCGTCATGCTTGTGTAGATTGAGTATCTTCCCTTAGAATCTCGGAGGTGCCTTGTACAAAGAGTTTGAGTATACCTTGCAAGTATTTGTGGTTTGCTTTACCTCATCTTTTTTTGAAGTTCATAGTTTCAGACTAAGTTTAGAGTCTTTGGCCATTTAGAAGCCTAGCTTCAATACCCCCATAGTATTGACAGATTTAGTTACCCCTGGCACAAAGATTTTTTCCCCACATGTCCTAGGCATCAATTTTTTTTGAAATCCCATCAATAGTCAAGTCTAGTTTTGAAGGCAACTAGGGTATCACTATGTTTAATGTGTAGAATGAGTTTATTGCAAAGGCAGGGAATGAGCTAGATTGCACATTTGTCAGCAGATAATGTTGATCTTGTGATGGAGGTTGAACATTTTGGCACATGTGTCAGACCATTGGGTATGTGAAGGTGGAGGAGGTTGAAAGTGGAAGAACATGTCAGTGCTTGGAAGGCTAAACAGAAATCACCCCTCTTGGATGTCTGTACAAGACAGAGTAGAGGGATAAGGCTTTCAGTCATTCTGGGTAGCATATGTTGTGAATTCACAAATTGTGTTTAGAAATCTTTGGGGTCTTTCAGGCTGGTCAGGGTACTTTGTGAGTTACATTTTAGAAGGACATTTTAATCAAGGATTAGTAATGATAGAAGTAAAGTGGAACCAGGACTGCTTGGAACCTATAGGAGGTGCCGTTCAAATCAGCTGAGCAAGGTGGAAGGACTTCTCAACCATGATTGAAACCAGGGTGATTAAAAGGAAACTCTTTATAGGCAATATGTAAGCAAGTCCCAGGTAACTATGTCTGCTTTGAGAGGGGTGCTGGCAGTGTAGTAAGAGGTGGTGGTAATGTGTTGCTCAGAAGTAGCTTGTACACTTTTTACATTTATGATGAGCTAGTGGCTGACACATTAAGGACGGGTCTGGTCCAGGCCCTACTGGCATATTTCTGGGATATCTCATTTCCATATACTATTGCTAAAAGTGCATTTTTCTTTATCTGAGCATTATCTTTTTTTGTGCATCTGTAAATTCAGTTAGCCCCGTGGTGTATTTTTGTATCCCAGCTCCAATACTGTTTTGGATAAAATCTACTTGCAGCACAACTGACTTGTTAAGATGGCAGTATTGTAGCATAACAACATGTGTAACTAGATGTCTTGAACATTCTCTTTGTGGCTGTGTTCAAAGGCTACATACTGTTCTGACAGATTTCTTAGAGACATATGTTATCTCAGACATCTTGTGTGCAAATTTTGCAAAATAGCACATGATTCCATGAAATATTTGAGTGTCTGGATATCTTGTGGTATTAGAATTTGGGCAATTGTTATTTTTTCAGCAGGCTTCTGACCCTTTGATTTTAGAATATGGCCAGTGTATTTCAAACTTATCATTCTTATACTGTATGTATTGCTATTTAATATGAAATTGTTTTGTCTTTATATATTCATTAACTTTGCCGTCTCTTTTTATGCTCTTCTTGGCAGACCCCTTCCTAACATGTATCATTTATGTAACTAAACCTTCAGAGCCTTCCCTTACTTGAGTATCAGGAGTCTTGGAATAATTCCAGTGCTAAAGAAACGCCAGATAGAGGACTAAGAAATCTGTATCTTCCTAATGGTGTATTAAGATTACATAGTTTAGAGCTTTCTTCATCCACCTTTATCTGCAAGAAACTCTGGCTTGTCTCTAGTTCTATAAAACTTGTTTTGCATTCTTGAGACTACTTTTTCTAGTGTTAGCTGTGAATAATACTCTCTCAATCTGTTCTTTCAGAACTTACACATCAGTACAGATGTGCACATTGTCTTTCTTTACGACAGAATTAGTAAAGTTGATCACCCATTCAGCTGGTTTTAATGTTTTCTTAATGACACTTAAGAAAATTTTCTTTAGATGTTCTTTGTGTTTCACTGTTGCAGTCATTACATTTGGGTAATCTGCTGGCAGGTTGCCCTCAGTCGGCCTGATTAACAAAGTCTCGGGTCCTGCGTCGGTTGCTGTCCCTTCTTCCATGACGCCAGGTTGTCATATAAAACATGCAGCCGACACCATTTTCATCAGTCTTTCTTGCCGCTCGGTGCCCAAAGTAGAAGCAAGTGCCGGTCGGCCGACTCCTGAAATTTTCGTTTTCGAGTTTCAGAACCGAAGTCTTCAACCTAAAGCTAAGTACCCTGTTGGGGAAACTTTTTCTTGCTCCTTACCGATGTCAGTAAAAGTTAATAATTGTATTACTTGTGGGAAGCAAATACCTCATAAGGATTTTCATTTGTACTGTATTCCTTGCCTAAGCCCTGACCACAATGTGCCTTGCTGTTGGTTTTGTGCTAAATTTAATCAACGCACTGTTAAGTGTCAGTATATTTTTGCTTCTAAATATTTTGGCTCAAGATTTAACTATCCAGAAATGTCATCGGTTAGTAATCCAACTACCGGAAAACACAAAAAACGCAAAGTAAATGACAGAGACAGACCGTCGAGGTCCAAAACCAACGATGAAGCTTCTCCTAAGCCAGTCGCCAGTTCGCCGGTACTCAGTGAGGCGCTTTCGCAGCCCCTGATACCCGCTACTTTTGATTCGCAGGCCTCTACCGAGACCCATTCGGAGTCCGGTATGCTGCGAGACACTTTAAGTATTGAACTCGCAGATGCCTCTACCTTAGATGGGTCTGGAGCCACTGAGCAGGCACCGGCTTCGGAGGGTGTTTTCAGGCCTAAAGATTTGTATATTAAACCGACACCATCTTCAAAACCTATGCCAAAATCAACGTCTTTGTCTAAAAAACCGATACTTGGGTCACGTGCACAGGCCCCTATGCCTAAAAAACAAATGATCAAAATGGCTGAGGATTTAATTACCTTGATCAGGGGTTCCCAACCCCCTCCTGCTAAGAGGCCTAGGCAAGGTACTGATTATGAATCATCAGATCAGGTTTCCATTTCTTCTGATTCCACTTCTGATCAGGAATTATCTATTCCACCTTATGAGGACACTGATGCAGAAGAATCCATCCCTTCTGCTTCTCCTCCTGAAGATTTTTCCTTTGGAGAAACTTTGCATACCTTAAGGGAACATTTTCATTGGGGAGTCAGGATTTTTCAGAATCTAAAAAGAGGCTTATGGCTTTCCTTCTTCTTCCTCAGCATAGGCCTTTGGCTATACCTCCTGTTCTAGACATTGTTCTCAGAATCCAGCATGGCTCCTGATTCCCTGCCTCCGGCTCCTAGTAAGCCAGACAGATATTACAGAGTTCCTGACTCCCACAAATTCCTTTTTAAAAACTCTACTGCTGACCCTGAAACCATTTCTCAGGGTCTCAAGGGTGTTTAGGCTTCTACTGCTAAAAATCCTACCCCTTCTGATAGACACTCCAGGGCGCTGGATAGATGGGGTAATAAGGTTTACACGTCTGCAACCGTGGCAATCAGGGCTTTAAACTGTCAATTTCATATACTTAAATATCAGCAGCAAGTCATGGGCTTACTTAAACAGAAAATTATGTTGATTTCTGACTGTGTGGAAAATAGAGTTGCAGGATTTATTGCATTCAGCTGAACAAGTTGGAAAGCATACTTTGCAATGTGGTTTTGATTCCTTGGAGGCCTCTTGCAGGGCCGCTGTAACTGGATCTGTAATAACAAGGCATGCTTGGCTCAAGGAGCAAAATCTTCCTGATCGTGTTAAAGCAAAATTGTTGGATGCTCCTTTACAACAGGACAGTCTGTTTGGTAATAAGGCAGAAGAAGTTTTGAAAAAGATGGAAAACCAAGCTAAATCTATGCAAACTGTAAAATATTTCCTACAAGTGCAGCCACCCAGGTTCAGTAGGCACTGGCCTACTAAGAATTGGTCCTTTCCAGTACCCACCAGAGTCTCTCAGGTCAAACCCAAACACTCCAAAGGCTCCAGGTTTCAGTCACAAGGAACTTACAGAACAAAACAATAGGGTGCCTCCACCTCCAAATCTGGAAGTAGCAAGGCACCTCCCTACGGTAAACAGTCTCAATGACTTTCCTCTGCCATCTCCAAGCACTTATCTTTTGGCAGCCCCTTTGGGGGAAAACTAGCACTTCATGTACAAAGTTGGCATCTAATTACCCAGGACAAGTGGGTTTTAAATATAGTATCCCAGGGATACAGATTTCATTTCCACACGTTGCCAATCCCAAACAGATGGCCAGATCTGCCTCCAAATCAGTGGGCAGCGGCCCAGAAACAAGTTATGTCCCTCATGAATATGGGGGCTATTCAGCCAGTACCAGAAAAGGAAAAGGGACAAGGTTTTTATTCAAGACTTTTCCTGATACCCAGAAAATATAAATCATGGCGTCCAATTTTGGACTTATCCATTCTAAATACATTCCTGGACATTCCAAAATTCAAGATGCTGACTACAACAGTTACTGCCTATGCTAGGCAAGGATGCCTGGTTGGTAACTCTAGATTTAAAAGAGGCTTACCTGCATATCCCAATCAGGGAATCTTGCAGAAGATACCTTTTCTTCAAAGCAGGCTATTTGCATTACCAGTTCTCTGCATTGCCCTTTGGCTTATCTACTGCGCCCAGGATCTTCACAAAGTGCCTGGCACCAGTAATTGCATTTTGCAGACAAAGAAACATTTAAATGTATCCTTATTTGGATGATTGTCTAATTCAGGCAGAAAACAAGGCACTCTTCTACAGCATCTGGCATTTGTAAAAAGGCTTCTAACTTGCCTAGGGTACACCATAAATGAAAAGAAATCACAACTGGTACCCTCTCAAATAATTAATTCCTGAAGCTTGAATATAACTTCCCAGATGACTTACCTCACGCCAGAAAAACAAATCCAATTGATGACTTACTTCAAACAAGTGGCCACAAAAACCCAGTTATCTGCAAGACAATTTCTGCAGGCCTTGGGGTTCATGGCTTCCTGCATTCTACTAATTCCATATGCAAGACTGCATATGATGAAACTTCAGTGGTACCTAAAAAGCTTATGGAGTCAACATTGTCACAGCCTGGAAACAATGATTCCTGTCATTCCTTGCCTGCAGCAAGAGTTCCTATGGTGGGCAGAGGCCTGTCACCAAAACAAGGGACTGTCATTCATTCCACCCCTTGCCACGCAAACCCTGACTACAGATGCATCAGATTATGCTTGGGGGGCACATCTGGCAGGGAGATGCATTCAGTGTGAATGGAGCCCAAATCAAATGCACCTGCATATCAATCAGAAAGAGATGCTAGCTGTACAGAATGCTCTGACAGCCTTCAAGGACTTTCTTAAGCCAGGACAACTACTGATAAATACGGGCAACACCACAGTAATGTGGTACATAAACAAGCAGGGGGATGCCCATTCCTACCCCCTTTGCAGACTAGCCATGGCTTTGTGGGACACAGCCTTGACTTACCAAATACATCTACAAGTTCAATTCCTGCCAGGAAAGCAAAATACTCTGGCAGACAAACTAAGCAGAAATCTTATGGACCCACATGAATGGAAACTGGATCCACAAATCTTCAGCATGTTGACACGCAAATGGGGGAGCGCAGACATAGTTTTGGGGTGAGGCAAAAAGATCTATCAGTTGGACAAATTATGCACAAGAATCCATCACAAAAAAGCTTGGACAGTGGATGTTCTATCCTTCAGCTAGAAAAAACTATCATTCTATGCCTTTCCCCCTCTGCCTTTGCTCTCCAAGGTATTACTAAAAGTCAGAGAGGAAAAACCAAAAATGATTCTGATTGCTCCGGACTGGCCTCGCCAACACTGGTATCCGCTCCTATGCAATATGTCACACCTTCCTCCGTGGTACCTGCCTCAGACACCTTATCTACTGTCTCAGCAGAACTATCAAATTCTGCACACTCATCTCCAAACTCTGAATCTTGCAGCATGGCTAATCAGCTAATTTCACCAGTTACATCTCTCAGCACACCTGTGATGGATGTCATTTTGGAGGCTAGAAGGCCTAGTACTAGAAAATCTTATGCTGATAAATGGAAAAGACTCTGTGCCTGGAACCAGGCACAAGGAATAAGCACAACAATGCACAATATTCCTCAGATTCTGCAATATTTAACTGAGATGCTTCACAAGGGCCTGTCTTTCTCTTCCATAAAAATCCATGCCTCTGTCATTTCAACTCATTACAACACAGAGCCTCCCCTCTTTTCTCATCCCCTGCTAAAGCAGTATCTCAGAGGGGCCAAAAATTTAAGACCTCCCAGGAGAGCACCAAGTCCTGCATGAGACCTCAATTTTGTGTTGGAAAAGCTCACACTACCTCCTTTTGAGCCAGCTGCTACTGCAGACATAAAATTTCTCTCTTGGAAGATGGCTTTTCTTTTAGCAGTCACTTCAGCTAGAAGGATTTCAGAACTACAGGCTCTCATGGCAGTGGAGCCTTTTATTATTTTCTACCCGGACAGGGTGGCACTCAGGACCAATCCATCCTTTATGCCTAAAGTGGTATCTAGTGTGGCTCTTAATCAGACCATTCATCTGCCAACTTTTTTCCCAAATCCACAGAACAAGGGGGAGCAGATTCTGCATTTATTGGACGTACACAGACAACTAAGAGTCTGCTTAAACAGGAAAGAAAATCTGAGCAACTACTGGTGGCATTTGCTGCAGGGGCAGAGGGAAAGGCTATTTGAAAGCAGAATATTTCAAAACGGATAAGCCATTGTATTTGTTTTTGCTACATGCATCATGGTAAACCTGTCCCCAAGGAGATCAGATCCCATTCCACCAGGGCTGCATCTACTTCTGCAGCCTTTCTCAGAGGGGATCCTACCAGAGACATTCTAGAAGCTGCTACCTGGAGCTCAGTTTATACGTTCACCAAACATTACCATTTACCTCTCTTCTCTAAATCCAGAGCAGGCTTTGCCACTGCTGTCCTGCAGAGCCTTATAGCTGCTCCTAATGCTGTATAATTCCATCCTCCCAACCATAGCTTTGGGATTCTACTCAAATGTAATGACTGCAACAGTGAAACACGAAGAACATAGTACAGTTGTGTACACTTACCATAAATGTAGATGTTCGAGTCTATTCACTGTTGCAGTCCTGGTTACCCCCCCACCCACCCCTTACTTTTCTCTTTTTATACCTCTTCTTTCTTTCACTATGCTCAAAAGCCTTTTTGTTGTATTTGCTTTTATTTGGAGGTATATTTTTTGTGTTCTAAGTTACATGCATATAGATATATATATATTTTGCTCCCCATTTGGGGGGCACCTGATATCTGGGGCAAGATAAACTGATTAAAATGGCGTCAGCTGCATATTTTATACCCCTGACGACCTGATGTCATGGAAGAAGGGATAGCAACCGACGCAGGACTCAAGACTTTGTTAATCAGGCCGACTGAGGGCAACCTGCCAGCAGATTACCCAAATGTAATGACTGCAACAGTCAATACACTCGAACATCTACATTTATGGTAAGTGTACACAACTGTACTTTCCTCTTCTGCTTTACTTTCTAGAGCTAATGGAGCTTTCCTTGTAGCTTGTATCACAGGTGATGTATCAGGATTTATTTATATTTGAAACTCTCCTGGTAGATTTCATAAGCGTATGTGTAAATCAACATAGTTATGAAAGGTATCAATGCTAGAACAAGTCGCACACTATCTGAGATGTCTCTATGACTGTGTGATTAATTCTGAATGCTTGTATACTTGCACTAATATTTTATTTTACCTGTTTTGTTTTACTATAAGCCATATGACCCCGGATATTATGATGATAATTTCTTTAGGTGATCTGATTTGAAAACAGGTCCTCTTGTATCTTATTTTTGTAGCCATCGTAGCAAGTTTTTATCCATTGTCTCTTCCCAGTGGCCAGATATGTTAAGTGTTTGGGGTTACTATTGAAACCTGGAAACTGCATGGGTCGACTGGTCACATGGCCAACCCAAAAGCCTGAATCCGGAACAGCAAAATTCCATCCAGGTCGAAATTGAATACATTGACACTCATAGTTCGATGTATTCGACATAGCAGGAGGTGACGTCAGTCATCCATGCTATGCACCTTCACGAACCGTGCATTCCATAGTCAACGGTGCATGTATTTCACTGTTTTGCAGGGGGCAATCCCTCCTGCACCCCCCTGTGTGGGGGAATGCCCCCCACACCCCCTGCAACTTATATATACTATCTCCGACATCGCACTGTAGTGAGGAAATTGACTAATTCCCTGTTCCTCACAGGACTGTGATCTCTGTGCACAATGCTGAACTCAGATACTCAAACTACACTACCCATTTGCTGTAGTGTAGTCGATGTATTTTGAGGAGTCATTCTGCCCATTGGAAAACTGCCTTTCAACCACATGTTGGTTGATAGCAGTGACTTTGTGTATCTAATTGTAAACAAAGTGTTCATACAGCTCTCTGCTGAGCATTTTCTAGCACCGATGTTTCATAGGTATCCTTATTGTTAGGGTGTGTACCCTGATTCCCTAATCCTTGTGAATTTGCCAAATGGAGTTTCAGAAAATTTCAGGCTGTTAGGAAGTTATCTACTCAATTGGCCTGTGCCTTTGTATGGAAACTGTTCTAAGTTTGAGTAAAGTGATAAGCTGTATTGCCCAAGTTGATCAGCTTGCACATTATCTCAATGTTTTTCAGACACTTGTATAATTTGGGTTTCAGTTATTCCATTGTCACAGTTCATGTGTTAGCTGTTTTGTTCATCACAGCTTTGGGGACAGCATAATTGTGGATGTGTATTGGGTAGTTACTCTTGGTGGCATTGAAGTTCCTCCTTTATAATTCCACATATGCACTGGAAATGGTGTTTATGTGCCAATGATTTGTATTGACAGTGCTTTTAAGAGAAGTGAGATAGCTGGTATGGCAATATACTGCATGGTGATTGTTCAGATATGCGGTATAACAAACAGTAGAAGTATGGGAGAGTGGCCAGTATTGTATAGTGGGAAAGATAAATAAAAGATGGACAAGTAGATGGAAGGAGAGCTGTGGGGAAATAACTGCTTAGGAAGTGAATGTAAAGGTAAGATGGAGGGGGGGGGGGACATAACAGTAGGAGACAAAAAGGGTAGGCGTCTGCTACTCTTAGTAATTAAGAGGGTCAGTGTTAACATGAGTGGGTGAATACTAGGGAGGAGATTGAGATGGAGGAGGAATATGTAAAGCAGACCCAAAAGAGAGGAAAATGAACAGATTTTTGAGGAAGAGTGTGTAACGTTTCATAGATGTGGTTCAGAGCAGGCAGGGACCCTTTTAAAGAAGTCTGATCTTGGGGGGACTCTTGAGCAGCCTATACTGTTTCCTTTTACTTTTTTGGTGTGAGTTTGCTTATTTATTATAGCTCTAGGGTAACCTTGCTTTGTCTATGCTTGGTGGAGGAGATTAGGTGAGCAGGATGAAATGGGTGGGAGGATGGGTGAAAATTAAGATGTGAAGCATGGGGAAGGATAACCCATAATGTGTATACAAGCTAGGAAGAAGGGCAGGTAGTGAGAGCAGATGAGCTGATGCTGTAGATGAAAAGGTTAGAGGAGATTGAAATTAAGGTAGGTATGAGATGGTAGACAGAAACTTTGTTCAGTGAGGCAGTGTGTTAGTTAAAATGAAAAGCAGGGTTAGTAAAGGAGGCAGAGAACTAGTGAAGAATGTGAGATTGGGAGACACGATGGATTAGTTCTAACTAAATGCTGGTTAAAATTGCTGGGGATTGAGGGAAATATATAGCTGGTAAGAATGGATGTAGAAGTGAAAAGGTAAGAGAGGAACATTTTTAAAGACTGAGTAAAGGGATGGAGGAAATGAAGGAAGAGGCATGCATTAAAACCTGCTAGATCAAGGGTGGTAAGGAAGAATTAGTGGGAGAAAGAGCTGATGATGATTGTTGTGGGATGCTGTGAAGACTGGTGAGAGAGGCATGAGAGAAAGGGAAGAAGAAAGCAGAGGTACAGACTGACAGAGCTGGAGATGCAAATAGAAAGATTACAGTTGAGGTGGCAGAGAAGAAAGAGAACTAGACAGAAAATGGTATAGGTAAGAAGTATAACATAAAGGAAACTGACATAAGGGTGGGAAAAATGTTTATGGTTTGAATGGAAAATAGGGAGAATACTAGCATGAGCATTGAAGAAGAGGTAGTGTAAACCACTGAGAAACTTAAGAGAGTGAATAATTTTGTGGTTTGTAGGAATAAGGAAAAGCAAACTGATGGATTCTTATGAGAAGTTCTGCAGAACCAAGAAAAAGGGAGGGTAGATCAGATGTGTTTCTGGAAGGAATATAGTTTGGCAGAATAAGAGAAAAAGGACTTAGATGTATGAGGAGTTGGAGACCCTTAAAGTAATCAAGTTGCTGAAGGAAAGGGGTGGCAGCTTTTTTCCATGGGATGGGGGAAGATGTAATGTCTGTTGGGAGGAGCTGTACAGTTTAAAGGATTATAGGAGCATTATGTGAGCATAATGAAGCTGCAAAAATAGAAGGATTGGTGGAGGTGGACAGGTCTTTTTTTTTTTTTTTTTTTTTTTTGTAGTTACATAATATGGATGTGAAGATTTTTAGCAAGTCTGTTCCAATGAAAGGGATTCTGTTGGGTGAGTTATCTATCCCTCCAGCAGGTTCTGTGGAGGTTTAGGTCAGTTGTATGGGTGTTTATGATTGTCAAATGTTTTGCAGACATTTAAGATGTGATAACAGGACTGGTGCATTTTACTGGCTTGTAGGCTAGGTAGTGTTCACCTTGCAGGAATCTGTATTAGGTGGAAAACGAGAGAGACATTAAAGAGAGCGCAACATATTTAAGGTGCTCTGTGTAGCTTGTGAAACTCAGGCAGTTTCTTTTCTTAGTGAGGAAATGTTGAGGATTTTCAGATTGAGTTTTGTTTCCATGGGTATTTACCAAAGAGGGCATGGTTTTCTATTATGGGCCTCATAATGCATGAATACAGAGGGATGTTAATATCCTTGTATCTAAAAGATATACTTTTTGGAAATCAGATGGGCTAGAAAGAAGGATTGTCTAATGACAATAGATATATGGTGGTCAAAGGAGAGTAAATTGTCCCCAAAAATATGCAGGTCCCTAATAACGGTTTCAGTCTCAGGGGATAATTTATGTGGTAGGTGCATGTATGCTCATGTTTTCCAAACAGCATGATACTGCACTTTTAGCATTTAAGTTTAGAGAAAACATAAGACCTATGCCATATATTTGCCACAAACCAACCAGACCAAAGTTCAAAATAAGTCTACACTGTTTACTGTAACATTTAATTTTAGACCATGGTCGTGACGACATTTCTTTGTACGTGATCGTCCCTATTTTCGAATCTGGAAATAATCCAGAGAGTTGATAACTTCTGGTTTGCAGTCTTCTGCAAATTGAATTATTCAGAGGCCCTTGATATGATGTCACCTTTGACAACAGAAAAGTAAATTCTAAGTAGGAGTGGGCTTGGTACCTATCTCTGGGGGCCCAATATTAATGAGACTTTTAGAGGTGAATCCCCCCCCATGTCTCTCAGCTAGTGCACTATCCATCGTGTTTCAAAAGGCTTTACATTTAGTTTGACTAGTTTGCCTATAATGTCTGCATGTGGTATGGTTTGAAAGGACTTGGACATGTCAAAGTACGCCAGTAGTCAATAGGCTCTACACCAATAGTCAGTTCCTCCCTGGTTAGATCCAACCACAAACTAATAACTGTGGAAATCCACACCCCCCCCCCAGCAAAGGTAACTACCATAAAAAAATTCTCCAAAGCTGACTTTGGGCTCCTAAAAACAGAGGTGGCTAACTTCACGGCACCCATGTCAATGGAAAATAGATGCATGACTGCTGAATCATACACCAATGCACTGTACGAACATGTACGTTAATGCATGGAACTAGCCATACCCAACAGAACCAAGACGTTCTCCTCCAAAAAAAAAAAAAAAAGGAAGCCAATCTGATGGTCCCCTGCCATTTATAAACTCTACAACAGAAGGAAGAAACTGTTGCAGAAAAAGGTGAAGTCCAAAGACTGAAAAAACTCCCTTATTAGCCTCAACAAAAAGTTGAGATCCCTCATCAAAACCTTTAAAGCCAGCTATGAAGGCAGAATTGCAGCAGACACTAAAAACAACCACAAAGCCTTTTATAGTTATATCAAGAATCTCCATGGCAATACCCAGGTTTGCTCTGAGTTGCAGCACAATGGTACCTCCTACACTGATAGTCCAAGAACAGAAGAGGCTCAACACGACCAATAAAGAATAAATAAAATGCTTTAATACTGCAGCAAGTAAGCGCTTTCACGTTTCAAGAATGCTTCATCAGACTTGAATAACTGCCATGAAATCAAACCATTTAAATACTATTCAAAAATGCAATCAACCAATCAAAAACTTAAATCAATTAATGTTGTCTTAATTATTCATTAAAAAGCACTTTATAATACATCCCTATGAAGTTAATACAACACATATAAATATATCATATAAAATACATTTTAAAATATTTCAAATTACACATGCATCTTCTATATTGAATTGAAACTTAATGTACATATGAACATGCTGCCAAAAAAGGCTCAAGTGTCACACGTTCATTCAAACCATGCCCTTTATGTCCTTGTAACCTTAAAATCCATTTGTTTTCCCTTTCTTCAGTATAATTTCTAATGTTACCTAGCCTATTGGATTTTCTTATTAATTCTAACACTGTAAAACTAAATTTGTGTGATGTACTTTGTTGTAAAATATGATTAGCTAGGGCATTAGATTTGTTTTCTTTATGTATTGCATATACATGCTCTCTAATACATTCTCTCAAACTTCTGTTTGTCATGCCCACATAAAAGCATGAAGAAGTCCGACACACAGCAATATATATGATGTCTCTAGACTTACAATCAGCATAAAAATTAATATGATAAGTCTTACCAGTGTCTGGATGTGTGAAGTTATTACTACCAGATATAAAAGTACATTGGTTACAACTCCTACAAGGAAAAGTTCCTGTTCTTGTTGAATTAACAGGTCTGGGGCCCTCACTCTCATAACATAACAATCTTTTAAGCGACCAGGTGTTTTCTTGGCCGAAAATCGACAATAAGAACAATACCAACAGTTATGCTAAAGCTACCAAGTCTGCTTTTAACCGAAGGACTGATAGTACAGAAATTGTCACTCCTAACCAGTGGAACGACAATAGAGCTACTGCCGCTTTAAATACGAACTCTATAAATCTGGGAACTGAAGACACACCCACGACCATGACGTCGGAACGTAGAGTGGTGCAGGAGGATGCTGATACACATGTGGAGGCTGGTAATGGCGTCCCAATTCATACGCACGCTACAATATCTGCCACAGCAGAAGTGCAAACTATCAGTGGCCACACATCTAAGGATTTAGGAGCTAGTAGTAAGTTGACGGGTTCTGAAGTCAACTTAGCTGCTGGGAATGGTTCTTTTTCTTTTCCGCTACCTATACGGAAACCATCGCAAATGAATTGGTCTCCACAAGGTGCGACAAGGAAGCGGAAGATGACTGAAGAGAAATACGAGTTTCAGAAAAAGGTACTGAAATCTACAATGAAGACTTAATAATAAATATTTCTAATTATATATTAACTAAACAAGAAAGGTCACTGTTAAACCGTGGCCTATCTTTTATTCCATCTAAGATTGCTGATGTCACAGACGTTGTAGTTGATTTAAAAATGTTTATAAGACAAATTGGTCTCAGTTTAATGTTTGGTAATACTGCAGAAGGAAAAAGGAATGCTTTTGTGAAACCTTCAACCTTCATGCCCATAAGTCATCCTATTTTAGAAGCCTTTGAGAAGGCATGTGAAAAAGATTTGTTTGAGCTATATAAAAGTGATAAATAAACCACAGTTTTATAACTTAAGTTATGAGGGGTTTCTTAGTATAAAGGAATTACAGAACAATTCAGAAATAGTTATCAGACAAGCGGATAAAGGGGGTGCAATTGTTATACTGGATGCACTAATATATGATAAAAGTATGAATTTGATGTTAAGTGATGCTGAAACTTATGGTGCTTTGAATGCTTTGACTTTGAATGAATTAATAAGGAATGTACATGCTGAATTGTATGATATGCTGCTTTGTGGTACAATTGATGGGGATTTACATAAGTTTTTATTAGTAGAACAACCTACTATACCTGTATTCAGGGGGTTACCAAAAATACATAAAGCTCTGGTTAACCCTCCCATGAGACCCATAGTCTCAGGCAGGGGTTGGATATTAGAACCAGCCTCTATTTATGTTGAACAACAATTGAGACCCATTGTAAATGACACAAACACAATATTAAGAGACACAAAAGATTTTCTTGAAAGCTATGGTGATTATTTAGCTAACTTAGAGACTAGGAATGACATGGGGAAAGAGTTATTTGTAACCCTAGATGTGGTCTCTTTATTTACATCTATTCCTAATGACATCGGAATGGAATATTTAAGGTTGTTTTTGATAGAGAAAGAAGTACCTAGGAATTTGATTTTTAGGATTTTAGCACTTTTGGATTTAAAATTAAATAATAATGCATTTGTGTACAAGGAAAGTTATTATCTACAAACGAAAGGGGTTGCCATGGGCACCCCTTGCGCAAATTCCTATGCCAACTTAGTGTTGGCTTATTGGGACAACACATATATATTAAGGAATGAACATTGTTATAGGAATATAAGATACTACAAACGTTTTGTAGATGATGTCTTTTTGATTTGGGCAGGTGCTGAGAGAGAACTTAATGAATTTGTCCATTATATAAATGGAACAACGACATTTTTAAGTTTTAAATGTAAAAGCTCCATATCTAACATGGAGTTCTTGGATGTACAAATATGGAAAAGTGAAGGTGATGTACATTCGGAGATGTATAGGAAGTCATGCTGGAAGAATAACATCCTACACCACACCAGTATGCACCCCATGCATGTTTTTTCTAATATAGTCACAGGACAGGATATGAGAGTTTCCCGACTTACCACGGATGAGGAAATATTTAATAAGACACAACAAGTATTAATGGAAAATTTTAAAACAAGAGGTTATGATACACTTGAGGTGAAAGAAGCTCTAGTATCTGTTGAATCAAATATGAATAGTAGAGGGAAACCATATTTGTACAGACAGAAAAGAGATCAAGGCTTGAGAAACAACAACTATGCACAAAGTTATAAGAGATTGACTATTCCTTATTGTAATTTAGATATGAAAATAAAAGACGTAATTAGGAGAAATTGGAATATTTTAACAATAGATGATAAGATAACAGAGATAGTAGGTGACAGACCCAGTTTTGCATATAAAAATATGAAGTCGCTTAAAAGATTGTTATGTTATGAGAGTGAGGGCCCCAGACCTGTTAATTCAACAAGAATAGGAACTTTTCCTTGTAGGAGTTGTAACCAATGTACTTTTATATCTGGTAGTAATAACTTTACACATCCAGACACTGGTAAGACTTATATGAATTTTTATGCTGATTGTAAGTCTAGAGACATCATATATATTGCTGTGTGTCGGACTTGTTCATGCTTTTATGTGGGCATGAAAACAGAAGTTTGAGAAAACGTATTAGAGAGCATGTATATGCAATACATAAAGAAAACGAATCTAATGCCCTAGCTAATCATATTTTACAACAAGGTCCACCACACAAATTTAGTTTTACAGTGTTAGAATTAATAAGAAAATCCAATAGGCTAGGTAACATTAGAAATTATACTGAAGAAAGGGAAAACAAATGGATTTTAAGGTTACAAGGACATAAAGGGCATGGTTTGAATGAACGTGCGACACTTGAGCCTTTTTTGGCAGCACGTTCATATGTACATTAAGTTTCAATTCAATATAGAAGATGCATGTGTGATTTGAAATATTTTAAAATGTATTTTATATGATATATTTATATGTGTTGTATTAACTTCATAGGGATGTATTATAAAGTGCTTTTTAATGAATAATTAAGACAACATTAATTGATTTATGTTTTTGATTGGTTGATTGCATTTTTGAATAGTATTTAAATGGTTTGATTTCATGGCAGTTATTCAAGTCTGATGAAGCATTCTTGAAACGTGAAAGTGCTTACTTGCTGCAGTATTAAAGTATTTTATTTATTCTTTATTGGTCGTGTTGAGCCTCTTCTGTTCTTGGACTATTGGATTTTGCATATCGGTGGAAGGCTCTTTACTCAGTGCTACTTTGTTGGTTAATATAATATACCTACTATACTGAGCCAACAGATATTGCCAACATACTGGCCGACAGATTGAGTGTCAACTTTACCCCTCTCTCCGCCCCTAAAGGACCAATCATAATACCGGAGGAATGCCAGGCACCCAGTATTACTGCAGCACAGGTTAAAGCTACATTGTACAAGGCCAAGAATACAGCTTCCATGGGACCCGACAATATCCCTGGATGTGTTCTACATGAACTACAAAGTGAAGTGGCACCACATCTGTGTGCCCTGTTCAAGTCACAGCCTCACCTCAGGCTTTGTCCCTACTGAATGGTGCACTGCTACAGTCATCCCTCTCCATAAAGGGGGAGTGACTACAGACCCTGAGAATTATCACCCCATTAGCCTGATGAGTCTGATATGTAAGGCTATGGAGTGCATCATCATGGACCTAATTAACAAGGATATAGGGAATCTCCAAACTCTAGATCCCATGCAGTTTGGTTTTGTGAAAGGTAGATCATGCCTGCCCAAACCTGGTTGACTTCTTTGAGTCAGTCACCAGAGCTGTGGATGAGAGCAAGGCAGTTCATACAGCCTACCTTGATCTGGCCAAGGCCTTTTATACCATTCCTCACTCAGGAATTATTGATAAACTCACCAAACTAGGCATCAACCCCTATATCACTAGGTAGGTTGCAAATTGGCTCACAGATCGAATCCACAGTGTGAAAGTAGTGGATTCCAAGTCAGTCTGCCAGCCAGTCGTGAGTGGAGTCCCACAGGGATCGGTCCTGGGTCCTCTCCTGTTTGGCATCTACTTCTAGGAAGTGCAGGCTAACACGGAGGGACTCTAGCTGAACAAGTTCACAGACAACTGCAAGCTGGGAGCCATTATTAGCTCCCCAAGTGATGTAGACATCCTACAGAAAGGCCTTACTGAGACCAATTGCTGGTGTCGAAACCATGGCCTTAAACTTAATGCCAAAAAATGCATTGTCTTCCCCTTTGGGAAAAACTCTGTTCCTGCTAATTTGCCACATTGATGGGAGCCCACTGACCACTGAAGGCGTTATAAGAGATCTGGGGACACAGGTTGACTGCTACCTCCCCTTCGACCACTTCATTGCCACTGAGGTCAGAAAGTCATATGTAAAACATCTTATTACCAAGGGTGTTGCATCCAGGAAGAAAGAGGTCATCATCTCTCTCTACTCTTCCCTCATTAGGCCAGTCATTGAGTATAATGCCCCATTTGGCATTTACTTCACTAGACACATGCAACAGCTGGAAAGGCCACAAAAGTACCTCACAAAGAGGATCCTAGGCCTTAAATGCATGTCCTACATGGACAGACTCAAACAACCCCAGCTATTCTCTGTCTCATATCATCTACTAAGAGACGATCTCTGCTCGACTTACAAAGCCATGTCTGACCCAGCTCTCTTAGAAATGCTACATCTGAAGAAATCCCAATCCCTCTGCATCACATGTTCCAAAAACCTCGACCTCATTACCAAAATCAACAGAACATGCTGGAGGGACAGGTTCATAACCCAGAGACTGCCCATGCTCTGGAATAGACTTCCCATACACGTCAAGCAGAGCACCTCACTGGCCTTCTTCAAGGGAAATCTTGAAGAGTGGATGGGAAATGGAAAGTTCGCCCCGGGGATCACTACAGTGGCTCTTCTTGGTAGAGGCACTGGGAACTAACATCAGGTGGCACGATGCCAGAGCACTTCTGTGTGCTAGGCTTGTAAAGGCTCCAGGGCCACCAGCCTAGTATACACCTATGAACCTGTGTGCACTGATTTGTCCTCATCTAATGCCTCAATTATTTTTCAAAGAATTCTGTTAGGTTAGGCAAGCATGATCCATCCTTTTCACACATCCCGACTTATTTGGGCCGAGGGATTTTTTCCACATGTTCTTACATGCTTTGTCATACAGTATACACTTACATTTTTTGAGATTGTTGGATTTACATTTTGAGTTTGGCATTTAGATTAGAAGGTTCACCAAATATTTAAGGATGTTTTATATACACTGTATTTTTAAAAACTGATTAGGGATGGTTCATTGGGGGGGGTATGTCATGTGATTTTGTATTTAGTATTTAACATGGTTAACCACACTACAACCTATTTCAACTCTGAAGAAGCTTGGTAATAACCGAACGAAAGCACTTGGTTTATTGTTGGTTGTTCATTGGTGTGATTTGGACTACGTACCAATAAAAGTGTCGTTTTTAACCTGTTTGGTTTGAAAGTATATTCCTTGGAGATTCGGGTCCTGTGGCCTTGGATTTTGGTGGTTCCTGGGCCGAGGGATTGGTTACTGTCAGTATCTTTTTTGTATAAATTCCAGAATGATACATTGTTAAGTTCCAAATCGATGTGTCATTATCAGATTGTGTTCAGTACTGTCAGAGAGAGCATTTTTGCAGTGATCTATTCAAAGTTTAGTATAGTATAGTCACAGTACCAATAACTGAAACTGTTAAAGCTGGACAGTCAGTGACTGGTAAAGTATGCATAGTTAGTTACAAGGTTCGCTGCTTATATAGTGCATGTTCTGCATGCGGCATGTTTGTCACGTGAGCTGCCTGGACATATACTTAGGTTAAAAATGTTGTGGATTATGTCTTTCTTATATGCAGGCTTATCCGAGCTGGCTGAACTATACGAAGAATGTTTTGCGCTCATAGTTTTATCAACAGCCTCTACTGATGCATGTCCTTAAAACTTCTTTATTTACACATCATTGTGCTTGTCTAGATTTCCACCTAAAGATACTAGCTGTGCTCTTTTCTTCGTGCTGTACCCTTTGTTTCCTTGTGTGGTGTCTCATTTAATCTACTCATGAACTCATGCCAAGTATGTTAAAATAAGTGGCTGTGAAACTGAACTTGCGCATGATGTTTTGACTGGTTCAAAAGCCATTGCATACGAGGCCCAGGCTGAAGATTTTAGTAAAAAAAAAAAAAAAAAAATGGGGGGGGGGGGTGTTTTGACAGATACAGATGAAAAAGAAGACTAGACAAGGAAGTGGATTGTTATGAGCGATTATTTTTTTGTTGCTGATAGATGGAGCAGTATGAAAAAGGGTGGTAGGAATACTGAAAAAGGAATTGGAAAGGAACAGAACATGTAATTATTTGGTTTTTTTTTTTGGATATTTCAGGGTTAATTGTGAGGGATGTGGTTAGGAGTTGTAAAAGGGATGCAGGAAGATTATGAGAAGTTTAGGGAAAGATGATACAACTGAGATTAGGCAAGGCAAAGAAATTCAGGAAGCAAGAGAAAATGAGTGGCTGAGCAACATCTGTGGAAATCGGAGTGGAAGGGACATCAGAAGACACAGTAGTGGGCAAGTGAGAAAAGATAGGTGAGGAAACAATCTGTTTCTGCACAGGGGAATTTTGAAGGGCATAGGATAGTTTTTTTATTGAAGGGGAGTGTATGGAAGAGAGGAAATGAGAAAGATTATGGGGAATGAAAATATAAGACTGAGGGTCAGAAAGAAGGGAGGAAGGAAGAAAAGAAATGGAAAAATAAAGGGAAAGAAGAGGGTATGGGTGAGGGTGAAAGAGGATAGAGAGTGTCTGAGGGGTTTAGATGGCTGGAGAATGGACATGGCTTGGGGAGGAATACTGCTGCGGGTTTGTGAAAGTATGTAGCACTGTTTTAGTAGGATGGAAGACAGGGTGGCAGAAGAACTGGAATTGTGGAATTTGCTGCCAGCATCTGTTGTTTATCTAAAACTTGAATATATCTAAGGCTAAATTGGATTCATGGTTTGATGAGAAAGTTCTTGACACTGGACACTCCTGTTTGATAGCTTTGTACTGGGCTTTGAATTGTGTAAATTTGCATTGAGCAGTGAATATTGACCATTGAAGAAAAAGGTAGATGGCAAGAAAGATTAGGAAATGGCCATTAAAGCAATTTTGGCAGTCAAGAGGAGGATGAGTTGAAAAATAGACATGGCAGAAGCTTTGGAAGAGGGACAGAACTCAGGACAAGTTGGGAGGAAAGAGAGGGTGTAGAGTTGGAAGGTGTATGTTGTGAGAAGAGTCATGGGTGATGTGTTAGAAGGTAAAAGGTTGTCAGCGGATGTGAGATAAGAGTTGATATTTTTTTAAAACATTTTTATTACAATAAGTTTTAATCAGTGATTTTTCATGATACATATGTTTTCTTTTTAACAGTTTTCATTCACTCTAACATTATTGAAATTGCTTAATTCCTGCCTTCTGTTAAAGCTCAGTCGTTATCCAGAATATTATTCTGCATTTATTGTTCCCACAAATTCCATTTATTTCTATGTAATTTGCTTCTTCCTTTTTCTAAAGATCTCACCTCCAGCTGTTTTATCTCCTCTACAATATTCAAGACTTCATTTACAGTTGGTTTATGTTCCGATTTCCATTTTCTTGTAATTGCTTTTTTGGCGTCTTATAACATTAAACTTTGTAAGGCCTTATTATATCTAGGCATTCCAGATCCTGCATCTCTGCTCCATAGATTCATTTACTTAGTTACAACAATTTGCTTTCCCAACATTTCTGACAAAGTACTTCTGTAAGGAATTTTTAAAATCTGCCAACTCACTACAGTTCTAAGAAATGTTTCCAGTAAATTCTTTTTTTTTCCTTTTTTTTAAAAACATTTTTATTTTGTTTTCTTTATAAACATAAGCACATGTACATATACCAAATACAATAAAACAATAAGAAAACTATTTAGAAGAATTCTTTTTTTCCCATCATACCTGCACCATTTGCTGCCTGCCTGTGGAAAAACTCTCTGAAGTTTTCTTAGGGTAAAAGAATGCCCGTGGAAACACTTTCATATAAACTCCCTAAACCTTCCAGACTTTATTGCAAACTTTGGAGAGATACAAATGTCCTCCCTTTGTTTCTTTGTAACTTGTCTTTTCCCATTCTTTTCTAACCTCTGCTGATTAATTTAGCAGCAGCTTTTGTTCTGCACTCAACTAAAACTCTACCTGAGCTGGTATTTCACTTAGCAGTCCCACATCCTGATTTCTTTGCGTGTACTCTGTTATCAGTCCCTGGTAAGGACGGCAGTCTCTAACCTTTAATCTCGAACTCTGTTTAGCCTCCTCCCACTGTTACTTTTTTCTCCCTAGTTCATTGTTCCCAGTACCTTGGTTTCTTTATTAAATTCCATCAGTATATTCCAGCCTTCTCTTGCCTAGTTTGTATACCCTTGCTTGCAGTAATCCCTTTTGGTAAAATATCCTTTCTCCATTCCCATATTGGCTTATTTCTTAGAATATTTTCTGGTGCTTTATGAATAATATTCTGTATGGATGATGTTATTCTCCTTTAGCACTTGTATCCAAAATCCTTCTTTCCTTACTTCTCAGATTTCTGCCATTTCATTAGCATCCCTTTCCTCTTTGATTTATAATCCTCTGCTTGAGATATGTAGATGAACATTAACTGTGTAGCTCTGAAATATCCAGTCAGGTAATCCTCTAGCATCTTGTTCTGGGGGTGGGGATCATCTTATCCCATTTGGCTCTTGCTATCTTCCCCTCCCAAATAAATTCCTTTAACTTTTCATGAATTATCATCCCAAATTTCTCCTCTAGTTGATAAAATATGCCTGACCTATATATATGAGACTAAAGGGAGTAAAAACATTTTCACTGCTTGTATCTTACTATCCATAATCAAGAGCTTCCAGCGTCTTAATTTTTGTATTATCTTTTGCTTAGTTTTTTTCCCCACATATCATTAGCTGCCATAACAGAATAATTTTAACCATAGGTGAAAATATTTCATATAATCGTGTCCTCATAAATATAGGTACTGCTGAACTAGTTCATGTGTGGGTTCATAGTTTGACTGGAAAAGCTGACCCAGATTCTGCCACAGCTTGCTGTGAAGGAAAGGTTAGTTTGCTTTTGATTTCTTGTACTTTGTATTACTTTATTGCCTTTTTTTATTTTAATTTGCTTTCTTTACATTGCATTTTACTTGTAGTCTGCTTTTAATTGCATATTAAAACTTGAAAAGAGACCACAGCTCTGTCTCTTGCATGCAGAATTTTTTTCCTACCATCCCATCAGTTACTATTGAGTTCTTAAGCACCACTGTCTTTCTAGTTGTCTGCCTCTTATGTTAATTTGACCATATATCTCCTTCCCTCTCTCCTTTCACTGGCTGGTGTGAGTAAGCACAAAGTTATAATTTTGCGAAATCACTCCTCTTCAGCTATTTAAATTTATTGGCAATCCCACTGTACTCCATAGTACCATAATACAGAAGTTCCCACCCCCTTTCTATCTTGCTCTTTTAAAAATCATGGCTCTCCACTTTGCTAAAAATTAAGTTACCCACTTCTATATTTGACTGCTTAGTGCACACTGAAGTGTTTAGGATAAACAATTTTTTTTATCTTACCTTTAAAGATCTATTGCAAGACTATCAGTTATTGGAGACCCCACATTCTGCCTCTGAGTTGTCATCTTGGGATTAGTGATTCGGTTTTCTTCTGGTGAGAGAAGGAGTGCAGAGAGATTATTTCCTGGAGACTGCTGATCTTCAGAAAGCTGAATAATTGCTTTATAGGTGACAGCTTGGAATCTATACTTATATTCTGGTCTTGGTGAGAGAATGAGCAGAGTGCATTGATTCCTATTTCTGGTTGGAGAGCGAGTGTCTGTGCTTAACATTCCCAATTGATCTGGTTGCTGTTCAAGACATCTACCAGAAAAAAGCTATAAGCCAGACCCTTGCAACATCTGGAACAAGACCATGGATCACCAAACAGGCTGTGGCTTGCTTTTCTTGGGATTGGTGCTAACATTTTGTTCCTGGTAAGAGAAGAAGCAAAGGAGCATTGTATCCCAACAGAGTGAAGCTATTGTGAGATCAGCATTAGTAATAGCCAGGCCATAGCCATTCATGTGACTCCCCTCTTTTCATCATTCTTGATAAGCTATTTTTTTTGTTTTCAGTAAGTACTGCTTGATTTGTTTCTAACTTCAGAATATCTACCTAAATACTTCATCCTTAAATTTTCAGAGTCTACGTATTAGTTTCCCCTCAAGTGTTTGGCAGTGCTGTGTACAGAGTCAAACACCTTGAGTGGCATTTTTCCTGTAAAATCACAATTGAAATTTCTCCAATACCTAATTGCACATAGGACAGCTAGTTTGCAAGGGTGGGCCATCTACAGACCCTGGAAACTACAGACCCATAAGTCTCACTAGGCTTATATGTAAAGCCATGGAAAGAATTATCATGGAGGTGATCAGCAGAGATAGTAAATCTTTGGACACTGCACATCTCCCTCTAGGCACAGTCCACATAGTTGCAAACCGGATACTCCTGACAGTGACTGATATTCTCAATCCAACTGTCTAATCAATAAAAAGGGTCTGTTGCAATGGATGTGAACTTTCCTGCTGTCTTCGTTACCAGCTTGGTGGATATGGGCATCTTGTTTACTGACAAACGGTTAATTCTCAAACAAACTGATGTGGTATGTAAGAGATGTATTTATACAATGTCACTGGAGGCAAAGCTCTCACATAAAAGTACTCCTGATGTCAGTAGTACACACTCTGCACTCATCATGCACAATTTAAAGCAGACAAATTGACCTACATATGCTGAGGCACTTAAATGTAACCTTTGTAAATCACAAAGACCTCTGAGATGAAGTACACATAACAAATACCATCAGCAGCCCCAAATGCACTCTATCAAAACAACACCCACGTCAACACATAGAGCTACATCTCATGGAACCTCTACCTCTAAGCCCATAAGGCAAGCCACCACACAATCCAACATTCTAGTCATTGGAGACTCCATCGTGAGACACACTAATGTCCCTCTTGCCAAACTGAGTAAGGAGAAAGTTACAGTCAGTTGCTATCAAGGAGTAGGATCTGCCACATTACACATGCACTCAGGTCATTGGACCACATTTACCAATATGACTTAGTTATAGCCCATGTGGGAGTAAATGACCTGAGACGTACCTCTCTAGACTATATGAAGATAGACATCATGGAGCTCTTGGAATGTGTCTCAGGCTGGTATGAGCCTAGAATTGAGCAGCATTTTACCTTCTCCAAGAATTATGTCGCAGTACAAACAAAAGATGATTGACTTTAATAATTGGCTTAGTTTCTGGTGTAATTCTAAGGGGGTGCAATATTTTTCAGCATGGAAGGAGATGGTCAACAAATCATGCTGCTTTGCCAGGGATGTTCTGCACATCTCCCCTCTAGGCTTCCGAGTATGAGCTAAAACATTGTCTTCCCTCATAGTGCCTTGTTTAGGCAATGCCAGACTGAAAGTACGTCCAACATAGTAAATCAAAACCAAGAAAATCTAAAGGTATTACTGCTCAATGCTAGGAGTCTAAACAAAAAAACTCTACTCCCTAGAAGCTGTCTTAATCCTAGGGAATGCTGACATCTGTGCTGTCATTGAGACATGGTTTAAAGCCGCTGAGAGCACACCAACAGTGCAAGGTTATAATGCCTTCCACACATTTAGGCCAGCTATTTCACAGGCAGGGACTAAAGGTGGAGGTGTCTTTATTTACATCAAAAATAAATATACTTCAAGGCTAGTCAAACAGGCCAATGCACTTGAACTGGTCCATGTTCAAATTACCATAGGTAAAATCCAATGCCACTTCCTTGCAAGCTATAGGTCCCCCTCTATGACCCAGGAAGCCCTTATGTATTTAAACTTATTAGAAACACTAACCATCCAACCTAATACCATATTTATTGGTGACTTTAATTACCTCACTGTTAACTATTAACTGGGAATACTATATGACACCGAGCGTACATGCACAGAGATTCCTGGATTTTCTAAGCACAAACTCCCTGGACCAGATAAGTCAGTACACCAACCAGGGGTGCAACCATACTGGATCTGGTTCTCACTAATATGTGAGACTGCTGCACACCCCCTGCTGTAATGCCTTTCCTGGTAATTTGAGGTGAATTTGGCCTCCCAAACCAAGGACAAACACAAAGCATTCTTTAGCTATGTCTGCAACCTCAAAGACAATACACAATTGTGGGCAGAGCTCATTGTAAATGGGGCCACCTGTACTGAGCCAGAAGTAGCAAACCTGCTGGCTGATAAATTCATCTCCAACTTTACCCCCCCCCAACCTTCCCTCGGGAAATATCATCAAATGTAACTCCCCCTACTATCACTAGGGAGCAGGTCCTTAATGCTCTCTCTAAGACCAAGAACACTGCATCAGTGGGCCCAGACAATATCCCAGGATGCCTTCTAAATAGCATGAAAAATGACCTGTCAGGGCCTCTGGAATTACTATTTAACTGTAGCCTCCAGACAGGCTTCGTGCCTCATGAGTGTAGAAAGACAACAGTCATCCCTCTGCGCAAGGGTGGGCCATCTACAGACCCTGGAAACTACAGACCCATAAGTCTCACTAGTCTTGTATGTAAAGCCATGGAAAGAATTATCATGGAGGTAATCAGCAGAGATATAGTAAATCTTTGGACACTGGACCCAACCCAATTTGTTTTCGTTAAGAGCAGGTTATGTTTACTCAACCTGGTGGACTTCTTTGAGAAGGTCACCAAAGCAATGGATGAGGGCAAAATCGTTCACACTAACTACCTTGACCTGGCCAAGGCATTGTTGGCAAACTCAAGAAGTTGGGTACAAACCTGTATGTCACCCAGTGGATAGCCAACTGGCTCACGGACAGGACCCAGGCAGTTAGAACTGGGGAGTCCACTTCTACAAAGAGGCAAGTCACAAGTGGAGTACCTCAGTCCTTGGACCGCTCCTTTTTGGCATTTACTTCTCAGAAGTCAAGGCCAGTGTCAGTGGTTTCTGGCTGACTAAGTTTGCAGATGATTGCAAATTAGGAGCTGTCATTGAATCTTGCACGGACACAAATGTTCTCCAGGAGGGGCTGACACAGACAAACAACTGGTGTCAGACCCATGGACTAAAACTAAATGCCAAGAAATGCATAATAGTAACTTTTGGAAAGTCTTCCATCCCTGGTAACTATCATATTGACAACACACCCCTTAGAGTTGATCCAGTAATCAGGGACTTGGGGACACACATACATAGTAGTCTGGCCTTTGACCATCAGATGTCTACGGTGGTCAGGAAATCATTCTGTGTTGCGCAACTTATAAGCAAAGGTATGGCATCTAAGTCCAAGGAATTCATTGTTCCACTGTATTCAGCATTCATCAGACCTATCAGTGAGTACAGTGCCTGCTTTGGTATATACCTAACCAGGCATATCCAACAATTGGAATGTCCACACAGGTTCCTCACTAAAAGAATACAGGGCATTAGTAAAATGTCCTATACAGACCTTCTCAAAGCCCTATCCCTGTATTCTGTCTCCTACAGGCTTTTGAGGGGAGATCTATGCCTGGCATACAGGGCAATGTCAGACCTCAGTGGAATGGACCTCCTGCATATCCACAAAATAGACAGCACCAGAATTACCCATTCTAAAGACTTGAGCCTTGATTATGATATAAATAGGACCTGCTGGAGAGATAGGTATGTATTCCAGAGACTCCCCGTCTGTGGAACAGGTTCCCCATCCATGTGAAGCAGAGTTCCTCTCTAACCCATTTCAGGTGCAACTTGCACAATTGAATGAGAAACTGGAAATTCATCCCTAGTTTGGCACCTGTGTCTCTAATGGACACAGGTAACCTGTAAATGGTTACTCTCCCAGGCCTATGCTTACACTTATCAAGGGTATCAGAACTTGTCAGAGATTTGGAATGCATGGCTAGACTTAAAAAGGTGCTTGTGTCGTTAGGTCCATAGGTGTTTACTAGGCTATGAACTGCTTTAGCTTTTTGTTTATCTTCATGTATCTTGCATCTTGAAAAGACTTAAAATGGTTTCAATTGTTCCAAAAATGTATTTTTAGGCTTTTTCAAGTACAAAATAACATCTGCAGATAATGCTAACTTTTCTTGATTACCATCCCAGCTGTATCCTTGAATTTGAGAGTTGATTATTTTCTTTGCTAATGACTCTAAATGGGAAGCAGATAACAAAACTGATAGAGCATATTCCTGCCTGGTTCTTTTGTTCATAGCCTGTCAGATAGGAACCCTCCCAAATGAATTTATTGCCTCTGACCCTTCATATGTCTTCCTTATTAACCATGTTATCCTTTCAGGGAATGCAGATGCTATGATTGCCATACTGTTAAAATCAAAGCTGACTATTGAATGCTTTGTTTGCATCAAGACCCACCAACAATAGCTGCATTTTCATACACTTTGCTTCCCTCAGGATCATTATTTTTCTATTAATGTTTGCTTTCTCTCCACAAACATTACATTGATCTATAGTTCATCAATTTTAGCAATGCTTTTTGCCATTCTGTTAGCTAGTGTAAACATAAACACTTTATAATCCTGAATTAAAAGTGAAATGGGTCTATATGAAGCTAGGTATGAAGGATCGTTACCCTCTTTAAGTAAATAGCCACTATTTTTACATAGTATTAAATAAAACCTTCCAGATCTTTAACATTTTCTACCTTTCTAACTTCTACAGGAATACTAAATGATCTGATGCTGTCATTTTCATTCTTCCTTGACCTGTGGGTTTCGGATCTGACCGCAGATCCAACTCGACCACTTAAAAAAGCTTAGGCTCCGAATCTTGAGCTCCACCCCAACCCATAAAGCTTCTCTCCCCCGTATTACCTCAGATCTCATTTTTACCACTCTTAGAAGAAGCATCGCGGTCCTTCTTCTCGAGCTGTGGCGAAAAGTTTTTTTGTCTTTAGCCATAAGCTGAGTGGGTTTTTCTATTTTTTTACTATAGCCTCCCTTACCTTTTTCTGACCTATCTGTATGACTCTGAAAAAAAAAAAAGACACTGTAGTTTATTATAGCTTGTCCTACTTGTATCTGCTGTTTTTTTCTTGACGGGAACTGCTGTTCTTTCTCTTTCCTTCTTCATCCTTCTGCTAAAGATCTAACACCTCCTTGGGATCTGACTATGATTTTACAGGCTCTGGTTCTGCCTCCCTTACTAATTCATCCTTTCTTCCCTAACTGGCAACTGAGAACAATATAAACCAGTCTTTTAAGTTCCCGGTATTTTTTCCTCATTTCCAAAACAAGGAAGGATATACTCTCCATTGCCTGGATGTTCACAGACAGCTGTGTATTTACGTAGACGGAACTAAAACCTTCAGGAACTAAAACTTTCAGGAAATCTGAGCAGCTTTTCATATCCTTTTTGGAGGCAAAAAAATTGTAAACAAGTTACCAAGACCACGTTAGCTAAATGGTTAAAGGATAGTATTTTGTTTATGAATCCAAAGGTGTCCATCTACCTGAATGAGTCAAAGCTCACTCTACTAGATCTATGGCAACCTCCAAAGCCTTTTCGGCCAAAGTTTAATTTGATGATATTTGTTCAGCTGCCTTGTGGTCTAATTCCCACACCTTCATTTCCCACTAAAAACTGGACATTGTGTCCAGAAGTAGAGCTGCTTTTGGTTCTGCAGTACTGTGAAATATCTTTCCATGAAGCCCACCCAAGGTTGTTGTAGCTGGGACTTTGTCCCACAGGTTGAGGAAGAATGAAAATGGCAATATCAGATAAAGAAGTTATGTACTTACCATAACATTCCATCTGTCTTGCCTTTTTCATTCTTCCTCGACCTTCCCTTTCTCCTTCCCCCTGTCCATTTTGTGGATGACCTGACAGATATATTTTTTAGGAACCTCTGTTCTTGTAGAGCTCCTGTTCTTTCTCTGTTTCTTTATTGGTAGCTATTAGTATTGATGTACATTGCATTTATGTAATATTATTGGTAAACTTGGTAGCAGCAAACTTGATCTGAGGTAACCAGGTGGGAGTGAGGCATTGTGGGTAGGGGATGAGCTCAAGCTTCAGAGCCTAAGCTTTTGTAAACGGCCGAGTCGGATCCAAAACCCACAAGTCGTGGACGAATGAAAAAAGACAACACAGATGAAATGTTATGTTAAGTACATATCTTCTTTTTCGTGGTGACTGTTGTTGTTTGATATTATATAACACCATTTTTATCTCATCTAGTCTTATCTTGGCTATTAATTGTTGAGCAACATGTTCCTCTAACCTTGATGGTAATTAAGTCTTCAGTAAATATTTCCATTTGTGCCTTTTCTTGTTTGCCCCATTCTTCTGCTTTATGCCTGTACTCATAAAATGCTGAAATATCTCTCTAATACCTCTGTAAGATCCCTGGTTATTTTTCTTGTTATAGGCCTTGCTTTGGTGACAACTCTTTTTTCTTTCTGTTGCCCAAGTCATTCTGTCAAAGGTTTTTATGCTCTCCAGTTGTTATCAAAACATAACTGCTTAACAGCAACCTTTCTAAACATATGCATATTATCCAACTACTCTCATATTTTCCATTTAGAACTCTGCAGTTGCTCTTCTTTTTCTATGAGACTTCCATTATCTGCAATAATTTACCATTTGTCAGCGCTTGTAAATAATTCTGATTACTTTACCATATCACTTTCATATTTCTACCATGTTTTAACCCTCATTTTCATTTTATCCTACTCACTAGCTAGTGGTGCTGCGGTAGCGTTGTCGCCTCACAGTTAGACGTTGCCTGTTCGAATCTCAGTTAGAGCATCTTCTGTATGGCAACATGCATGAATGGGTGTTCCTTCATTTAAGGTTGTGCGTTAGGCCCGGCAAGCCAGCACGTAAAAAAATCTACTGGCAATCATTAGCGGACCAGAGTTCCGCTGTGGCGACCCCTAACCGGAAAAAGCCGAAAGACACAAACAAAACTAGCTAACCCTTTTGAAGATATTTCTCTATTAAATTCCACTACTCCTTCATTAAATTATTTTCTTAAATAAGTAAGAAAGAACTGGTATTTTATATTGACTTTATTACCATGCATCCTTTTCTTCATTATTATGCAGACCCAGTGGTAAGGGACTTGGGAACTCAAGTTGAAACTAACCTGAACTTTGATCACTACATGTCCATTAGCAGTGAGAAAATCCTTCTATGTGGTGCAGCTTATAAGTAAGGGCATGGCATCCAGCTCTAAGGAGATCATAGTTTCTCAACACTCAGCCCTTATTAGACCATTAAGTGCACCCTTCGGTATGTACCTGGCTAGAGCAGCTGCAGAGGTTCCTCACTAAAATAATACAGGGTGAAAATATGTCCTGTGCAGACAGCTTCATAGTCATGTCATGGTACTTAGTCTCCTACAGTCTACTGAGGGTAGATGAATGCCTAACCTACAAGGCATTGTCCATTCCAGGCCTTATAGTACTGCTACACATTTGCAAAACAAACAGTACTAAAATTACCTGATCTAAGGATCTAAACCTTCTGACATATGACACAAATAAAATGTGTTGGAGGGATAGGTATGTGTCTCAGAGATTACCATTTCTGTGGAACAAACTCCCCATTCACTTCATTAAGCCTATTCAAATGTAGTTTGGACTAATGGATGGGAAATTGCAAATTCACCCCTGGCTAGTCACATTTGTCACTTATGGACAGGGGCATTTTGTAGATGCCATAAGGCACAGGCATATACTAAAGCTGTTCTAGCCCAATGGACATTGATAATTGGGAAAATTAGGCCATGAATGGCTAGGCTTAAAAAGGATGTAAAGCTGTTAGCCTAGTATTCTCCTATGAGTCTGTTAATGTATAATCTTAAATAGATATTGGACATGTCTCAAAGCTTTTAATTAAATGCACATACTTCTGTGAAGTATAATTTTTTATCCACTCCAGCCCAGTTAATGTACCTTGGGGAGTAATATGTAAATTGTTTTGTAGTTGTAAAAAAATTGGACAAGCACAGAAATCTTTCTAGTTCCAGCCTCACCACCATGAGTGTTAAGGAAAAAATATAAAAAAATAGTGGTCTTAAAACTTTGTTGATGAGCTTAGTCAAAATAATTTCCAAAAAACTTAAGTAATTCATAGCTCACAAAAAATGTCAGTGCTTTGCCAAAAAAAAAAAAAGTCATGACAGTTTTCATGTTTGCAGCTCCAAAACATGTTTATACAGTGAAAATTACTAAGAAAAAAATACAAAATAAAAATACAGAAACCAGTGGCTGAAGTAAACTAGTAATACATATAAAAGTGTGCAGGTGTGTGCATGAGTGTCCACCAGTATGGTAAATGGGGGAATCATACCAATACTACATAGTAATAGTGGCGTGAAAAAATGTGTGTTTTGAATTTACCATTTAAATCTCTTGTGTGATGCAATAAATCTAATCAAAGCCGAATTGAGGTTAAAGTAACTAAACATATATACATTTATACACATTCTGCACATCATTTTTATTATTATTTAGTATATTTTAGTACATGAACATATTTCTTCAAAAAAATTCCCTAAAAAAACTTTACAGATTGTGTGGCAGCTTATGTAAGTTCAATACACTCTTAATAGAAGTCCTGATTTTCTGAATGCATATAATTTCAGCTGCCAGCATAATTTTTTTTTCTACAAAACACAATTGACACCACCTTCAAGTTCATCCATCTCCAAACAATCCAAAATGATAAATTTAAAACCAGAATGTGTGGTGTGTTCTAATAAGTATTTGGCTAAGGTGTTCATCTGGCATTTACGTCTGATGTCAGAAAGATGACCTAAAAATCCTCCTTTTCATTTTATTCATAGTCTTACCCACATAAAATGCAGGGCAGTCATTACACATGGCCCTATATACAACTTTTTCAGTATTACAGTTACTACCTGCTGAGGATTTCACCATCTTTTTAAGATATAAAACAGTCCAAAAACAAACCTGTTAACAACTGAAACTGTTCCATGAAAGAAAAGGCAGTGCAGTGAATAAATCACGAACGAACCACCATGGACATCAAAAAACTCTTGAAATACTTTATTAAAATGAACCCACGATAAAAAGGAAATATTTGAAGCAAAATCCTTGTGGAAAAATATATAAAAACACAAAAAGGTGCACCATTCAGGATGGATGAGCGCTTTTGGGATTTCCCTTCCTTGGATCCTGTTGCAACTGAAAATAATGTTCCATTTAAGGAAGGCTTAACCAGTCAAGAAGTTCACATAAACTGACATCTCCAGTAAGCCAGTGGTAAAACATCCTATCAGTGGAAAAACTTTGTTTAAGTTAAAACATCACTCCATTAGGTGTGCATTTGCTTTCAAAATAAACACTGCTGTGCTAGAGCAGATACCAGTCCTCTTTCTTCAGATGGATTAAAAAAATAATGTAACACCTTAAATAAAACATGATGTAGTAAATTGACACTGTTTCAGTGAGGTGAGTCTTGTCATGTAAAAGGCTGTTATCCACAGTGCATGAACCATAACTGAACAGCCTGAAACAATCATAGTGCATACATGAGCCAATCCCTCCAGTTCATGCCAATAACTTTTTTTCTATGCAAGGAATAGGGAAAAAAAGGGGGGGGGGGGTTGCATACTTTTCCTGGACTCAAAGCTAGCTGAGAAAATCAGTGGCAGGTTTTGAAATGTTTGGTCTTTAGAATAGGTTTTAACGGTACCACACCATTAAGTCCAGGTTCATGATCAGCTCGTAAGTTGATGATCCAGTCATTTTCAGCAGCTTCAGTGCGATTCTGCACATCGCCTCCCCTTATCTTTTCAGGAATCAACTGTAGTACCATAAACTTAAAGGAGTGTGCAGGATGCATTTTAACATGTTGTGCTAAAGCATTGGTCTTGTCAGAATTGGCAGTGTCACATATGTGGCGTAGAATTCTTTCTTTGAATTGGTGATCTGTCTTCCCTGTATAGAAGGCATTGCAGTCTTGGCAGTCAGCCACATTTATTAAATGCTTGCTATTGCAGTTGTCTCACACCTTTAGGGAAAAAGTCTAGCCAGAAACCAGATGGCGAAACAAATTAGAAACATTGATGTACTGATGACAAGCCTTGCATTTTTGACATTTAATAGTCCCTTTTCTACCTTCAGTATGTTGAGATCTGCTAGTAGTCCCATCTTTATGGCACAAAAGTCACTTGATGTTCTTATTTTTGAAGGTAAATGTGGGTACATCTCCAACTATTTTCCTTAGACTCTGATCTTCTGACAGCACTGGCCAATATTTCTTGATGATGTCACATACTTGTCGAACATCTGTAGAATAGGTTAAGATGCAACTTAATGGTGGAAAATGGTTATTGTGCTTAGTAACTTTCTCATCATGAGCAAATTAACTGGAAAAATAGGGTCACCCATTCCTCTCTGATGTTCTGTACGTCACAATTCTTCTGATTCACATCCCTATTGGAATAAACTCTACTTTGCCAAGTGTATTTTAAGTTGCTGAAACTCTTTTTCAAATTCATCAGCTGTGCATAGCCTAATGATTCTAGTGGCTTGATTTTCAACTGTATTGCAGAAGACATGCCTCAGATGCAGAACAGGAAAGTGGTCGTGCTCTTCAGAAATTCTGTAGATAATTTCAGTTGAATGTCATCCCCTTCCCAGATGAAAAGAACATCATCCACAAACCGACCATAATAAATCAGGTGGGGGTGGCTCATGGGTTGGATTCATTAAAGACATATTCTTTCTCCCATTGGGCAATCACAATGTTAGAGTAACTATTGGCACATGGGGTGCCTATAGCAACACCCCAACGTTACCAATAGTACTTGTCACCATAAGTAAGATTATTCTCTAGGATGATTTCTAATAATAAACAGATTTGTTCTATACATGTCAATCTAGAGTGTGCAAACAGTTTAACAGCTGCAGTGCCATGTGAGTTGGGAATGACAGTAAACAAACTTCGTATATCTAATGTCACCAAAATAAAACTGGAGAAATCTGTATAGGATTTCATCTTCCCATACAGTTTGTCCAGAAGTTCTCCAGTGTCTTTAAGTATGGTATTAACTTCTGCTAGAAGTTTTTTTAGTTGGTACTCAACATATACCAAAAGTGATTTGGTGACCCAACCCCATCCCGCTACTATGGGGTGTGGGGGGGTCACTTAAACATTTGTGAATTTTCGGCAGACCACTAATAGTGGGTATCTGGGCATGTGCTGTACTGAAAAAATCAAACTGCTCTTGAGAGATGAGTCTGGTGGCAAGCATATCACTCAAGGTATTACTGACCTCATTAACTACTTTTTCAAGCTCTTTCCTAGTAATATTTTGATAAGTTCTATTATTTCTTTACATCTCCATCTTTCTCTTGTAGTCATTCGAGTTCATTACCATCAACGCCCCTCCTTTATCTGCTGGTTTGTCTACAGTGTCATAATTTCTCATTAATTCCAGTAAAGCTTTTCTTTCTCTAGTGGTTAAATTATGATATTATTGGCCTGTTTGATGCTGGCTTAAGTTGGCAACATCGTTCTCACATAAGTATACAAACCGATCAATGGCTGGATGATTTACAGGGTACCTAACCAGCCTTTTGCTCAGGCCACCAGTTGACCGTTACTAACACGTTCTCTTTCCTCTCCTGTCAGGTGTTGCTGCTGTTGGTGGCAGAGTGTAACACTTTTTGATAGCAGTTGTGTATTATTTTGCCCTGTGCTGCTGTTGCTTTGAGTGGAGGCTTGATGTAACTTTGGACACTACTTGAAGAGCACAGTGATAGCTGGAGAACTGGTGAAGGGTTATTCGCTTCCTGGAGGAAGGTTGTCACTGGACCTGTACTACTTAAGGTACTAGATGGAGCTCTTTCATAAGAAGGCTTGTTACTTGTATGTGGAGATATGTCTGCTATCATGAAAGATCTGCTGTGTTCTTCCAAGAGGTAGACTGCAATCTGGCTGTTTGGCAACTTAGGAAGGCTTTTACTACACATGATTATGAATTAGCTGCATGATTCATTCCAGACAAGTGAACTCCATTATTTGGGTGACACTCCATGGAGTACATGGTAGGCTTGCATTTATTCTTGGCAGAGATCTACCAGGCTGGCCTTAGGACAGGTACGAAGCCCAGAACCTGGTGGAGTACATGCAGTTGTTTCCAGATTTGCATCTCACTACTTGTAAGCTGAAACATTGGCCAGTTGACTTGGTGATAAGCTGTTTGAATGTCTTTGGTGCTGTTATATTCAGAATTGTTCAGTCGTCTTTGAAGACTGTTTTTTTTTTTCATCTTTTTTAAAGAGGGATTTGACTGCACCAATCCAGAGATTTACTCTTAGCATGTAAGTGTTGCATAGGTGTTTGTATACACCAAGTAGACTTCAGAAAATAGGTCTTCAGATATTTAGCTGTTCCTTGAGACATGATGTGAAAGAGAGGTAATGAGAATATGTTTTTTTGAAAATTTAACAAGTTGACAGATTAAAAAAAAAAAAATTCCATACAGAGTACTTTGTCAATTGTTGGGGCAGCAAATGATTGTAACTAAAGATATTATTATTTTTTTTGTTTAGCTTAATGCCATTGGTTGACAAACAGTAAACTAGAAAATGGAAATCAAAATCTAAACCAGTTGTAAGTGAATACTGAATGTTGTAAAGAATATTAAAGAACTGGAGGTGTGTTCTTCAGAAAAGGGAAGGAGTAAATTGCATACAAGTAGAATTTGTGGGAACTGTGCATGCCAGAATAATTTTCAGGAGGAGGAGGAGTGAAATTTAAGGCAGGACTTGAGCAAGTCATGTAATGTTGGAGTGAATAACTCTTAAAAAGAAAATGCTTGAAATTAATGAAAATGTTTAAATCGTTTTGTTTCCTTTTCTTTAACTGTATGTATACCCATGTCATTGTACAATGTATGAAGTTAGAAAAAGCTTAAAAAAATCCTCAAGTTTACTCTGGACATGGAAGTGCTAGAAATTTACTGCCTTATCTGTGAACTTTCCTTTCATTGAGAATGTTCTGGAGGAAATTGATGTGTAAGAAGCATGGTTTTGTTTTAAACTATTGTGGACTTGGTTTCCATTTCATTCTAGTTTCCTAGTTTGCTATTGTTCTGAGATTGTACTTACTTGAGTCATCTGTGATCACAAAATTAGAGGAGTTATTCTGTACCGGTCCTCCTTGAACTCTGAGCTGCAGCCAACACAGTTGACTTTCTGACCCCATTGGAACACTTGGGGGATCTACTGTGGGTGTCTGATAGTTCTTTAGTGGTTTTGCTCCTGCCTATCAGGGCATACACAAAAGGATGATCTCCTGCTCTGCCTATCCTCTCAGCTGCCAATTTTCGCAAAGCTTTCTATTGTGTTCATTATGTGCCATGTTTGTGTACTCATTTGGTGATGTAGTTTAGTGAGAGGACAGCACCATAGCTACATTGATAGCATCCAGTATACCTCTTTCCTCTAGGAGACTGTAACTTATTCAAATACCATCAAGGGCTATCTGGATGATGTCTTAACCCAGGTGAGTCCATATGGCTCATTGTATTTAAACTGTTACTGTGGCCTTTCATGCCATCTTAAAGCTTTCCACAGAATTAGTCCTTGTCCCCTGTTGTTTACAGGGGTCGTAGATTGCATTTTGGGCCAGGATGCATAATGTCAGAGAGAGCCTTGAAAACTGGCTGTCTTTTTAGGACCTGAAGTCAGTCATTGTCAACCTTCCAGTCTTATCCTTAGTATTTGAGGACCATCACCCTTATTAAGCATATTATTTCATCTGATGACTTACCAGTGGTTATACAGGCCATGGCTACCTTAGAGTTGGGTCATTGTGATGCACGTTAATGGGGCTTTTGATCACTGAGAGTGACAGGTAATAGGTTACTGCAGAACTCTGCAGTAAGGTTCCTTGTAGAGCCTCAAGGTATAGTCACATCACACTTCTTTTGCCTTCTCTTCATTGCTTTCTGTCAAGCACAGACTCACTTTTAGACTTATAGTGGATGGTGTTTAAGGGCCAGAGTGGCCAATGTCCTCCTTGATTATAAGAGTTTTTGGTACATTACTGGCTGTTCCTTCTGCTCTGCTTCATTCGGACTGTAGGTGATCCTCAGGTTTAGGCTAAAGCCTTTTGAGCTCAGAACTTTCTCTTATGTTCCTGATCTATGGGATTTGCTACCATGATTTCATTTTGAGTGCACATATGAGGTTAACTGTAGAAGGTGCCCTTGACTCACCTCTTGTACAAAGATTTTTGGAAAACTTTAAATTGTTTAGTACTCTTCCAGTCATTTGACGTAATATCTACTGTTGAGTTTGTCATGTTGTCTAATTCTGTTCAGTTTTACCATTATAATGTACCTAGTTTTGTAGGTATGAAGATGAGACTGATTTAATTTAGAAAGCTTCATCCAGCTTTCCATGCTTTATTACAAGGTTAAAGACATTTAGATGAGCTTGTCCTAAGACTGATCCCTATGGAACACCACATGTCTGATCTTTCCTTTCTAGAACTCAGCAGAGAGATTTCACAGATACTGTCACTGGCATTTTATACAGTATAATAGGAGTATGGTACATCAACAAGTACAAAGGAGTTGCCGGAAAGGTATAGGTATATAGTCAAAGGCACTGGAGTGGAACATTTCTTTATAGGAATTGTGTATTCATGGAGTAAGTTGCATAACTTGCACAAATAAGAACTAGTGTGGAGTGTGCAAGGGGACATCTTTATGTGTAGCATACTGCTAAAAGAGAGATTTCTATATACCGTCAGTGTTTTTTGGTGAGTCCATGGAGAAGTTCATGGGGAGAGCACAGAATTATTTTTGATTTTTTTTGTCACTAAAAAATGGATTTAGCTCCTTGTCCAGCTAAATGTTTCTGCATATCTTTCCATTTATCTTGTAGTGAAAAAAGGATCAATTATTAAGGTTGCATGCCTTCTACTTAATGCCACTTTCATTGGGTTTTAGAAACTCATGACTGAGCTTTAGGTGGGCATTCAGAATGATAACTATAAGGTTGGCTCCATAGCTGTGTTCAACTGGTGAACCTGGGACTTGAGGAGACAGCTGGGAGGAGGAAGGCAGTGGTATTTTATTGTCTCATGATTACTAGGAGGATATCATTCCTGGTGGTGATACTGGGATATGCATCCCATGCTTACAAAATACTGGGGCACACAGCAACAGACATTTTCTGCCATAGCAACCTTAAGTCATTGCACATTGATCACTGGTTTGGGAAATGGGTAGAACATGTTAAAAAAATAAATAAATAACTGGCTGAGAATGTGATGGTTGCAGGAATGCTGCAGTCTCATGTCAGGCAATGGGAGGTTTCAGATTAGGTCTGGGGGTCAAGAGAGACTCCTTGCATCTGAGATGGAGAGATACCAGTGGCTGCCAATGGTGTGCTCCATAAAAAACAAAAATATTAAAAAAAAATAAAATAAAGTATGATGAAAGCAGTTTGTAGGAAGAGTAGTATACGGCTAATGTACATAATAAAACAGCAGATCTTTTCCATAGATCTGATGTCCAGTGTGATTTCTTCTAAGTATGCCATTTTGGGGTAGATTTTCATTATTTTCAGCACCTAGTTAAGTCTTTGTTCATCAGGTTTTTATTATGATAGAAATGTTGCCTCCTCCTACATTGGCTTGTGATTGCCATGTAAAAGATACATCTGAGATCAGTACATGTTAACCAAACAGTGTCTGAACAAACATGTTTTATCTTAAGCCTTCTCTGAAAACACCCTGTCCCTTTCTGGGACTTCAGGTGTCAGGATTCTTTTCCTGGAATGTTTCTTCAATCCCATTACCTTTGCCAGAAAGGTTCCTGAGCTCCAAGCTCATAAATATAAGGAACTTTTTCCCCCCATATTCATCAAGGACAGGGGTCTGTCTTTGAAGCATGCACTGCATTTCTTCCTAATTTGTTATCCTTGGAATCCTGCTTTTATTTCATATTGAGGAAAGTGGTGGTTTTGAAGTTTATACATTCCCATGAAGCTGTCACAGTGTGACTTTCTACTTCCCAAAAGGAGAAAGAAGCTTGTCTAGTATTCATTAATGTTGCTGTGTTAATGGATGGCTAACTCTGATGTGTATTAACATAAAATCGTGGTGGTGGTGCTGCGGTAGCATTGTCGCCTCACAGTAAGACACTGTCCGGTTCGATTTTCAGCTAGAGCGTCTTCTGCGTGGAGACATGCGTGAATGGGCATACCTTCGTTGAGGGTTGTGCGTCAGGGCTGGTAACTCGGCACGTAAAAATCAACTACCAATCATTAGCGGACCGGAGTTCCACTGTGGCGACTCCTAACCGGGAAAGGCCGAAAGACACATCATCATGTATACCAAAATTTTATCTCAAGCTTTAAATTATATACAGCAATCAAGTATGACATGAACTGAAGTTGGGCATACCATTGTAGAGTGACAAAAATAAATACACCAAGTATTTAACTCATGCCTTACTCTAGATATTAGCAAAAATAAATGCATGAAGAATTTAACTCGTGCATTAGATTATATATGAATACAAGATAAGTATGCAATGAATTTTAATCATGTTTTATATGGGAATTCCACTAAGGCATGGATGTTTTTCTAGCCTGTGCTAAGAATGCTGTTAGGTTTGTATTGTAGCCACATGATAATGCTTGCACAGCTACGTTGATGCCTGCTTGTGTTAAGTGGACACTGGTAAGGCTGTTTATCAGTAGCTGCTGATCTGATGAGCTCTTCGTGATTTAGTCTGTGTCACAGTCTCTCTCTCTCTGGGGAGATTACTGTTTGGGACTACATCCCTTAAAAACGTAACTGCTGCTGCTGTGCTCTTCTTAAAATAAGGTAGTAGAGTTATACAAGTATAAAAATTCACTGTAAAACTGTTGAGATAATGTCCTTGAAGCTGTTGATGCCTGATGTTCATCGTGTTTCACTGTTGCAGTCATTACACTTGGGTTATCCTGCTAGCAGGCTACCTGCAGTCGGCCTGAATTCCAAAGTCCTGGTCCGGCGTCGGTTGCTGTCGCCTCTTCCCTGACGTCAGTGCGCCAGGGGTATATAAGATGCAGCTGACGCCATTTTCTCCAGTCTTTCTTGCCGCACGGTACCCGAAGCAAAAGCAGTTCGCAAGTGCCGGTTGGCCAATTCCTGAGATTTTCAAATTTGAATTTCAGATCCGAAGTCATCAATAAAGCTAAGTACCCCATTGGGGAAAATTTTTTCTTGCTCCAGACTGATGTCAGAAAAAGTTAACAATTGTATTTCTTGTGGGAAGCAAATACCTCATAAGGATTTTCATTCTTACTGTATTCCTTGCCTAGGCCCTGACCACGATGTTGCTAGTTGTCGGTTTTGTGCTAGATATAACCAACGCACTATTAAGCAGCGGTACGATTTTTCATTTCATTACTTTGGCCGAAGGTTTAACTATGTAATGCCGTCGGAACAGCCGACGACCGGAGTTCATAAAAAGCGCAAGGAAAAAGAAAAGGACAGGCATCCGAGGTCCAAAACCGACGACGAAGCCTCCTGTAGGCCAGTCGCTGGTTCGCCGGTTCTCAGTGAGGCTCTTTCGCAGCCCCTGACACCCGCTACCTCAGAGCCACAGGCTGCTTCCGACTCCCACGTGGAGACAACTAGGCCTCTGGATACTCAAGGTATTGGGCCTTCGGAAACTAATCACTCAGATGGGTCCGGAGCCGCTGAACAGGCATCGGCTTCTGAGGGTGTTTTCAGACCTACACAGCTTTATATCAAGCCAACCTCAGCATCCAAGACAAAGACTAAAACAGCTTTAAAGACAAAGAAACAAGTACAACATTCTCCTGGACAGACTTCCATGCCTAAGAAACAGATGCTCAAAATGGCCGAAGACCTAATTACTTTGATTAGGGATTCCCATTCCCCTCCTGATAAAAGGCCTAGGCAAGACACTGACTATGATTCCTATGATCAGGTTTCCATTTCTTCTGACTCCTCTTCAGAACAGGGAATACTCTCTTCCTCCCTATGAGGATTCTGATGCTGAAGAATCTATCCCTTCAGTCTCTCCTCCTGAGGACTATTCTTTTGGGGAAACCCTGCACACCATGAGGGAGCATTTCCATTGGGAGAGCCAAGGTTATTCAGAATCTAAGAAAAGGCTCAGAGATTTTATTGCCTCAACACAGACCTCTTGCTATTCCACCTGTACTAGACATTGTAGATGATGTATTTTCAGAGTCCAGTCTGTCTCCTGATTCTTTACCCCCTGCACCAGTTAAGCCAGATAGGTACTACAGGGTTCCAGATTCACATAAATTTTTATTTAAAAACCCTGCTGCTGACCCAGAAACTATTTCTCAGGGTCCTAAAGGGGTCAAGGCGTCCACTGCAAAAAACCCTGTCCCCTCTGATAGGAATTCTAGAGCACTGGACAGATGGGGAAAAAAGTTTACACCTCTGCTACCTTGGCTGTAAGGGCTTTAAATTGCCAGTTTCATATGCTTAAATATCAGCAATACGTAATGTCTCTGCTAAAACAGAAAATGCTGACAAACTCAATGTCCTGAAAACAAGGAAATGCAGAATTTATTGCATGCAGCTGAACAAGTGGGGAAGCATACTTTGCAATGTGATTTTGATTCACTAGAGGCCTCTTGCAGGGCCGCTGTTACAGGCTCTGTCATTCGAAGGCATGCTTGGTTAAAGGAACAGAATCTGCCTGATCATGTTAAAGCAAAATTATTGGATGCTCCATTACAGCATGATACTTTGGTGTTAAGGCAGAAGAGGTGTTAAAGAAAATGGAGGATAAAGCGAAATCTATGCAGACAGTAAAGGATTTCTTACAGGTACAGCCACCCAGATTTAGCAGGAACTGGCCTTCTAAGAATTGGTCCTTTCCAGTGTCAGACAGGCCACAAAGAGGCAGATATCGGCGCCCTATAGGCAGATCTCAGCCCCAAGGTTCATACAGGCCTAAACAATGGGGTGCTTCTACCTTCAAAAGCGGAGAAGACAAATCACAACCATATAGGAAACAGTCCCAATGACTTCCCACTGCCAATGCCAAGCACTTATCTTTTGGCAGCACCCTTAGGGGGAAAGCTAGCACTTTTTTCACAAAATTGGCACATGATCACCCAGGACAAATGGGTACTGAATATTGTTTCTCAGGGCTACAGGTTCCACTTTCACACCCTTCCAAAGGCAAAAGGTATGCCAGACCTGCCACACAATCAATGGGCAGAGGCACAAAAGCAAATTTCATCTCTCATGGACATGAGGGCTATTCAGCGAGTACCACAGCAAGAGCAAGGACAAGGATTTTACTCAAGGCTCTTCTTGATACCCAGAAAGGACAAAGCATGGAGACCAATACTGGACCTGTCTATTCTAAATACTTTTCTGGACATTCCAAAATTCAAAATGTTGATACTGCAACAACTTCTGCCCATGCTGGGCAAGAAGGCTTGGCTTGTAACTTTGGACCTCAAAGAGGCATACCTGCTTGTCCCAGTCAGACAATCTTGCAGAAGATACCTCAGATTCATAGCTGGCTCAATGCACTACCAATTCTCTGCACTGCCCTTTGGCTTATCTACTGCACCCAGGGTCTTCACAAAATCCCTGGCACCAGTAATTGCATTTTGCAGACAAAGAGGAATTCAAATATATCCCTACTTGGACGACTGCCTTATTCAAGCAGAGAGCAAGGACATTCTACTAAAGCCACTGGCATTTGTGAAAAGATTACTAATTTGCCTAGGGTACACAGTAAATGAAAAGAAATCAAAACTAGTACCCTCTCAAGAGATAATATTCCTGGGTGCAAGCTTAAATACAGCTGCCCAGATGGCTTATCTCACGCCAGACTAACAAAGACAACTGACTTCTTACTTCGAAAACATGGCAACAAAGACCCAGTTATCTTCAAGAAAAATTCTGCAGGCTTTGGGCTTTATGGTATCCTGCATTCTGCTAATCCTATATGCAAGACTGCATATGAGGAAGCTACAGTGGTATCTAAAAAGTGTTTGGACTCAACATTGCCACAGCCTGGAAACATTAATTACCCTCATTCCCTGCCTGCAACAGGAGTTTCGATGGTGGGCACTGGCCTGTCACCACAACAAGGGACAGCCATTCACTTTACCTACAGCCAGGCAGACACTAACAACAGATGCATCGGATTATGCCTGGGGGGCACACATGGCAGGAAAATGTATTCAGGGCACATGGCCCGCAAGCCAAGTGCATCTTCATATCAATCAAAAAGAGATGCTAGCTGTACAGAATGCCCTGACAGCCTTCAAGGATCTACTCCATCCAGGACAATTGTTGCTAAAGACGGACAATACTACAGTCATGTGGTACATAAACAAGCAAGGGGGCACACATTCCTACCCCCTCTGCATGCAAGCCATGACTTTGTGGAACACAGCATTGACTTATCAAGTGCATCTGCAAGCACAATTCCTGCCAGGAAAGACAAATACTTTGGCAGACGAACTAAGCAGAACCCTCATGGACCCTCACGAGTTTAAACTAGATCCACAAGTCTTCAGCATGATAACAAGGAGATGGGGATTCCCAGACTTAGATCTATTTGCCTCCCCTCACAACTGCCAGCTACAGAGATTCTGCACAAGAACTTATCACAAACAAGCATGGAAGGTGGATGCTCTATCATTCAGCTGGAAAACCCTTACAGTATATGCCTTTCCTCCACTGCCTCTCCTCCCCAAGGTACCCCTAAAGGTCAAACAAGAGAAGCCAAAAATTATACTGATTGCCCCAGACTGGCCACGCCAGCACTGGTACCCAATCCTAAAGAGCTTGTCTCAAGGCCCAGCATGGACTTTACCTCAAATTCCTCATCTTCTGACCCAACAAAACAATTAGATCCTACACAGCCAACTCAGAACCTTAAATCTGGCTGCATGGCGAATAATATAACCACTCAGAACACACCTCTCTCTAAAGCAGTTATGGATGTTATTTTGGAAGCCAGGACGCCCAGCATCAGACAATCTTATGCAGAAAAATGGAAGGGATTCTGTGCTTGGAACCAGGCACAAGGAATTGACCCACTTGTTCCAAATATTCCTCAGATTTTACAATACCTATCTGAGATGCTGAACAAAGGCCTATCCTTCTCATCAATTAAGATCCATGCCTCTGCCATTTCAGCTCATTACAATATGGAACCACCTATTTTTTTACATCCACTGCTAAGGCAGTACCTCAGAGGGGCCAAAAACATAAGACCCCCAAGGAGAGCACCGATACCTTCATGGGACCTCAATTTTGTCTTGGAAAAGCTCACACGGCCACCTTTTGAGCCAGCCAGTACAGCCGAGATAGAATTCTTATCATGGAAAACAGCTCTGCTCCTACCAATAACTTTAGCAGGAAGAGTCTCAGAGTTACAGGCATTAATGGCTGTGGAACCTTTTATCATTTTCCATCCGGACAGGGTCTCTCTAAGAACAAACCCAACATTTATGCCAAAGGTAGTATCCATTGTGGCTCTTAATCAAATGATTCATTTGCCCACTTTTTATCCAAATCCCCAGAATAAAGGGGAGAGACTTCTACATTCCTTGGACATACACAGACAGCTACGCTTCTACTTGGACAAAACTAAAGCTTTCAGAAAGACTGAGCAACTTTTAGTGGCATATGCTGCAGGATCACAAGGAAAGGCTATCTCAAAGCAGACTATTTCAAAATGAATAGGACACTGCATTCGTTTCTGGTATTCACAACATGGCAAATCTGTGCACAAGGGCATTAGGCCACATTCAACCAGGGCAGCAGCCACCTCAGCAGCCTTCCTCAGAGGAGTACCAACCAAGGATATTTTGGAGGCTGCAACTTTCACATCTTAGCAGCACATTTATGGTCACTAGAGTGAAGCATAAGAGGACATTTAGCAGCCTCCTCCAAGGTTATATCTAAATCTATTGGTAATCCTATGAAAACTACCAAAATCTGGGCAGCTAAAGTTTACAACAATGTTGGCAGCTTACCAACTCACTATTTTTCTGTCTCACAGCTCCAAGCTTCAGGGTTCAACCCTTGACTGATGATTGTTTTATGAAGTTTACATGCTCTCTTCATGTCTTTGTGGGTTTTTTCTGGATATGTGTGCCCTCCTCGCCTCCTAAAATATACTGAGTGATTTGACTGCTGTAAAGTATTCATTCAAAAAGTGCATAGTCATCCCCTTTGGAAAAAACAAAGTCCCCGCAAACTACCACTTACGTAGTAGTCCCCTAAATACAGAAAATGTAATAAGGGATCTGGGGACCCAAGTAGATAGTAATCTCTCCTTTGATAATCATATTGCCAAGGTGGTTAGAAAATCCTTCTATGTGGCCCACCTAATCACAAAAGGGTTCACATCTAAAACAAAATTTATTTATTTATTTTACATTTGTTTTACATTTGTTAACCGGGGGTGTCTGACTGAGCCGAAAAGGCCCTTTTTCAGCAGAGGCCCGGGGAGAAAAGCTCCACATAGAAACATTACAGATACATTTAGACATGATCAGTATACACACAAATTACAAAATACATGTTTTTACAGTGGTATGCAGCACATCACCAGTTACAGTGGAGATAACAAACAAAAAAATATTAATTTAAAAATAAAGGTACTTAATAGATTTGTGGTGTAGAGCTGAAATTTGGAACATGGGTAGAATACATACATAGTACACAGGTACAGTACATACATTGTAGATTAGCCAGTGTTTGTGAGATTAGTTTTCAATCTTAATCAAGTACTCTAGGTTTAGTGTGTGTACCTTATCTGCTTTCACTAGCCTGGGGAGCAATCATGGCACTGCCAACTTTGCTTGAGATGTTGCCTGATGAGGTCTTTAAAGGAAGCTTTGGATGATGTGTTTTGAATACTAGTGGGGACAGAGTTCCATTTTTTAGCCACTGAACTACTATATAGTGCATTTTCAAAGCTATTGTAGCTGTTGGTGACTTCTAGTAGTAGTTTGCTTGATGATCTAAGAGGCCTTTTGGCTGAGTGATGTTGTACTAGGTTTTTGAGGGCAGGACACTTATTGGGGAGGTAATAGTTAGAATGACAGAGGCAGAGCTGATTGTAGGTTAGGAGGTTGGGCAGTTCAAGCCAGTGGAGCTGTCTCAAAGCAGTACAGTGTTGAGTTCTGTATGAGCAATTTGCAGCAAAGCTTTCAATTCTGTTATAGCAGGCTTCCATTTTGCTTAATTCAGTTTTGTTGAGATTAGTCAGAATTTGAGATGCATAGAGTAGGGTGGATAGAAACTGGGAGCGAGCAATGGCTGATCTTGTGTTGTTGGTAAGAAATGGTTTGATACGGTAGAGTGATCCCAGTTTGGCATGTACATTTTTAATAGTTAAGTTGAGATGACTATCAAATTTTAGGTGGGAGTCTATGGTTATCCCCAATAGCTTAGCCTGTGCCACTGGAGCGATTGGGGTAGCATTTGTAGAGTAGATAGTGAATTGACTGTTGTCAGTGTTTTTGTTAGAACTGGTTATAATCATAAGCTGAGTTTTCTTTGGATTGAGGATAAGTTGGGTTTTGGTTAGGTAGTTTTCAACGTCAGAGAATGCTAGTTGAGTTGTTTGCAGGAGGGTGGGAATGTTTTGTGCAGCACAGATTAAGGTAGTGTCATCTGCATACTGAATGATAGATGCATGTTGTGTGGAGGTATGGAGGTCATTTGTGAAGATTGTAAACGGTAGTGGTCCTAAGATAGAACCCTGTGGGACTCCTATAGTTATGGGCAGCTGAGGAGAGAGAGAATTTTCCCATTTCACAGCTTGGTACCTGTCAGTTAAGCAGCTTTGAAACCAGGTAAGAGTGGAATTTGATAGGTAATATTGGTTTAGTTTGCGAGACTGTGTCAAATGCTTTGGACATATCCAAAAAAAGAGTTGACACCTGCAGGCCTTCATTTTTGAGATGGTTTACTGTGCCTGTGAAGCAGAGGAGGGCTGTAGTGGTACTATGGGCAGGTCTGAAACCATACTGAGTAGGTGACAGGATGTTGCTGTCTAGGAGATATTTTAGCATCTGGGTATGGATGCATTTTTCTAGGATTTTGGCCAGGGGGAAGAGTAAAGCAATGGGTCTGTAGTTATTATGTTCAGTGGAGGTCCCACCTTTATGTATGGGTGTAACATAGGATATTTTCCAGAGTTTGGGCACATAGTTTTCAACAATTGATCTGTTTATGAGAGTGGAGATTGGGATAGCAATAGCATCTCCTGTGAGTTTCAAGAAATAGTTGGGGAGTAGGTCAGCTGCTGTTGATGAGGTTTTTAGTTTGGAGAGCATGCTTTTGATTGAAGTGGTGGAAACTGTTTTGAGGATAAAGCTCATATTAGTGTTATTTGTGTTGGGGGGGAGATAGTGAGGAAGGAACTGTCATGTGATACTAAGGATAGAATTGAGTTCACAAAGTGGGAGTTGAATTGTTTCAATTGGAACTTTAGTGTCAGGGTGGTTGGTTTGGGGGTAGCCTTTTGGGTGGATTTTAGTAGCTGGTTTACATTTTTCCAAAATTTTGGGGGATTATGTTGGCCAATTCCAAACTCATTGATCTCCCTCTCTTAAAACCCTCTTTTGCGTGGTTTTGCGCATAGCGCAGCATCGGGCAACGCAGCCTAATTGGGTTTAAACTATTCCTGGCTCCACAAAGTCTGCTCTTCACTTTTTCCCTTAGAACTGCTCTATCTCTCAAATTAAACACCATATTCTCATTCTAAGGCCCCTCACTGATCAAAATAAGTAATCTTACAAGTTAGCACTAATAAACCATAAGCACTACTTACTCTTATACTCTCTACGATTACCTTGTCCCCTATTGGTCCATTTTAATTCAGTTCCCTATATTACTCTAGCATGTCCAAAGGTCAGTCAATGGTTTCCTCTCCAGTCCAGCTGGTGAATCTGGGAATTTTGAGGCAATGTTACAACTGTCTCATGTACACGGACAACCCTCTCCTCCTCCAAACAGGTTCAAATATATGTGAGAGATGCAACCATATAGCCAAACTGGAGGCTGAGCTCTCTCATCTCAAAACTGGTGTAACCAGTCAGGAGGAGAAGGTAACCTCACACAACACAATTCCAGTATCACATAGTCCCACCACAACAGCGAACCAAACACATAAAACACAAAAACATACTCGGAGGCTCTAAATAAAAATCTACCTAAGCAACAGAGACCTCCAAAGCAGACATCCAAGCAAACGCTATCCCAAAACAAAACACGTACAACACATAGCACACAAAGTCAGTGTGCCAAGCAGGCACAGCCCTTAAGGCTGAATAACACACCCGATAACCTTGTAATAGGTGACTCTATTGTCAGACACACTGACGTCCCGCTCACCAGGCTGAATAAAGAGAAGGTCACAGTGAGCTGCCTGTCGGGTGCTAGGATCCGCCACATAATGCAAGCACTCAGGTCACTCCAAAGCAAATACAAATATGACTCAGTTATTGTACATGCTGGCATGAATGACCTGAGACGAACCTCCCTCGACTACATGAAAAGAGACATAGAGGAGCTCTCTGATCATGTATCCCAGGCCGGTATGACCCTGGCCTTGAGCAGCATCTTACCCTCACCTAGAATGATGCCACAGTATAAAGACAAAATGATCAATTTTAACAATTGGCTAAAATTTTGGTGTCATTCAAAGGGGATCCAGTGTCCGTCAGCCTGGGATGACATGCTCGACAAGCCACGTTGCTTCGCTAGGGATGGCTTGCACCTGTCACCCCTGGGCTTTTGGATATTGGCAAAGGCTCTTGCCACCCCCATAATGCCTTTTTTAGGCAAGGCTCAAAAGTCAAACCCACCTCCATAGACAGCACAAGGAACAAGAAACTAAGGGTAATGCTGCTAAACGCCAGAAGTCTTAACCACAAGATGCACGCACTCGAAGCTCTTCTCAGTATGGAGAACATCGATATCTGTGCAGTGACAGAAACCTGGTTCAAGGCTCCAGAGAGCACCCCAGCACTACCAGGTTATACCTCATATCATGCTTTTCGGCCCCAAAACCCAGACCGAACCACAAAAGGAGGGGGAGTTTCCATATTTATCAAGGATATCCACACCTCCAGGTTAGTGGCATTGCACGATGTATCGGAGACCATCCATGTGCAACTGACAGTGGGCAATACTGCTTTTCAGTTTATAGCATCCTACAGACCACCCTCTCAAAGCCAGGAATCCCACTCAGCTTTCCTGAAAATATTGAAGAACATGAAGATCTCTCCGAACACCATTATATTGGGTGACTTCAACTACCCAAATATAGACTGGGAGCATTACTCAAGCCCCAGCACCTTAGCCCAAAGGTTCCTGGAATTTATAAACTCAAATGCTACGGAACAACTAGTCACCACTCCCACAAAAGGGGAAAACATACTAGACCTGATCATTACCAACATGGGGACTCTATGCTCCATACCAGAAGTATATCCCTCATTGGTAAGATCAGACCATAAATTAATTTCACTGGATATCCACATCCCGACCCCACCCCCAGACCAGAAAACCACAGTGAAAAACTTCTCAAAAGCGAACTTCACACTTCTCAAAACCGAAGTGGAATCCTTCAAGGCCCTAGGGCCAGTGGAAACTACGGCCCAAACTGCAGAATCCTATATAAACACATTCTACGGACATCTCCAGGAATGCATGGATCATGCTATCCCAAACAAAATCAAGACCCAAACATCCAAAGGCAGGCGTCCAGTCTGGTGGACCCCAGCCATAAATAAACTGTACAACAGAAGGAGGAAGCTACTACATGATAGAGCAAAATCCCTAAAAGGGAATGCATCTCTGATCAGTACTAGCAAAAAATTACGATCCCTCATAAAATCCTCCAAGGCCAGCCTCGAGAGAAAAATTGCACAGGACACTAAAGACAATCGTAAGGCTTTTTTCAGTTATGTTAGGAACCTGGGATGCAACTCCCAGACTTGTTCTGAGTTGATTCTAAACGACAAAAAATCCACTGAACCCACAGACATCGCCAATATCCTGGCAGACAGGTTCAGTGCAAACTTCTCCCCCCCCCAAAAAAAAGAGCAAGTATCTATCCCAGCAGAGTGCAGCCTCCCAAACATCTCTGATGCTCAGGTGAAGGCCGCCCTCTCCAAAGCAAAAAACACTGCTTCCATGGGACCAGATGGCATCCCGGATTGCGTCCTACATGAACTCCAAGAAGAACTAATCCCTCTAGTAAAACTGCTGTACAATCTCAGCCTCACTACAGGATATGTGTCCAAAGAATGGCATACAGCAACAGTGGTCCCACTCCACAAAGGTGGCACCTCTACGGACCCTGGAAACTATCGCCTCATAGGCCTGACTAGCCTAGTCTGCAAGGCTATGGAGAGGATCATCATGGAACTCATAAACAAAGACATTGGGGACATACAGACACTAGATCCTACCCAATATGGCTTCGTCAAGGGCAGATCCTGCCTTTTGAACCTGGCTGACTTCTTCGAAACAGTCACCAAGGCCATAGATGAAGGGAAGGTAGTCCACACAGCCTATCTGGACCTCGCAAAGGCATTTGACACAATACCTCACTTGGGCATCATAGATAAACTGTCCAGCCTAAATATAAACCCCTATGTCACAAGATGGGTCGCAAACTGGCTCAAAGACAGAACCCACAGAGTCAGAGTTGCTGGAGCCATGTCAGACTCGAAACTGGTCACAAGTGGCATCCCGCAAGGTTCTGTCCTGGGACCCCTCTTGTTCGGTATTTACTTTTCTGAGGTACAGGCCAATGTGGGAGTACTATGGCTCACCAAGTTCACAGATGACTGCAAACTGGGCGCCATAATAGACTCTCCAGCTGACACAAACATCCTTCAAAAAGGTCTCGCAGAGACGGATAACTGGTGCCAGAGCCATGGTCTAAAGATAAATGCCAAAAAGTGTATAGTCATACCCTTTGGCAAAAACAATGTGCCCACAAATTACCACATAGGTGGTTACCCATTAAGTACAGAGAAAGTAATTAGGGATCTGGGGACCCAAATTGATAGCAATCTCTCCTTTGACAACCACATTGCCAAAGTAGTTAGAAAGACCTTCTACATAGCCCACCTCATCATGAAAGGATTTACATCTAGATCAAGAGAGGTAATCGTGTCCCTTTATTCATCCGTCATCAGGCCCATCATAGAATACAATGCCCCCTTTGGGATGTACCTTACCCGACACCTATAGCAATTAGAAAGACCCCAAAAGTACCTCACCAGGAGGATCAAGGGACTCAAACAGATGCCATATGCTGCTCGGTTAAAAAAAACTCCAGCTCTACTCAGTTGCATTCCGCCTACTTCGAGGCGATCTATGCCTGACATATAAAGCTATGTCCAACCCAGAATTAATGGACATGCTCCACCTCAGTAAATCTAAATCCCTTAGAGCCACGTACTCAAGGGACTTGAACCTCAGCACAGAAATAAATAGAACATGCTGGAGGGACAGATTCATAACCCAGAGGCTCCCTTTGCTCTGGAATAGAATTCCAATTCATATTAGGCAGAGCACCTCACTGATTCTCTTCAAGAAGAATCTTGATGAATGGATGAGGGATCGTAGGTTTGTCCCGGGGATTACTTCCGTGTCACTATTAGACAGAGGCACAGTAAACTAAACTTTAAAAAGGGCACAGTATACACACATCAAGGGGTGGTGTAAACCAAACACAATCGGGCTAGGCTTATAAATGCCCCAGGGCAGATAGCCTAGTATGAACCTATGAACCTATGTAGTAGGATATTTTGTCCAGCCTAATGCATTTTTTGCACGGTTGCACAGTTCTTGGTAGTTAGGCTTTGTGTTTCTTTATTTTTTTGATAGTAAAGCCAGGCAGTGTCTCTGGACTTGAGGATTTGTTTGGTTTCTTTACTGAGCCAGGGGTTTGTAGAGGTTCTAACCTTGATTTTGCACAATGGAGCAACAGTGTTTAGGTGTTGTAGAAATGTTTTGTTGAAATATGCTACAGCCTGGTCAAGTGACAGGGTTTTTAGGGAGGTCCAGTCACAATTACAGAGTGAAGTATTGAGGTCCTCAGGGGAGAATTTTTGTTGTTTTTCTAGTGGAGATATAGTTAGTGGTTTTGTGTATGCTTGTTCTACTACGTATAAAGTATATTATGTTGTGGTCACTTAAGGTGTCTGGGGGACTACCTGTGCGGGGGTACAGTGTAGGGTTGTTATTAGGACCCAGTCAAGGATGGATTCCCTTTTAGGTTTTTTATCACATCTAGTTGGAATTTGGACTAGCTGCTGGTAGCCATGGAGATTTATTAGATGACTTGGTGGTTCTGATATGCAAGTGAACCAATCTAGGTTGAAATCCCCCAGAATAAAGGTTTCTTGTGAGTATGTGCAAGAACACCAGGATAAGAAGTCTTCAAGGCTAGCAGGTGTATTACCAGGTGGAATATAGATCACAGTTGTGGTGATGACCTTTTTAGGTTGAAGTTGTGAGATAAGTATGTCCCAATTATTGGAGGAGGGGTAGGAGTTTGGTAATTGACGTACAGTTAAGTTGGACTTGTACAGTAAGGCGGTTCCACCCCCTTTACGAAGTGGTCTGTCTTGTCTAATGGTATTGTAGCCGGTAGGGAGAACTTTTGAGTTAGCTATGTTTTTATTTAGCCAGATTTCTGTTAAAGCAACTATGTCTGGGGAGTAGTGTGTTGTTGTGGCCTGGAGTTCAGTTTTTTTATTTTTGATACTTCTAATATTAATATTTAGCATTAAAAGATGGTTGGTTTTGCTGCTGTTGTTGATTTGCCCAGGGATGAAGATAGTGGGGGTGTTAAGTTCTGACATTTGTGTTGGAGCAGTTTGTGTTGGACAGGATGGATTTGAGCGTGGGTTGGGGTGGATATCCCCACTTATGGTGAGCCTGGTGTTAAAATGGTGATACAGATGTTGGAGTTTGGTGAGGAGTGTGAAAAAGTATTGTGTTTTTTTGGAGTAGGAATGAGAGCATATGTGTTTAGTTCTGAATTGGTCCGTTATGTAGTTCTTGAACAATTGTGGGCAGATATTATTATAATGTGTTATGTCTGTATATGAGAGTTCATAATGTAGTGTTGTGCTACTAAGTTTAGGGATATTGCTAGAGTGATAACTTGTGGTGTTATAAATTATGAGGGGACAGACTAGACTTAGTTGTGTGATAGTCATGGTTATAAAGTTTAAGATGGTACTAGGTGGGGGTCTGAATAGGAAATATAGGGTTGCACTATATGTGGATGGGCAAGTAGTGTGGGTGATGTAAAAAATGCCTAATGGGAATGAGCGTGATTGGGAGTATGTTTGTGTGGAGCAAGTTGATGTGGTATAATGTGATCTGACATGAGGAGCTGTGATTGGTGGAGTTGATGTGAGGGTGAGCTGTGGGTGTGGCTGTGATTACTGTAAATGTAGAGGTAGTGGGGATGGCAGGGAATAGGGGCAGGGCAGGGGAGTGGAGAGAGCCTGAGCATCAGCGAGGGCGAATGGAGCAGTGCAGAGCCCACCAAGACAAGAGTAAAAAGTAAGTATTACTTTACAAATCTGAACACTTTAATGGCTTACCAGCAAGCAGAATGCAATTGCAGAAGAGCACTTGTGTCCTGGTGGGAGACTAGAAATTTAAAGATGGCTCCATGCTCAGCAGGATTCTAATATAGACTTAGTATTGGGGGACGGAGATAGCACAAGGGGTGTAAACCAGGTGGGATGCAAATAAACCAGAGAGGCAATCAGTGGAAAACTATCAGTGAAGGCCTCAAAGGGGGTAAGTAAGAATTCAAACTACCTGTAAAGTGAAGGAGAGAAGAGACAGCAAACTTTATTAGGGTTAGGAGTGTGTCTTCACATTGACTTGCTGATTAGTAACCAGTTTGTGCACAGATTAGTGTAGGGAGATACATTAGCAATGAAATGGAATGTATAGAGATGCAAATAAACAGGTGGGCCTCCAAGTGATACAAACTAAGGCAGAAAGCACTGAGAGGGCTGCTTGATGGTTAATTTAGTCACAGGGATCTGAATTCAATGTATACGGTCTATTGGACAGTTAGGATTACTGCACTTGCAGGGGGGGGGGGACACAAGGCTACAACAGTCAGTTTTATTAGCACACTGAGAACTACTAAGAAATACTGCTAATGCAATAGCTTCACTCTCATAAAAAATACAAGTAGAATGCCTGGGTGGACTGACCCTACTCTTGAGGCTCAAAATGTATATCCTTGTTTAGTTTTGCAGTACTGATTCCATCTTATACTGTTTGGGTAGAGTGGTAGCCGCAGACTGAAGATTTGCTTGAGTGTGCTCTGAAGAGAGAGATGAATAAAAGAGAGGATGAAGCTAGTAGAATGAGACAAAGATAGGTTAAAGGAAGTAGTGAGGAGATAGGAGGGTGTAAAAGATACAAATCTGAGGATAGTGTGGATAAAGCAGGAGAATAGATGCTACTGCTACAGTTTGAGAGTGCTTCAACAGTTAACACATCACAGTGCCATAACTTAGTTTGGAAACAGGTTAATAAATCATGCACAATACATTTATCAGCCAATTAGCTTGTGCATACAAGAATAAGGAAAATGAACACTTAACAGCACAGCTGAATCAGTAGCAGAGACAACTGTAGTGCTAAATCAGTAAGTACTGTTTCTAACTCCAACACCAAGTCAATTAGATTTACATTACAGTTATAACAGCAGCGTTAGTACATCATAGTAGCATTGAGACAACATAGCTGCAGTGGTAGTGTCAGTAAAAACACAATTCCTGAATGACAGAATCAACCAGTTAAATAAACAAATAAGCAGATCAGTAGTCAGGAATCAGAAAAATGTATACTAGTTGTATAGATCCAAATACAGCAAAAAGTAAGTATTACTTTACAAATCTGAACGCTTTAAACAAATTCCTGAGGTCTAATGGCTTGCCAGCAAGCAGAATGCAATTGCTGAAGAGCACTTGTGTCCTGGTGGGAGACTAGAAATTTAAAGATGGCTCCATGCTCAGCATGATTGTAATACAGACGTATTATTGGGGGAGGGAGATGGCACAAGGGGTGTAAACCAGGTGAAATGCAAAGAAACCAGAGAGGCAGTCAGTGGAAAACTATCAGTGAAGGCCTCAGAGGGGGTAAGTAAGAATTCAAACTACCTGTAAAGTGACGGAGAGAAGAGACAGCAAACTTTATTAAGGTTGGGAGTGTGTTTTCACAACTGACTTGCTGATTAGTAACCAGTTTGTGCACAGATTAGAGTAGGGAGATACATTAGCAATGAAGGGGAATGTATAGAGATGCAAATAAACAGGTGGGCCTCCAAGTGATACAAACTAAGGCAGAAAGCACTGAGAGGGCTGCTTGATGGTTAATTTAGTTACAGGGATCTTAATTAAATGTATACTGTCTATTGGACAGTTAGGATTACTGCACTAGTGGGGGGGGGAGACACAAGGCTACAACAGTCAGTTTTATTAGCACACTGAGAATTACTAAGAAATACTGCTAATGTAATAGTTTCACTCTCATAAAAAATACAAGTAGAATGCCTAGGTGGACTGACCCTGCTCTTGGGGCTCAAAATGTATATCCTTGTTTAGTTTTGTAGTACTGATTCCTTCTTATACTGTATGGGTGGAGTGGTAGCTGCAGATTGCAGATTTGCTTGAGTGTGCTCCTGCTCTTGAGGCTCAAAAGAAGTTATTGTGCCCCTCTACTCATCACTCATCAGATCCATCACAGAGTACAGCGCCCCATTTGGGATGTACCTTACAAGACACGTACAACAGCTGGAAAGACCACATAAGTACTTCACCAAGAGGATTACTGGCCTCAAACAGATGCCCTATGCAACCCGACTGAAGAAACTCCAGCTGTACTCGGTTGCATACCACTTACTCAGAGGTGATCTCTGCCTGACATACAAGGCCATGTCCAACCCAGAATTGATGGACATGCTCCACCTAAAAAAAAAACAAATCCCCAAGAGCCACACGCTCTAGGGATCTAAACCTCACCACAACGATAAATAGGACTTGCTGGAGGGATAGATTCCTTTCCCAGAGACTCCCCATGCTTTGGAACAGGATTCCAATCTACATTAGGCAGATCCCCTCACAAACACTCTTCAAGAGAAACCTTGACGAGTGGATGGGAAACAGAAAATTTACCCCGGGGATCACTGCAGTGGCTCTGCTGGACAGAGGCACAGGGAACTAATGGCTCTGCTAGACAGAGGCACAGAGAACTAATCTAAGGGGGCGGTGAAAACCAACACCTTCTGGATAGGCTTGCAGATGCCCTTAGGCAGATAGCCTTGTACTTAACTACGAACAAAGGTGCTCGTTTTTTTGTACTGTTTCTGCTGGCAAGTGTTGTCATTCTTCACATTTTCATTGTCAAAAATATTCTTCAGTGAGACATTTCTCTCAAATTGTTTGATATCTATCACAAATTCGCTCAGCCTAGAGTGAAGAGCGGGAATGAATGACAGACCTTTATTCAACACGTTAATATGGTCATTACTTATAATGAAGTCAGGCAGGTTAAATATCAAGCATGGGGAGGTCTCTGTGTCATTGATTTCTTCCATTTCCTCTCCCTGCTTAATGATCTGGTCATTCTCTTCTGAGTTGTCCTGATGTGAAAAGGTAGTTTCTGAAAAATCGGAACATGTGGAGCTCCATCTTTGGGCCTAATATCTATTCCTGTAGAGGTGGAGGGGAGAGCAATATTCAAGCTCAGCTGGCTGTTGGCATTCACATTCTCTGTATTGGTTAGTACAGAATCTTTGTGGTTAGGTGAATTCTCAGAAACATTACTTAGAGTGATGTTTTAACTTACACTTGAAGTTTTTCCACAGACTGGATTTTAGGGAGGTTGCAGCTTTACCTTCATGTCATGATAGGATGTTTTACCTCTGGCTTACACTGGAGGTGTCAGTTTGTGTGAACTTCTTGATTGGTTAAGCCTTCCTTAAATGGAACATTTTTTTCAGTTGCAACAGGATCTGAGGAATGGAGCACTTTTTTGTGTTTTTATATATTTTTCCACAAGGATTTTGCTACAAATATTTCTTTTTTTATCAAGGGTTTGTTTTAATAAAGGATTTTAAGAGTTTTTGGATGTCCATGGTGGTTCATTTGGGATTTATTCACTGCATCTTTTTAAGACATGGGCACTCAAATGAGTCACACTCCATCAAGTATTCACAGAAAGTGCAGCTATGTAGCCCACAGATTTTAGTGCTCATGCCATGTTCCTTATTTTTCTTTTCCACATAGCTGTATATACTTCTCTTTTTATATTCAAAAGTAGGATGATCTCCAAAAACCTTTACACGTTGATTTTCAGTGAGGATGGCCCAGTTCTCCGTAGTAATGGTTTGAATTGTATTAAAATCCCAGGTATAAGTTAGAATGCAGCTGTCCTTACTTTTCTCTTCCTTTGGGTTAGACTGGCTTTGTTGCATAATCTACCAAAAGGCCTATTCCATGTAGGATCATTGTTAGTTTTAGAATCTCTAATAGGGATCCATGATCATATGTAACATGTTTGATTCATATCCTCTGGTTAAGAAATCATTTTCAAGAGCATTCATATTTTTGAGAAAAGGGGCCGAATCTGTGGTAATGCGGGCTAATCTATAGCCTTGTGATTTTATTGCATTGTCCTTAGTTTTTACTGGATGCATACTGTCTCTGTGAAATAAGTATTTCACTCTTGTTTGTTTCCTGTATAAGTTAGTAATTCATTTTTCTCTGTCTTTATCAATACTAACAGTCATACAAGGATCTGCACCGACTCCGAGCTGATGGAAGTGGTAAATTTCAGGAAGGAGGTGGAGTTATTGATGTAATGGATAAACTCAGTGAGTTTAGATTTCTCACGTTGCAAGACTATGAATACATTGTCAATAAAGGGAAAGTAGCTGGTCATAAAACTCTGGTATTCACTTTGCAGTACAAATTCCTCCTTCCACTTGCCTAAGGCTACATTGGCTGGGCTAGGGACCATAATCTCATCCACAGCTATCCCCCTCATCTGTTTGCAAGCCTGAGTGTTGAAGCTGAAAAAATTGTAACAACACTAAGCTTATTAGTGTTTCCAAGCATTCACTTTGCCCTTGTGTAACATTGTTATTTCTGCTATAAGCCTCCATAGCTGCTTCAGTACAGTACATGTATGTTAACACAGTGTAAAGGGCTTAAACATCAATAGTTACCAAAATGCTTTGTTCATTCATATACACTTATTTTTATTAAAAAATCATGTGAATCTAAAATAAAAGATTAGCTCTTTTCAGCAAGAGGCTGAAGAAAATAATCTAAGTATATGGTAGTAGCCTCTGATATGGAACCTCCACTTACAATAAAAGGTCTGTAAGGTGCATCTTCCCTATTCTTATGAAGATTGAGAATCACAAAAAAAGGTAATTTAGGGTGAGTAGTGTGCAAATACTCAGTTTTCATAATAAGTTCTTCATTAAGCATTGCGGTTAGCTTATCTTTGCATTCTATATATGCAGTTTTAACCTCCTCAAAGGAATGTTTAGAATAAAACTTAGGTGTGTTCAGCATGTTCTCTATTTTCATTATATAACTGTCAGTATCTGAAACAAGTATGCCCCCGCCCTTGTCAGCCTTCATAACACATCTAGGTCTATCATTGCTCAAATTCTTAAGTGCTAATATCTCATCCTTTGAAATATTATAAAACTAATTTTTGATGGGTTTCTCAGAGCCTTTCTTATGTAGAGCTTGCATTTTATATTGAAGGTTGCAAGTGTGGGATGCAGTGGAGGACAAAATTACCGGGTCTTTAAAGTTTAAATTAGATGGGTTTATCTTCCTTTATGTTATTTTTCTCGTGAAATACAAATTTCATCTTCTTCAAATATGTGATGGTATATGTCTCATCGCTTCTTCCCTGAGGTATGAATGTAAGTCCTCCGTTAAGCACTTTTCCTTCAAGTGCTTTCTTTGAATGATTCCAGATCCTGGGGCTAATCCCATCTGCAGACTCGTAGCCTGATGGGTAGAAGTTGTTGTTCTCCAGATATCTCAACTCTCTCACTCCTGTCCACTGTTTTCTCCTCCAGTTGTTCTGGTCCTCCCTTCTTGGGTTCAGATGGTAATTTAGTTCTGTGTGGAACCTTGGTGGGCTGTATCTCTGGTTGCAGTTGTAATTGTTGTGTGTGTACTGGGTGCTGGTGATATGAGCCCTGATTTTGTAGATGTCTTTCCATTTCACTGCTGCAGTATTCATAAGATTAGGGATCCCTTGTTAAGGGAGGCCTGACGTACGGCAAGCATACAAAGGCCTTTAGGTTGCTTTATGCTATGCCGTACATCACACACATGCTCCTTACATAGCATAGGGCATAAAGGTGATATCTGGACGTACCATCAACAGAACTTCTTTGCCGCCAGTCTGAATGCTATTGCTTGATCGTAGGTCTGAACACCTGTTCCATTGCTGGTTCACCAAGCTGTTGCAAATAAGTACTCCGTTGAGGTTCTTTTTTTTACTTATCTTTTTTTATTGTTGCTTGTCGGGTTTCATGTCATCCAAGAAGGGTAAATGCCAAATGTGGGAGACGGATTTCCCCATAAAGACTGGCACAACCAGTGTCTGTTTTGCCTAGGTGCCTCGCACAACCATACATTCTCTTCTATCTGTCAAGCCTTTGTATCTTAAACCCTTCATAATAGATTCTCTTCTTTGGTGCTCTATCTTGAAAACCAGCATCTTAAGCTTCTTGCGAAAGACACAGAGGGAACTTCCCACTCCAAGAGACAGCTGTCAGTGAATAAGGCAAAGAAACCTAGGCTGGAATGTTTTGCTGTTCAGCCTCAGCCAGGCATATCTCCTGAGGTGAGTGAATGCCCAGAGGTTCTCCTGGCTTTATCTTTGGATTTCCTTGCCATGACTGGGTTGGAGGTCAGCGGGGATCCTATTGTAAGCATGTCTTTGGAGGTATTGCAGACATCCGTTTTGGACATTCAGGGGGAACCACGGCTGATTATCTCCGAGGGGCCAAGGGGTGTTCCTCAAATATTAGTTAGAGAAGAAGTCCCCACTACCATCATTGAGTGTCGTCCTGGGTCAGAGCCTTCCAAATTTTGTGAGGTGGATGTCAAATTGAAGAAAAAACAAAAGACTAAACATATCACTCCTGCTCTAAGGATCCACAAAGTGAATGGAAGTCCTTTACGCAGTTTGTTTAGTGCTTTGATGGCTTTGAAACCTGCTTAGGGAGTTTCTGTTCCAGCTCCCCCTTGGTCTTCTACTCCCTTGAATATACCCAGGGAACAGGATTCCTCTGAGAAGGAGCTGGAGTCAGTTGAGGACTCCCTTGCTTACTCTTCTCAGATTCCCTGTCCTTTGGACTGTGGACCAGAGGAAGAAGACTCTACTAGTCCTGATACTCCCTTTGAAGAGATTTCTTTTGGGGACATGATCTCTCGGATGATGGGGTTCTTTAAATAGGATTGTGCTCAGGTTTCTGAGATACATAAAAGATAGTATGAGTCCATGTAGATGGATTGTCCTAAACCTTCTGCTGTTCCTCCTGTTTTTGGCTGCCTTGCTGTGTGCATTTTCTAGTGCTTTTAAGGCACCAAACTCTCAGCCTCCTGCGCTCAAGAAACCTGATAGATTCTATAGGGTGCCTGAGGATTGTAAATTTTTGTACAAGTGTCCTTCTGCTGACCCCTTGGTGGTGTCTGTAGCTTCTGGCAAGCCCTTTCAATTGCTTCCTTCTCCCAAGTTACTGCCTTCTGTTAAAGATAAGAACATGGAAAGACTAAGCAGGAAGGTTTATAAATCTTTGGCTTTTAGGGCTGTTAATTATCAGACCCATATGTCCATGTATTTTGTTGGCTGTCATATCCCAGGCTTGTCAAGTTGTTTCTGATCTCCCAGACTCTGAGCAGAAAACATCTGCTGTTTTCCTGTTAGGGCTTTCCTCCAGGTGGCTCGTTATTCTATCAAGTGTAGTTATGATGCAACAGATGCTTCTTCTAGGGCTGCTGCTTTTGGGTCAGTGTTGAGGAGGTATTCTTGGCTTCAGCTTCAACCTTTGCCTGATGATATTAAGGCTAAGTTGATGGATGCCCCTCTTGATAATAAACACTTGTTTGGTGAAGCTGCTATGTTTAAATCCCTTCAGGATAAGGGCAAGGTTTTACAGGAGCTTAAATGCGTTTGTTTCTCATGTGCCTACATTTTAGAGAAGCTACCCCAAATAAGACAGCCTTTGTTTACAGGCAATCTCACCCTCCTCCTAAAGATAAAAAGGGTGGCAAGCAGGCTCCTCCTGCTATGGCTAATCAGACTTCTGTGCCTCAGAAGTCTCCTTTTCCAGAGAAGCCATGTGCTGTCTGACTATCCAATTTTTCCCAGACACTTTCCTTTTTCACTTTGCCTCTGTCTCTCTCTTTTTGTTTGGCTAGCGATTACACAGGATTCTTGGGTCCTGTCCATTATTTGCCAGGGATATGTCATGGTTTGGAAATCTCTTCCCCCTTTTATGGGTGTTCTTCAGCCCCCTCAGGAACAACTCTGCTTCTTTCCAGTGATGCTTTGGGACCTTTTGACTCTGGGTACTATTCAGGGCGTGCCTGTGTCCCAAAGCGGGAGGGCGTTTCCTCCAGGATGTTCCTAATATCCAGAAAAGGGGATACTTGGAGACCAGTTCTAAAATTCTCTCATCTAAACAATTTTCTGAAGATTCCTTCCTTTTGAATGTTGTCCCTTCAGACCTTGCTCCCTCTCTTGCTTTCTCAGGCTTATGTGGTATTTCTGGATCTCAAGGATACTTATCTCCATATCCTGATCCAGCCCCTTTTCAAGAAGTTTTTACAGTTCTCTGATTCCTGAATTTTCAGTTCTCTGCTTTGCCCTTTGGCCTTTCTATTGCCTCAAGGTTATTCACCAAATGCCTCGCTCCTCTAACTGCTTTTTGCAGAATTCAGGGGATCCAAGTATTTCCGTACTTGGACAACCTCCTATTTCAGGCTTCCTTTCCAAAGATCCCATTGCAAAATCTTCATTTTGCTATTTCTCTTATGCAAAGCCTGGGGTTCACAATGAACTTCAAAAAGTCTTTTTTTTTTTCCTTTACTCCTTCTCAATACTGTATTTTTCTGAGGTGCAAGATCCAGACGGTGCCTATAATGGCATCCCTTCTATATCCTAAGGCCTTGACACTCATTTCTTTATTTCAAACTCTTATTACTCTGGCCTCTGTTACAACCAGGGATTTTCTGAGAGCTCTGAGATTCATGGTATCCACCATCCCTATGCTCCTTCTGGCCAAACGCCACATGAGAAAGTTTCATTGATTTCTGAAGTCCGTTTAGATTCAACATTTGCATCCCCTAGACTTTGTGGTTTCTCTTCTGCCTTGTCTCAAGAAGGAACTTCACTAGTGGATAGAGCAGTTATAGCTAAATGCATGGCTCCTTTTTCATCCCCCTCTTCTCTATCAGGAGCTGTTCACAAATGCTTCAGATGTGGGATGGGGCTCCCTAAAAGTGCAGGGGGTATGGTCCCTCTTCAACAGAAAAAGCACATCAGTATCAAAGAGGTGAGACATCTTCTGGTGGTGCTTCAAGCTTTTTATCCTTTTTTCTTCCCAGGACCTCTCAAGGTATTTACAGACAGTACCATAAGTGATATGGTATGTAAACAAACAGGGGTGACAAGACCTCATCTTCTTTTCCAGTTGGCAGTCTTAGTGGGAGATCTTGCTGTCCAGTATCAAGTGACTCTTCAGGCAGTTTACATTCCCTCAGGTTACATTTTGGCAGACACTCTGAGCAGGTTCTTAACTAATCCCACAGACGTCAAGAGATGGGTTGCCAATTGGCTCACGGATAGAACCTACATTGTGAGAGTTGCAAGCTCTAGGTCCGACTCTAAACCAGTTACAAGTGACATCCCCCAAGGCTCAGTCCTGGGACCCCTCCTGTTCGTTATTTACTTCTCAGAGGTACAGGCAAGCACAGGAGGACTATGGCTGACCAAGTTTGCAGATGACTGCAAACTGGAGGCCATAATTGACTCTCCAGCTGATACAGATATCCTCCAGAAGGGTCTCACTGAGATGGATACCTGGTGTCAAAATCATAGCCTCAAGTTAAATGCCAAAAAGTGCATAGTCATCCCCTTTGTAAAAAAGCAAAGTACCTGCGAACTACCCATACGTGGTAGTTCCCTAAATACAGAAAATGTAATAGGGGATCTGGGGACCCAAGTAGATAGTAATCTCTCCTTTGATAATCATATTGCCAAGGTGGTTAGAAAATCCTTCTATGTGGCCCACCTAATCACAAACGGGTTTGCATCTAGAACAAAAGAGGTTATTGTGCCCCTCTACTCATCACTCATCAGACCCATCATAGAGTACAACGCCCCATTTGGGATGTACCTTACAAGACACCTGCAACAGCTGGAAAGGCCACAGAAGTACCTCACCAAGAGGATTACTGGCCTCAAACGGATGCCCTGTGCAGCCCGACTGAAGAAACTCCAGCTGTACTCGGTTGCATACTGCTTACTCAGAGGTGATTTCTGCCTGACATACAAGGCTATTTCCAACCCAGAATTGATGGACATACTCCACCTAAAAAAAGCAAATCCCCAAGAGCTACACTTTCTACGGATCTAAACCTCACCACAGTGATAAATAGGACTTGCTGGAAGGATAGATTCCTGTCCCAGGGACTCCCCACGCTTTGGAACAGGATTCAAATCTACATTAGGTAGAGCCCCTCACTAACACTCTTCAAGAGAAACCTTGACGAGTGGATGAGAAACAGAAAATTTACCCCGGGGATCACTGCAGTGGCTCTGCTGCACAGAGGACTAATGGCTCTGCTGGACCGAAGCACAGGGAACTAATCTAAGGGGGTGGCGAAAGCCAACACATTCTGGCTAGGATTATAGATGCCCTCGGGGAGATAGCCTAGTACTTACCTATGAATCTATGGATGCTTCACAGGGATGTGTTTCTGGACATTGTCCACCAGTGGGGTACTCCTCAGATCTATTTGCCTCCCCTCTGAATAGACAACTTCTTTATTTTGTGCCAGAGTCCCAGGTCCTCTGGTTTGGAAGGTGGACCCCCTATCTTTTTCTTGGAAGTGGATGTTTCTTTATACTTTCCCTCCCCTTCTCTTCATTCCAAAAGTCCTGTTCAAAATTCAACAGGATGCTCCCAAAGTCTTGTTGGCGACTCCCTTTTGGCCAAGACAACATTGGTTCCCATCTCTTCTGCATTTAGCCAGGAGCAGTCATCACAAGTTACCTGATGGGTTGGATCTACCCACACAAGACAAGGGATCTGTCATCCATCCCCATTTGTCCACTCTTTAGATGACACTGTGGGTGATAGGATTTCGATTCCACATCAACACCTTTTTTCTGAGAATGTGTTTAGGGCCTTGCAGGCGACCAGAAAACCTAATACTAGGAAATCCTACTTGCCCAAATGGAAGCAGTTTTCTGTTTGTCGTCTTTCTCATAGCCTGGATCCACATTCTGTGGATGTTCCTTTGGTTGTCTCTTTTCTGTGTGAATTGCTCAATGCTGGGCTGGCTTATTCTTCTGTTAAGACCCACTTATCAGCTATCACTGCTTGTCTGCCTTTATCTGCTACTTTAGCTTTTAGATTTGAGGCTAAACAGTTCCTAAAAGGTGTCCTTCATATTAGGCCTCCTAGGAAGCTTGTTCCTCCTCCCTGGGATCTTAATTTTGTTTTGGAAAAATTGACCCAGGCTCCATTTGAGCCTCCAGCTTCAGCTGCCTTGCAACATTGCTCTTTGAAGATTGTACTTTGTTAGCCCTTACTTCTGCCAGACAGGTGTCTGAGCTTCAAGCCCTCATGGCTTGTCCTCCTTTTTGGTGTTTCATAAGGATAGGGTCGCCTTGCATACTAATCCTTCTTTTATGCCCACGATATTGAATGAGTTGTCCCTTAATCAGTTTGTTCGTTTGCCCACTTTTTTTTCTTCTCTACAATCTGCCAGTGAGAATGTGCTGCACACATTGGATGTGCATAGACAACACAGATTGTATTTGGTTAAGACTATAAGGAAATCTGATCAGCTCTTTGTTTCCTTTCATCCTAGGTCCTTAGGATTAGCTGTATCCAAGCAAACAATTTCTTCTTGGATCTGAAATGCTATTTCTTTTTGTTATTCCTTTCATTGTAAGAGGCTTCTTTGTTATGTTAAGGCTGATTCTACTAGAGCTGTGGCTTCTTCTGGCGATTTTTTTTCAAAGGTTTGGATACTAACTCTATTCATGAGGCAGCTGCCTGGACTTCTGTGCCTACATTTACCAAGCACTACAAGTTGGATGGAATCACCAGAACTAGAGCTGGTTTTGCTAGGGCCATCCTTCATGGCTTCCTAGAGGGCTCTGCTGATCTTTCCTCCTTCCAAGTTTCTTCTTGAGCTTTGGCACTCTCCATAATGTTATGAATATTGCAACAGTGAATTGGAAGGACATAGTACAGCTGTGTAAAATCATACCATAATGGTAGGTGACCTTCTCTTCACTTTTGTAGAATTCACGCCCTCCCTTCTCCCCCTGGTTCATTTGCCTTCTGGATGAACTTATCATCTTTTTCTTTTCCTTGGACTGGCATTACTACTGGGGCTGTCAGTTCTGAGGATGGTACTTTTGGACATCACCTTTATGCCCTGCACTGCCAAAGAGCATATGTGTGATGTACGTTGTATCTTAAAACAACCTAAAGGCTTTGTTATACTGGCTGGACATCGGGCTGCCCTTGGCAGGGATCCCTAATATTATGAATACTGCAACACTGAAGAGATGGACATCTACCATTATGGTAAGATATTACACAACTTTACTTTTCCAGTCACTGAATTCACATCTGCTATTCCAAACATTCTCATATATTTCTTCAGAAATCTACCCTCTACTGTTATGCTTTCCCTTCTAGGCTTCCCAGTACATCATCACTATTGCAAATCAGGTTGCAGTTGCCACTCGCAAATAATATTTCTTGCTGAAAGCTTATTAGTTGTCCGAAACTCCTCTAAAGCTTTATAATATTAGATCTGATGTTGTCAATCTTCACTTAATCCTTGACTCTTGGGTTCGGTTCTGTATCTCGGAACCAACTCGGCTGTTACTCCAGCTCACACCCTCCAAAAACTCTGGAGCTAAGCTTATACCCATAATATCCTCACAGAATTACCTCAGATCTCATTTGCCGCTTTCAGTGCCAGACACGTTTATCTAAACGGCTCTCGAGCAAGATGTTTCTTTGCTAGTAAGTAAAAATGTTTCCCTTTTTTCGCTTTGTTAGTTATTTTCTTTCCTTGGAAGTACCCAGCTGCTCTTCCTGCTATCGCTCTTTAAGACATCTGTGTTTATCTAATTTTACCATCACTGGTATTTCGTTCTTTCTCTTACCATTTAAGGTAACTCTTCATACCGTCATTGGTACCTTTCCTTTCTCCTTCTTTCCTTTTTTTCTTTACTGTCAGGTAATCTTTCATACCATTGTTGGTACACCTTTCAACCTTAAAATTTATCTAGGTTCGTTTTGTTCCTTGGTTGTATGTGCGTGCATGTGTGTGGCCTTGGAAATGGCCAACAAACAAAAGGAAACTTCTGACAAATGTAAGGAACTTCTGGTTTCAAAAGATGCTAGTAGTGTGAACGTAAACTACTGAATTCTGATACACTCCTTATGTGTGTTCTGTTTAGGCCCAGTTCACCTTCAAGAAGACTGTGCCATCTGTCATGGCTTCAGTCACTGGGCCCTTACTGAGAGAAAAAATTAGATTATCATGAAGGGTCTTATTAAAACTGCATTTGATGAGGTCATATTTGATTAATCTAAGTCTAAAATGGATGTTAGCTCTCCTTCTTCTTCATCAAAACATTCTAAGGAGAGGAGCAACTTCTGCACCATTATCTAAACTGCCTAAGAAATCTCTGGTTCCAACAGTTCCTTCGGAACCGTCTGGGGAAATAGACATGTCTTTAGTGCCATCGGTGCCTGCTTCTGCACCGATTGTTTCAGCGCTGTCCCATACTGTCACTCCTCCAATTACTACGGAACTAAAACAGTGTAGGCTTAAAGAATTACCTCATACCAGGTACCCTCCTTCAGTGTATCCCTTCATAGACCGAACTCCTAGTCCCTTCTTGGACAAACCCAGATCCCAGTCAGTCTCTTCAGTCCATTCCACCAAGAGCCTCACAGAATCTGATATTTTGAGCCTCGTGGATCAGCTCTTGGTGGCGAGGGGATTGTCCTCTTCAACAGTTCCCAGCCATCCTAGCTCGGGAACCTTAAACTTTTCGACTCCATTAACTATTTCTCCTCTGACCCCAACTGGGACTACAGAGTTTCCGATTCCAACAGTCCTGGTTTCAGCTGACTGCCAGTCGGAGTTTCTTCTTCAGTGCCGAAAATAGCCTTGAGCTCTTCAGTTCTGTTGGAACCAGAGACCTCCCGGGATCACAGCTTTGTTGTGGGTTCAAGGGGGCATGGATCTACTCTAGGGTTGTCGGAGCCATCCATGCCTCTCTGGTGTCAGCACACATTAGCTCGATGCCGGCTTCGGAGGTGGCTTCTTCAGTGTGTGGTGGGATCTCTGTTCTGAAGCAGTCTATTTCGGTTCCAGGCTCCCACTCGTTTATTGGAGGAGCCAGCCTTCCAAGCTATGGAGAGGTCATTGTCCACTGGGGACACTCAGTCAATACCACTCTTGTTGGACATACAGCCCTGCCCTTCCCCCTTGTCAAGAGCTTCCTCCGGCCTCTACCCTGGAAGAGCGGCCGCTGAAGCCTCAAGTTCCAACCTTTGCGGTCATCTCCTCTTCAGATACCTCTCCAACTTATCCCACCAAAGAGGTATCTCTGAAGAGAAAGTGCAAGAGGAAGCACTTAGACTCCCCTCAAGAGTCTTTCACTGAAGATACTGATTTTGATGAAGGGGAAGTGTCCCCAAGGCCACCTCTGGAAGATATCTCCTTCAGAGACATTCTTGAGATCCTGAAACAGAGGGATGGTTGGACTTCCCTTAAACCTTCCTCTGAGGAATCTGTATCCCTAGAGGCTTTCCGCTTCTGACCCTCTACCTCCTGGATCTCTCCACCATCGACAATCTGATTAAGCTAATTGCTCAGTGGACTTGGAAGATACCAGACTGTGTTGAACCAATCCCAAAGAGAGCAGATCATATTTTGTCAGCTCTATAAGATCAGTAGCATTGGGCAAAAGGAATACCAGTTGATGCCAGGGTGGTAGCAGCAACCACAAAAAAGGAACTTGCTGATGAAATTCCTACTATTCATCTTCCTAATAAAGAGTCTAGGACGATGGATAGATTTGGGAAGTGTATACACTTCATCGACCTTCTCACTAAGGTCCTTGAATTACATGGCACATTTCACAAGACTTCAACAAGATCTGATAAAAGAATTTCCAGATACACTGACAGGAGCAGTAGCTGAAGAGGTTAGAGAAAATTTGACTTTTCAGTTAGCAACCCTTGACTCTGTTTATAATTCATCCATGAGGCTCGTTGCATACTCTGCTTAAGGGACAACGAGGGCAGCAGGTTCAGGCATATCCATTAGGAGACATGCCTGGATGCACTTATGAGAGTTTGTGGAGCCATTTAAGTCTTCTTTCACCAATGCTCCATTTAACAGAACATCCCTTTTTTCCCCCTAGAGTTAGATACCCTGGCTAGATGTGAGAAGGATGGAAGGACCCTTTCTGCTGTGGGTCTGCACTTCTCCACTCCTTAACGACCCTATTCCAGGAACCAGGAGAAGTGGAAAGCTATGGATCAAAAAGTCCCAGGGGCCTTTCCAAGACGCACGCAGCAAGGACTTTTCCTGGGACAGAGGAGGAAGTCAAAATGGAAGACGCCATGCTCAAGGCAGAGGTGGCCCCACACAGTCAGGGTTCCAGGGATTCTTTCCCTGTTAACTCTTATCAGTGGTCCTGAAAGGAGACCCAATTGCCATCCTCTAGAGGCAGTCTGGGGATAATTATCTCTGCACCTTCCTGCCTGGCTCAAGATAACAATAGACAACTGGGTGCAGAGGATCATCACCAGAGGTTACCATAGCCCCTTCTCAAAAAAAGCCCAAAACAATTAAAGAGAATCCCAGACATTCCACCCAGTCACAGGGATGCAGCAGTCTTAGAAGTTCAAAAAATGCATGACAAAAAAGTCATCCAAGCAGTCCCACCAGACCACATAGGATCCAAAGTTTACTCAAGATTCTTTTTAGTGCCAAAGAAAACGGGACTGGAGATCGATTTTGGATCTCAGCCAGTTGAACATATCTTTTCAACAAACCAAATTCCGGATGGTCACAGTTCAGTCTATACTTCCATTTTTGGAAAAAAACAATTGGATATGCATAATAGATTTTCAGGATGCATATTACCATATAAAAATGGACAGGCGAGCCAGACAATTCCTGTGCTTTCAGCTGGGAGCCTGTCATCATCAGTTCAGAGCCCTGCCCTTTGGTCTCACCACATTCCCCAGGGTGTTCACCAAATGCATGGCAGTGGTAGCAGCTCACTTCAGACTGCAAGGATTCCGTGTGTTTCCATATTTAGATGACTGGCTCCTCTCCACTCCCACCAGACATCTACTTTTAAAGGCAAGAGCTTGTGTTCTTCAAACGTGTTCCACATTAGGAATTACTATAAACTACGAAAAGTCACGTCTAGACCCAACTCAACAATTGGAATTCATAGGAACATTGCTAAACATGAGTACAGGCATAGCGTTTCTTCCCCGGAAAGAATTCAGAGATTCAAAACGCAAGTTAGTCAGATTATTCACAGCAAAAAGGTGACTGCACATCTTTTACTACAAACACAAGGATCAGTGTTAGCTTCCATTAATCTAGTTCCTCTGGCTAGATTCCACATGTGGGTTATTCAGTGGCTCTTGGCATCACAGTGGTCCATACTGAATCAGTCAATTTCCAACAAAGTTTTGTCAGGCAGACCCTTTGTTCTTCTTCCACCACAAACCATAGTGACCAGATGTGGTGGGGGAGGCATTATCTGGGAAAGACCAGTCCAAGGCACATGGTCCCAACTAGAGGCCAATTTGCACATCGGTGTTCTAGAGATGAGGGCAGTGCTGTTAGTGTTGCAGGCATTCCAAGATACCCTCCTCTCAGGGATAGTTGTGTTTCAAACAGGCAACTTGTCAGTAGTCTGGTACATCAACAAGCAAGGGGGAAGCAGGTCTTATCCTCTTTGTTGAGAAGAACTGTGAGTATGGCAATGGGCGATTTCATCCGACCACTTTTTATTTTCAACGCCTATTCCAGGGAGTTCCAGTTTCTAGTTGCATATTCCAGGGAGCTCTAGTGTGATTGCAGACAAATTGAGCAGAACCATCTTAATGCCTCCCAAGTGGTCTCTCAATCCGATAGTGGCGGAAAAGATATTCCGCCTGTGGGGCTGGCCCTGCAGCGATCCCTCTGCATCCCCCCCTGAACAACAAGTGCAACAGCTACTGCGCCCTAATTCCACCTCTGAGGGAGTCACCCACAGACACCCTTCTTCACAATTGGCCCCCTGGTCTATCCTATGCCTTTCCCTCATTTCTCTCATATCTCAGTTTCTAAAGAAAGCCTACAGGTCAAAGAACAAAATAATTCTCCTTGCCACATTCTGGCCTTGTCAGGTCTGGTTTCCTTTTCTATGACCTCACCTAATTTGGAAACCTTGGATACTGGACCTGGATCCAGACCTTTTGTCCTATCTGGATGGACTAATTCAACTGAATCTACCCAGCCTCAAGCTCACTACATGGCTTTTCTAGTTCCAGTAATTGCCAGGCATTCAACTCTTTCTTCCCCAGTTCAAAGAATTGTTCCAGCCTCTCAGAAACCTTCAACTAGAAAGTTGTACTTCAGTAAGTGGCAAAAGTTTTCAAATTGGGGTTTGCAGATGCATCTTGATCCTTTTTCAGCACTAATCGATAAGATCTTGGCATTCTTAACATTACTTTTTGAAGCAGGAGCTTCTGCCTCAACCATACGAGTGCATCTAACTGAAATTTCAAATTTTCATAATGGTTTGAATGACTCAATGTTAATGTCCCATAAACTCTGCAAAGCCTTTCTTAAGGAATTTTGATGCTCAGACCCCCATATAAAGATCTCTCTGTTCCTTGGGACTTGAATTTTGTACTTCAGTCAGTAATTATTTCCCCTTTTGAACCTGCAGTGACTTGCGATCTGAAGTTTTTATCTTGGAGAAATGTATTGCTGATAGCTATTTTTTCTGCAAGAAATATTTCTGAGATTCAGGCAATATCTTGTTGTTCTTTCGGCTTTTCCCAGTTAGGGGTCGCCACAGCGGAACTCCGGACCGCTAATGATTGGCAGTTGATTTTTACGGTGCCAAGGTGCCAGCCTGATGCCCAACGTTCAAAGAAGGCACACCCATTCACGCCACTCAACCGCGGGGAGGACATGCAGACTCCACACAGAAGGTGCTCCAGCCGAGAATCGAACTTGCAAACCACCATATCTTATTTTTCACAAAGACAGGGTTTCTTTAAGAAAAAATCCTTCCTTTCTACCTAAGGTAGTGTCAGAAGCCAGTATCAATCAGACTCTTCAACTCGCAGCCTTCTACTCAACTTTTCTAACAAGGGTGAATATTGCCTTCATTTACTAGATGTACATAGAAAATTGCATTTTTTTACCTTCACAGAACAAAGGAAATTAGAAAATCATACCAGTTGTTTATTTCCCTTTCTTCTGCTTGTATGGGAAAGTCTGTTTCTGAAGTTACCTTATCAAAATAGCTTAAAGATTATATAACTTTCATTTATAACAACTAGGTGTAATTACCAGGACCGGTCAAAAAGCATTCAACTAGAGCAGTAGCCACTTATGCAGTTTTTTTCATTCCAGAACTTCTATTGATGATATTTGTGCAGTGGCTGCCTGGGCTTCCCCTCATACCTTTATTACTCATTACAAGCTAGATCTGGTCTCTAGGGGACGAGAGTCATTTGGTTCGATGGTGCTCAGGAATATTCTTCTGTGAGACCTCCCTGGATTTAGGTAGCTGGGGACTCTTGTCATAAGAGTCCAGGATTAAGTGAAGATTGGCAACATCAGATAAAGAAGTTATGTCTTACTATAACATTCCATCTGTGTTGTCGATACCCACCCTCCTTCCCCCTACCCTTTGGGTTCTTGGTGGAATGGATCTTTTCTGAAAAATTAATAAAACTCCGCAGCAGCCAAGGAAGAAGTAAAAGTCCACAGTGGGTAAAATGTACCATAAATGATGAAAAGAAAACCCCACTGGAGCCACCACAACTGGTTAAAGCTTTATTTAAAACACAGATAAGTGCTTCTGAGCATTAGCTTTTCATCATATCCAAAAAAAAAAAAAAAAAAACAGTTAAAATCGGCCATATTTAAACAAATAACCAGTCAGAGTCCATTGCAAAACCTACTCCCCTTCAGTAGTGGTTTTAAAGGCATACAGCCATTTAACCCAGGTGTATGGTTAGCTTGATTTTCAGCTTATCCATCTTAACTCAACGGAATATTATTAACCAAAATTGGCTTGTTTTTCAAGCATTTGAAGGGACATCTGACATTTTGGGAACCAAAACAGTATTTGTCACTAGAAAAGCCAAATGCATCAAGAACATGTTGGAATCAGATGACAAGATACATACTACCATTAGTGAAAGGGCTTGGGGTACTTATAAATGTGGTGTGTGCAATTTGTGCCAGTACATTTTAGAGAAACATGAGGTGCTTATTAATGGTATGAAAGTAAGGGCACACTTTTTCTGTAATTGTAAATCACTGGGAGTGATTTATATGGCTTTATGTAAAATGTGCCAGTTTTTATGTTGGGAAAACCATCCATAGTTTTAAAGAACGCATTTATGAACACATTTATGACATCATGCAGAGGAGAACTACTAATGCATTGTATTGTCATGAAGAAAAACATCCAGACCATGTTTTTTTTATTTTTTGGCATCAACACCATACGGTGGAATTTACTGGGGGGACCATGGTGTGACATGGTAGAACGGAGGGAGTTGCACTGGCAACTGAAATTAAATGCCACCTCACCCCAGGTTTGAATGAGTCTTTATCCATAGCTTGTGTTTTAAGACTTATGTCTCACTATATTTAATTTATTATGTTGAGCACATTAGGGAAACATTAGGTTAGTTTTTTTTTCTTAGTATATGTTTGTATAGACTTTTATGTATTTTATTGTATGAGCAAGTAGCCTTTAAAATTAGAATTGGTAGGTGTGTTGATGGGTCATATGATTTTATTGGTGGGTTATTTAAACTGAATTTTTGTGAATGTTTTTTATTCTGAAGAAGTGTATGTTATATACACACGAAAGTGCTTAATTCCTGTAATAAAACAATTGTGAACTGGTTCTGGTCGTTTTCTGTTTGGATTCCAGTAGTTGGTTCAGTGGTTTTCATTGTTTTGTGTTGCTTGGATGCTTAAAATAATGCATTATATACATGCACACACATTTAGCTTTTGAATCAAATTGTCAGTGGAACATTTAGCTGTCCTGAAATAGCTTGCTTTAGTATATGTATTTGTGTGCAATTATGCTACCTGTCTCTATATGGTAGTACTCTAAATTTTACATTCTGAAGGAACTTTCAAAGGTGACTTTCACTTCCTGAATGACTGCTGGACATCCCTTCATTTGGTGAGAAAAGGATATTGTATTACAAACTTTAACAACTTTTTTGTTTTAGATGCTAAGTTATTATTTTCTTCAGTATATTACCTCTTGTGTATAGTACAATCACTTGACTAGTTTGTAACTTTTACCTGTATAAATCTGGACATGTTTGTACACTTTTCCAGCTATTGTATATTACTGTATTTTTTATGAATATTGCTTGTATTTTCTAATTTTTATTTTTTATGTACTGTTTTATACTTTATATACAGTTACATTGTGGAGCTTTTCTCCTGGGGCCTCCACTGAAAATGGGTTATTTTGGCCCAGTGGACTTTCCTGGTAAACAAATGCCAATAAATAAATATGTACGTAGCATGCATGCCATAGTTGTGTTTCTGATGTTGCTGGAGTGCTATAAAGAATGCTAATGGTTACATTCATTAGGTAACAAAAAACGAAACGCTAGTGGAAAGCCACAAACAGGAAAACAATCTGAAGTAGGTACTTCATTTGTCAGCAACCTTTGGGTATCGGATCCAATCTCGGATCTGAGCCAGCAACTTGTTTCACAGCTATAAGATCCGAGCTCCCAGCTCCTCCCCTTACCCATAATCCCCTGCCAACCCTGACTAACCTCAGATCTAGTTTGCCGCGCTTAGCGAAAGCAGCTAGATTCAGAGCTCCTAGTCGGTTCAGATAAGTTTTTCAGCTTATTATCACAATTGTTATAATTTTTGTTAAAAGGTTGAGTGTGTTAGGTTTCCCCTTAGTTAGCCCTAAAATCTTACATTTTTTAGTGTAATTTCCTCCCCTCGCTTCGCTGGTGCGTAGTTTGTGTGTGGGTCGGTGTGTGTTTGGGGCCTTGTGTGAGTGAGTTTACTTTTTTGGTACTAGTGTAATGTCAGAGGCCCCAAAACCGATCTTTTCTAAATGCACCGAGTGTGGCCATAAGCTTTCACCAGCGGATGGCCACACTCGGTGTGTTCGGTGCCTTGGGGTTGAACACCTCCTCTGGGTGTACTATCTGCGCGGAGTTCAACCCCAGGGCACTGAAAGAACGGAGGTTGAAGCTGGTCCTGGCGGGACTTTTGCCCTCGGATTTGGCTTCGGCCTCCAGTGCTCCCGTGGCCTCCCCCCAGTCCTTGGTGGCGGCCACTCCTGCCTCTATCCCCCCGGTCGGGACTCAAACTCCCGTTGCGGCGCCGGAGGAGAGGGAGGCCAGGAGGGAGAAAAGGAAGGAGAAGCACCACAAGCGGCGGGCCGATGCCTCCGCTTCGCCCCCCCCCCGGCTAAGCCGGCTTCTCCCTCCACGGCTTCCAAGTCTCCTCCTCCTCGGCTCCAGTCCCCATGCTTCTCACCAGGACCTGAGGAGGAGGAAACCCGATCTCCATCGAGGTCATCGAGGCGGCACTCCCAGCCCGCCTCGGTGGCCTCGCCGAGATCCACATATAGCCTGTCGGATGCAGACTTGGACCGGATGATGCGAAGGTTCATCCAGGCCCAACTGCAGATGGGAGTGCTCCTACCTCCCCCCCTTTGGGGGGGAGCTCAATGCCTTTTTTTGCCCCGATAGCTCCTTCTCCGACCCGCTTCCCGGGTTCGGAGTGCCCGGAGCCGGGCAGCATTGGAGCCGGGGGTGGGTCGGCGCCGACAGTACTTGGTACTTCGGCTCCGACCTTTCCCTCGAGTTTGTCGGGTCCATCCTTGTCGGATCCTTATCAAAGAGTACGCTGCCCCCCCCCGGAGTCCATGTCGGCGGAGGACAAACAGTTGTACTCCACTTGCATGGCCACTCCAAGATCTATATTGAATACCTCTATGCGGCGTTTGTCCCATGCCACAGAGGGAGCCGCTAGAGCCAGCGGAGCAGGTCTAGTCATGAGATGCCAAGCCTGGCTCTGACATTGTGACATCGCGGAACCCTTCAAGGCATCTTTTGCGAATGTCCCCTTTGATGGTTCTGCCTTATTTGGCAAGACCGTTCGCGAGACTCTAGTCCAGAGCGAAAAGGACGGGAAGACGTTGTCTGCCATCGGAGTCCGCTTCTCTGCTCCCCAGAGGTCTTTCTCCAAGAACCAAAAGGGACAGAAGAAGATGTGGTTCCGGAAATCACAACATTCCCAGCCTGCTCCGGACAACTAGTCCTTCCATGGCAGAGGAGGACAGGGAGGCAACACTCTAGAGGCAGAGGGGGCCCGAAGAATTTTGGTCCAGAGAAAGCTTCTCTGATCAGCCCACGCAGCAACCCTGAGGGGTTGACAGACTGCTCCACTCTGGAGGCAGAAGGGGGGCATTTCTCAAGGCACCTGGCAGCTTGGGAGTCCATCACATCAGATCGCTGGGTGCTTCGTATCATATCCAGAGGTTGCCAAATTCCCCTGTATCATGTCCCCAAACTCAGAAACCTCCCCGATGTACCACCCGATCAGAGGGAGGTAGCAGCTGCAGAGATTCAGCAGCTCCTAGAAAAAAGAGCCATCCAACCCGTCCCCCCAGACCAGCATGGATTAGGTTTTTACTCCAGGTTCTTTCTGGTGCCAAAAACAACGGGGGACTTAAGGCCAATTATCGTCCTCTCCCTTTTGAACCTGTCAGTAACCAAACAAACATTCCGGATGGTCACTCTTCAATCCATCCTCCCCCTATTGCGGGAGAACGACTGGATGTGCTCAGTAGACCTCAAGGATGCGTACTACCACATTCTGATGGACAGACAATCCAGGAGGTTCCTCCGCTTCCAGCTGGGAGCCAGTCACTACCAGTTCAGGGTCCTTCCCTTTGGTCTCACCACAGCCCCCAGGGTGTTTACCAAAGTATTAGCAGTGATAGCGGCCCACCTGAGACTCCAGGGAATGCAGGTTTTTCCATACCTGGACGACTGGCTCCTGACCGCCCCGACAAGGCATCTACTTTGCTCAGCCAGGAACTACTTTCTCCGGCTTGCTCCCCAGCTGGGCATCACCATCAACAGGGACAAATCTTCTCTTGCTCCGACTCAGGTGATAGAGTTTATAGGGGCCAAGTTGGATACAAGAAACCTTCTAGCATTCCTGACTGCGGGACGACTGCAAAACCTGAGGCTTCATGTGCGGGCCATCCTCCAGTTAGAAGCTCCATCGGCGGGGTTGGTCCTGAGGGCTCTAGGCTCCATGGCGGCGGCAATCACTCTTCTGCCATTGGCTCATCTGAATATGAGGGTCCTGCAATGGACCCTTCAAGTCCAGTGGTCCTTTCTACATTACTCCATAAGCCATCCTATTTCACACAGCAGGGCTTGCAGGAGGGCTCTCTTATGGTGGCTCCAATCTCCGGACCTCCATACGGGACGTCCCTTCTCCACGCCTCCTCCCCTTGCCACGGTGACCACGGACGCCTTGGGTGGGGGGGGGGCATTGCTCAGGCAGGACGGTCCAAGGCACGTGGAACGACACAGAGACCTCTTTGCATATCAATGTCCTGGAGATGAGGGCGGTGCTATTGGCATTGCAAGCACTTCAGAACCTTCTTCCTGTAGGAACTATTGCAATACAGACGGACAACATGTCAGTTGTCTGGTACATCAACAAACAGGGGGAACCAGGTCCTATCCTCTCTGTCGAGAGGCCATGAGAGTGTGGGAATGGGCGATCTCCACCAACCGCTTTCTTATTGCAAAGCACATTCCGGGATGGTCCAACATACTGGCGGACAGGCTCAGCCGCACCATTCTTTCCCCTTACGAGTGGTCTCTCAATCCCCAGGTAGCGAAGCGGATTTTTGCCGAGTTGGGGGCAACCCTGTTGCGATCTTTTCGCTTCTCCCTCAAATACGAAATGCAACAGTTATTTCACTCTAATTCCCCCCTTTGGGGAATCCCCAAAAGATGCTCTGGTGCATGCTTGGCCTCCCAGTCTACTTTATGCTTTCCCACCTCTACCTCTGATGCTGAAACTCATACAGAAAGCCAGTCGGTTGGGGAGCAGAATGATCCTCATTGCCCCATTCTGGCCTCGTCAAACATGGTTCCCTTACCTGTGGTCTCACCTGGTAAATCCTCCTTGGATTCTGGATCCCCTACCGGATCTAATATCTCATCCCCTAGATCTCCCTATCCTGAACCTGGACAACCTCAAGTTGACAGCTTGGCTGCTCCAGTTCCACTCCTAGTCAGGACTCCCGGAATCTCTTCCCCAGTTAAAGCCATCCTAGTAGCAGCTCACAAACCTTCCACTAGAAAGGTCTATCGCAGTAAGTGGAAGCGTTTCTCCATCTGGGCGAAGAATCATAACTTAGATCCCTTCACAGCACCGTTGCCCACTGTGTTGGATTTCCTTACAGGTCTATTTCATCAGGGGGCTAGCTGCTCTACGGTCAAGGTTCAACTGGCAGCTGTTTCTCATTACCATGTGGGACATGAGTCAGGCCCTTTGATTACGACAAAATTGTGTAAAACCTTTCTCAAGGGTACCTTCCTGCTCAGACCTCCTGTCAAGGAATTTGTACCCCCTTGGGATTTATCACTAGTCCTACAGGCCTTAACAGCTCCCCCTTTTGAACCTGCTGCTTTAGTTGATCTTCAGTACCTATCTTGGAAAACGGTGTTCCTTGTCGCTATTACTTCAGCGAAAAGAGTTTCTGAACTTCAGGCCCTTTGTGTAAAACCCCTGTATTTGGCCTTTCACCAGGATAGAGTGTACCTCAGGACCAATCCCTCATTCCTTCCCAAGGTGGCTTCAGAGGCTAATATCAACCAATCCATTAACCTGCCAGTCTTCTTTCCTAAGTATCAGAACAAAGGAGAATACAAACTGCATTCATTAGATGTGCATAGACAACTGCGCTTCTACATTCACAGGACTGCTGGTCATAGACAATCCAACCAGTTGTTCATCTCCTTTGCCAAATTTAACTTAGGTAAACCTGTCTCTAAGGTCACTTTATCACGATGGATCTCGCAGTGTATTCTATTGGCCTGTGAAAGTTCTGGGAGGCCCGCACCTCAGGGAGTTCGTGCACATTCTACTCGCTCCATATCTACCTCTGCTGCCTTTAGGTCTAGAGTGTCTTTAGATGATATTTGCTCTGCAGCCACTTGGGCCTCATCTCATATCTTTATCAACCATTATAAGTTGGACGTTATCTCCAGAGGGAGAGCATCTTTTGGCTCTGCAGTGCTCCGGATTATCCTTCCATGATGGCCGCCCAAGTTCCAGGTAGCTGGGGACTCTGTCCCAAAAGTTGCTGACAAATGAAGTACCTACTTCAGATTAAGAAGTTATGTACTCACCATAACGTTCCATCTGAGTAGGAAACTTCATTTGTCTGCAACCATCCCCCCCTCCTTCCCCCCGACCTTCAGAATTTTAGTTCCTGGATGTCCTTCTTCTAGTCCCATTCGGGATGTATTTAGCCTTTTAGCTGCTTGTAGGAGGGCAAACTTGATCTGAGGTTAGTCAGGGTTGGCAGGGGATTATGGGTAAGGGGAGGAGCTGGGAGCTCGGATCTTATAGCTGTGAAACAATTTGCCGGCTCGGATACGAGATCGGATCTGATACCCAAAGGTTGCAGACAAATGAAGTTTCCTACTCAGATGGAACGTTATGGTGAGTACATAACTTCTTATTGTTCAAACACTTTCATTCATATAATTCATCTGAACTACATCAGAACTATCAAAAATAAGCAACAATATCAAATCAAAAAATCACATTTAAAAATCATTATTCTTCCACTAATAAAATTTATAAAAATATGAAGTTGTCTAGATTGTCAAGAAACAGCTTGCAAAATGTGTTCATTCTGTCGAGTAGGTATTACAGATCTATAAAACTTCCTATAATGTACATAATAAAAGTCTGAAGCTTATGTAAATGTAACTTAATTTCTTAAAGGTGGTGTATAAGTCTAAAAATTGCAGAAAATAAATGTATCAAAACCAAAAGAACAAATTAGTGTCCAAATACAGTAAATCATTAATTAAACTAGTTTTGATTTAGATTTTAGCAACCCACAAATGTAATATATACGAAGATTAACTCTGTCATTCAAAACCAGTGGTTAGGTAAGATTTAACTTAATTTAGCAGTAAAGTTCCCTAGATTCCAGCATAATTCGCCAGCTACCACCCCTTGTTGGTTTTGATATTTTTTTCATGTGGCACAAAACAGGATTTTTTTTAATTCTCACACTTTATTACAATGTTTGATTTCATGGAAGACATTTTAACAGTGGATGTTAAGGACTTGTTTCTAATCATATCCCACTCTCTGGAATGGAATTGGTTTAGGAAGGTTTTATTTTTGGACACCATTATATTATAGTATGATATTAATGTGGTGGCAGATTTTATGGAAGTAGTTGTATTAAATAACTTTGTCTTTTTTAAAAGTGATTCTTTTAAACGAGTTAGAGGTTTGGCTATAGTTTGCACATCAGTCCCAGTTTTTGCAAATATTGTATTGTGTTATTGAGAGTAGCAGTGTATTATTGGTTGAATGTTTTGGGTTAAAATTCCCTTATATTTATTTAAGACTTTTAGATGATATCTTGATTTGTTGGCAGAGTAATGCTCAGACATCGGATGAGTTCTTGGAATTCATGAACCAAAATGTGCCTTTTTTAAATTGAATTTAACTACCAGCAGTTAGTTAGACATTACTATTATTAAGAAAGCAAAAAAAGATAAGGCTAATATTTGTCATAAGCCTACCTTTTATAATGGATACTTACATTTTACTTTCTCCAACCCCTATTGACAAAAAAAAAAACAGAATTTGGTCAAGGGGTAGTTTGTAAGATTATCAAGACTGATTTCTGAGGATAGTGTTTTCTTAACTGAAGCTAATAGGTAGGTTATTTTTAGATAGAGGCTATCCCTTTAAATTAATGAAGGAGATGATGGAGGTTGTGGCTGCTGGCTTTGCTGCCAGATAACTCACTTTGCACTTCAATAGGGATTATCAGGACTGTAAGAGAACATCTATAACTAGGAATGCATAGAAGGCTATGATTTTCCCTTTCTCTGGGTGTAGTTCAGAAGTAAAGGATTTATTAAGAATTGGAAGTTAGCATTTGAGCCATATGGTGTTGATGATAAATTTGGGATGGGGGACTCCAAAGTTTGTATTTAATGGAGATCAGAATTTGAACGATATTGTAGAAAATTTAGTTCACTGCAATACCAAATATGGTAGGAATAAATATGGGACATTTTCCCAGTACAGATTTATTTATGAGGAGCTTATATTAAAATGATATCACACCCTGGAATATTAAAAAATAATGTTAAATTTAATTGTACTAAGGCAGGGATGGTACATGTGGCCCTTTGTATGGTATGTACTTCATTTAACATTGTAAAGACACGGGATTCAATAAACTCTGTGTAGATTTCTCACAGCACCTACACAGAGTGTATGTGTTTGTGCGACAGTGCACTGCGCACAGTTGGTGTGCAATGCATATTAATGAGGTGTGGTGTGCCTATGCTAAGTTTTGTGGCCTGCAACACTGCTGCTGGCCACAAAACCTCATAAGCGAACACTGATAGCAATTCTGTGTAAAGGAGAGCATCTGTGGTGCGCAGATTTGCGTGGAATGCCACAGTGATCACCAGGGCTTTGCATATAGTGAAACCTTGTCAGCGAATGCGGATAGCAATTCCGTGTAAGGAAAAGTACCTACTGTGTGTGTATTTACATGCAGTTTCACAATGATCAGCAGGGGTTTCATAGATAGCTGTTATTGTGTTAATGCAATACATCTGCACAGAGGCCAACTTAATGAGAAGAGAAATAACCAATAGTCTAGACATATTTGGCATAGATCTCACGTAAAAATGTGTTAGACTATAACACTCACAACCTCTTAGAGTGACAAATATGGACAAAACCATAATAATGGTAGGATAAAGGCCCAGAAATAGGGACAGATTTTTAATATTGCACTGACAAACTTAGGAATTTAATAGAATATATAGGTTGTACATTAGCATGAACTTTCTAAAGAGCGTGAAGTTTGAAACTCAAATGTCAGTCATCAGTTTTTGACTGCACTCTGCAATGACATGCCATTGATTTGCCAGGAAAAAAATGTTATGGGGAAAAGATCACAAATATGAGACAAAAACTGGGCATTCTGCACTGATCAGGACAGTTGAGAGGTATGCAACAGTGAGTCACATCAGTCCAGAGATCATCCCCGAAAAATGGCAGGAAGCCATATATTTGTTAAGGAAAACATCTGGTCATCCTGGGAATATCTGGACAGGTGAGAGGTATGAATGTTAAGTATATAGCCCAAACACAATACAGGACAGTGTACCTACAATGAAGAGTATTGTGATATTAGGCCCTCTGGAATTGTTGTTTAACTGTAACCTCTAAATAGGCTTCATGCCTCATGAATAGAGAACAGCAACAGAACATGGTACTGCCATGTAAAGTGCTCATCCAGGGAAGCAGCAGAGGAGGGCATGTCAATAGAAGATGGTTGTAGCAGTAATACCAAGCACATAGCTATATGGTTTGTATGAACTGTACAGTGAGAATGTGTAGTCTGTAACTGTCACACAAGGTGGCATAACAATGGGGAGGATGTTTGTTTGAGATGAACATCCTTACATGAATAATGCAGAGAACATCTGTCAGGGATCTGACCTACAGTTGGGGTAGAGTGTATATTGGGAATCTCTGCAAAATGATATACCTGAATGAGTGCACTCTCAGCAGAGGTCTCCAGCAAGGTGGCCACAGGTAAAGGAATATGGCAAACATTACAAGAACCAACCACAATCATGGACAATAGAATAATACCATCACAACTCCCATGCCTCTGACGTAACATATGTGGTGTGGAGTGATAATAGATGAGCCTGCACAATGCACACTTGACAACTGTTACGATGCATCCATACTCTATGATGGTAACCATGCACACTGTCCTGGTACTGTAGTGTCTGCAGGGGATGTTAAGAGAGACACTGCTATTCCTGTATGTGACAGTATGGTCAGTACAGGCTACTTGCCTTGTGTGCATTATCTATGGCACAGTCTACACTGCCACAAATGATATACATGCCATTAATATTGTCAAACACCTATGTATGCAGTGTGTGCATAAGCTGAACAGGTATCACACATGCAACTGGTGTAACAACTCTCTAAGGCCAAGAACATTACATCATTGGGCCCAGACAATATCCCAGAATGCCGGCTAAATAGCATAAAACATAACCTGTCAGGCCATCTGGAATTGCTGTTTAACTGTAGCCTCCAAGCAGACTTCATGCCTCATGAGTGGAGAACAGCAACAGTCATCCTTCTGCACAAAGGTGGTCCATCTACAGACCCTGGAAACTACAGACCCATAAGTCTCACTATTCTTATATGTAAAGCCATGGAACAAATTATCATGGAAATGATCAGTAGTGATATAGTAAACCTTCAGACACTGGACCCAACCCAGTTTGGTTTTGTCAAGGGCAGGACATGCCTGTTCAACCTGGTGGACTTCTTTGGAAAGGTCACCAAAGCAATGGATGAGGGCAAAATGGTTCACACTGCCTACCTTCACCTGGCCAAGGCATTTGATACAGTACCCCACTTGGGCATTGTTGACAAACTCATGAGGTTAGGTACAGACCCATATATCACCCGGTGGATAGCCTGCTGTCTCACAGACAGGACCCATGAAGTTAGAATTGGGTAGTCCACCTCTTCATAGAGGTTAGTCAGAAGTGGAATCCCTCTGGGATCTGTCCTTGGACCACTTCTTTTTAGCACTTCTCAGAAGTCAACGCCAATGTCAGTGGTCTCTAGCTGACTATATTTGCAGATGATTGCAGATTAAGAGCTGTCATTGAATCCAACACTGACACAAATGTTCACCAGGAAGTGCGACACAGACAAACAACTGGTGTCAGAGCCATGGACTAAATGGACTAAAAACTAAATGACAAGAAATGCATAATAGTATCCATCAAGAAGTCATCCATCCTTGGTAACTATCATATTGACAACACACCCCTTAGAGTTGACCAAGTAGCTAGCCTTTGACCATCTCTTGTCTACAGTAGTGAGGAAATCATTCTATGTTATCCAGCCTACAAAGATATGGAATCTAGGTAAGGAACTCATTGTTCTGCTGTATTCCACATTCTTCAGACCTGTCATTAAGTACAATGCCCCCTTTGGTATCTACATAACCAGGCATGTCCAATAATTGCAACATCCACAGAAGCTCCTCACTAAAAGAATGTAGGGTGTAAGTAATATGCAGACTGCCTTAAGGCCCTATCCCTGTATTCTGTCTTCTACAGGCTTTTGTGGGGAGATATATGCCTGGTATACAGAGCATTATCAGACCCCACTCTGATGGACCTCCTGCATATCCACAAAACATACAGCACCAGAATTACCCATTCTAAAGACTTAAACCTTGCTGTGATATAAATAGCACCGGGTGGAGAGACAGATATGCATCCCAGAGACTTACCCCGTCTTTGCAACAGGCTCCCCATCCATGTGAAGCAGAATTCCTCTCTATCCCAATTCAAGTGCAACTTGGTCAGTTGGATGGAGAACAGGAAATTCATCCCTGATTTGGCACCTGTGTCTTTAATGGACACAGACAACCTGTAAATGGTTCATCTTCCAGGCCCCTGCTTGTAAATGTTTCATCTCCCAAGCCCCTGCTTACACTTATCAAGGGTATCAGAACTTGTCAGAGATTTGGGATGCATGTCTAGGCTTATAAAGTTCCCTTCTGGTCGTTAGCCTAGTAAACACCTATTAACCATTGTTGCTCTGCACCATCAAAACAGTCATGTATATTCATAAGAAAGAATACCTACATATAGCCAATAAGCTGTGTGACAGTGCAGTGTGACAAAGGTGGTACACTTCATTTATACATCATTGGAAGATGTGTAGGGAGGTACTTGAAGAGTCCATTGTACATGGTTATTAGTGTGATGCTGTCTGGGAACCATGAAGTTGTTATTATGGCCTCTGATGTGGATGTACTTCACATGCCCTTAATTGTGTTACATTCAAAGGAGTAGTCAGCACTGTGACCATATGCTGGTGGATGCAACACTTGCCTTCTAGTCCAGGACACAGGTCACATACCTTTAGGTCTGATGTCCACATCATACTTAGGGGGTGTGTCTGTTTCCTGATTCAACAAATCCTTCCATGTGTTTCACCAATGCAGGTGTTGTCATGGCTGTAGCAGCAGTCCCTGATATGTGTTGATACTGTCTGTATTATACTAATATCACAGTTGGAGTCAATGATTGCACATAAGCTGTATTCCTTCAGGCAGCTGTTTGGACACAGCATGTGTGTGCCATCTGTGATGTCAGTCACTGAATACTAGGCAGGAAAGGGCCTAGCAGATACCCCTGATATACCAACCTGATCACTAGACCTGAGATATGTCATATCACACATTTCAACATAGTGAGATGCCATGTATGCCAAAGACTGGTCTGCCTATTTGGTGATATACTTGTTTATGGCCACATATTACAGTGTTGATTGAATACCTCAGTGTGGAATTTTGTCAAATGCCTTGACCTATTCAGGTTCCACATGATAATACTGTTGTCATCATGCATGCCCTTGATGATGTCTTTGAGGACATCTGTCAGATGTAACAGACATGATGTAGCAGTAACAACTCACACAGCACACACCTGGAATATTACTAGTGTACATGTAGAGGAGGTCCATGATGACATGTTGGAGTAACTCACAGTTGAGAAGAGTCATGATGTCTCTATACACGCATGCATCAAGTGCTGTCCCCCCAGCTCAGGTGGATGCATGTTGATGTACACACTTGTATGGGAACATGCCATGTGGAAAGTGTGTTGAACTGTGTGTTCAACCATATCAGGAAGGCGTATATGCTGGGTCATGTCATAGGTGATCTGTGATGTTGTCACAGCACATTGATTCCATGTGATAGGCCTGGATGAAGGTAAGAGGGTGCATGCTGCTTGTTGTGATCTGGCCTACAATTTTGACACAATTAAACAATGAAGGTATCACTGAGAAAAAACCCAAGTTGGGGACTAATTGTTAACATCAGTTGATAGGTAAACAGTTGGCTCACTGACAGAAAACTTCACGTGAAAGTTGGTGAATAAACTTGTATCTGTAGAACTGTCACCATTGGCAAGCCCCAGGTATCTGTGCTTGGCCCTTCACTGTTTGAATTGTATTTCTCAACAGTTCAGGCTAAAGTATATGGCCTTTGCCTTACCAAGTTTGCTGATTCTTGCATATTGTGTGCAATCATTAACTCCAGCACTGGTCATAACATACTACAGGAGGAGCTAACGCACACAACTAAATGGTGACAGGGGCACATGTTCTACAAATAAATGCAGAAATGTGTGTTTGTATTGTTGTCCATCCTCAAAGTGGAGATCCATGTTAATAACAGCATTGGCAATAGTCCTGCTATTCAAAAATCCAGTGATACAAATCTAGATAGCAATCTGAACTTTGACCATCACCTGTCCACACTGCTATTGAAAGCTTGTGCTGTGCATATCCTAAGTCATGCCATTATATTGATATCTTAGGATTGTATGACAGCACTGTAGACAAACCTCATTACAGCATTAATGGAGTATAATTCTCTTTTTTTACATGTACCTTACAAGACACGTGTAGCAGCTGGAGAGACCACAGGGCTTTCTCAGTAAGGTAACACAGGGCCTACACAACATGCCATGATGTATGTAGATAAGAGTGAAAACCATGTCACTGTAAACTTTATTGCGTAGGATGAAGCGACTTCTGCCTGGCCTGGTGATAGTACTGCATATCCAAAAATGTGATATAGCTGATGACGTCAGTGGTGTCTGTTGAGGAGAAGATGACATTGTCCCAATACTGGTGTAAAATGCTCTCTGTAATGTCAAGCAACATACACACACACACACACACACACACACACACACACACACACACACACACACACACAGTTGACTGCAGTGAGAATAGAACCCCACCTAAGTACACAGACTACAGAACATAGTACTTTATGCAAGCACTACAGCTGAAGTCTGACTTGGAGTGTGTCAGACACACTTTACAGCTGATGATATCACATGTGTCTGTTGAGGAGAAGATGATATTGTCCCACATGCTGGTGTAAAATGTTCTTTGTAGTGTCAAGCAACAACACACACACACACACACACACACACACACACACACACACACACACACACACACACACACACACACACACACACACACACAGTCGACTGCAGTGAGACTAGAACTCCTACTTAAGTACTCAGACCACAGAACACAGTACTTAATGCAACTGATTTATACAGGAGTGCAGGTGAACTTATAGTAGATGACAGCAGGCCATGTGGGAGACAAGGTTGGGAGTCTTGTATGAAATGGATGTGTAGGCAAGAGCAAGTAACAAAATACTGGTGATCCATGTAATTGTAAAAGAAACTGTAGGATTCACATCTGCTCTGCTGTCTAGACACACATGCACACACACAGTCGACTACATTGAGAACAGAACCTCTACCTATCTAAGTACACAGACTGCAGAGCACAGTATGTTGTTCTTCGTGTTTCACTGTTGCAGTCATTACATTTGGGTAATCTGCTGGCAGGTTGCCTTCAGTCGGCCTGAATATCAAAGTCTTGGGTCCTGTGTCGGTTGCTGTCTCCTCTTCCATGATGTCAGGACATCAGGGGTATAAAACATGCAGCCGATGCCATTTTATTCAGTCTTTCTTGCCGCACGGTGCCCAAAGCAGAAGCAGTTCGCAAGTGCTGGTCGGCCGACTCCTGAAATTATCGCTTTCGAGTTTCAATTAAAGCTAAGTACCCCATTGGGGAAACTTTTTCTTGCTCCTCACCGATGTCAGTAAAAGTTAATAATTGCATTACTTGTGGGAAGCAAATACCTCATAAGGATTTTCATTTGTACTGTATTCCTTGCCCAGGCCCAGATCATAACGTGCCTTGCTGTCGGTTTTGTGCTAGATTTAACCAAAGCACTATTAAGCGTCGGTATATCTTTGCTCCAAAATATTTTGGATCTAGATTTAATTAACCTAAAATATCGTCGGATAGCAATCTGTCTACCAGTGTTCACAAAAAACACAAAGAAAAGGACAGAGACAGACCGTCAGTGTCCAAAACTGACAATGAAGCTTCTCCTAAGCCAGTCGCCAGTTCACCGGTACTCAATGAGGCGCTTTCACAGCCCCTGATACCTACTACTTTTGAGTTGCAGGCCTCTACTGAGATCCATGCAGAGTCCGATATGCCTCGAGATTCTCAGAGTATTGTACCCGCGGATGTCTCTCCCTCAGATGGGTCCGGAGCCGCTGAGCAGGCACCAGCTTCTGAGGGTGTTTTCAGGCCTCAACATTTCTATATAAAACCAACGCCAGCTTCAAAAACAAAAACCACTTCTAAGTCTAAAAAAACGACTCATGAGCCACGTGCTCAGGCCCCTATGCCTAAAAAAACAGATGATCAAAATGGCTGAGGACTTAATTACCTTGATCAGGGGTTCCCAACCCCCCTCTGTTAAGAGGCCTAGGCAAGACACTGATTATGAATCTTCAGATCAGGTTTCTATTTCTTCTGATTCCTCTTCTGATAAGGAATTTTCCATACCACCCTATGAGGATTCAGATGCAGAAGACTCCATCCCATCTGCATCTCCTCCTAAGGATTACTTTAAGGAAACATTTTCATTGGGAGAGTCAGGATTTCTCTGAATCAAAAAAGAGGCTTAGGGATTTCCTTCTTCCTGAGCATAGGCCTTTGGCTATGCCTCCTGTATTAGACATTGTTGATGTGTTTTCGGAATCAAGCATGGCTCCTGATTCCCTACCTCCGGCTCCTAGTAAGCCAGACAGATATTACAGGGTTCCTGACTTCCACAAATTTTTATGCAAATATCCTGCTGCTGATCCTGAAACTGTCTCACAGGGTCCCAGAGGTGTAAAGGCCTCTACAGCCAAGAATCCTACCCCCTCCAATAGAGATTCCAGGGTGCTGGATAGATGGGGAAAGAAGGTTTATACGTCTGCAACCTTGGCAATTAGGGCCTTAAACTGCCAGTTTCATATGCTTAAGTATCAACAGCATGCTATGGGATTATTGAAACAGAAAATGATGTTGATTTCTGAATGTGTGGAAAATAAAGAATTACAGGAATTATTGCATGCAGCAGAACAGGTTGGAAAGCATACTTTGCTGTGGTTTTGATTCCTTGGAGGCCTCTTGCAGGGCCGCATTTCCTGGATCTGTGATTAGAAGGCATGCCTGGCTCAAGGAGCAAAATCTGCCTGATCATGTTAAAGCTAAATTGTTGGATGTACCTTTACAGCATGATACTCTGTTTGGTAATAAGGCAGAAGAGGTTTTAAAGAAAATGGAAGACAAAGCTAAATCTATGCACACTGTAAAAGATTTCTTACAAGTGCAGCCACCCAGATTCAGTAGACACTGGCCTACTAAAAATTGGTCCTTTCTTGTGTCCAACAGAGCATCACAAGCCAAATCCAGGCGCTCAAAAGTCACTAGATACCAATCACAGGGTTCTTAGAGGTCAAAGCAATGGGGTGCCTCTACCTCCAAATTTGGAGGAAATAAAGCACAACCCTACAGTAAGCAGTCTCAATGACTTCCCTCTACCATCACCAAGCACGTATCTTTTGGCAGCCCCCTTGGGGGGAAAATAGCACTTCATGCTCAAAATTGGCAGTTAATAACCCAGGACAAGTTGTATTAAACATAGTATCCCAGGGGTACAGATTTCATTTCCATACCTTGCCAATTCCAAACGGTTGGCCAGATCTGCCACAAAATCAATGGACAGAGGCTCAAAAACAAGTTACATCCCTCATGGATATGAGGACTATTCAACCAGTACCAGAACTGGAAAAAGGACAAGGTTTTTATTCAAGACTGTTCCCGGTACCCAGAAAAGACAATGCCTGGCGTCCAATACTGGACTTAACTATTTTGAACACATCCTTGGATTTCTCAAAATGCAAAGTGCTGACTTTACAACAACTACTGCCCATGCTGGGCAAGAGCACTCGGTTAGTGACTCTAGACTTAAAAGAGGCATACCTGCATATCCCAGTAAGGGAATCGTGCAGAAGATACCTCCGCTTCAAGGCAGGTTTTATGCATTACCAATTCTCTGCACTGCCCTTTGGATTATCTACTGTACCCAGGGTCTTTACAAAGTGCCTGGCACCAGTAATTGCATTTTGCAGACAAAGAAGCATACAAATTTATCCTTACTTGGATGACTGTCTCATTCAAGCAGAAAACAAGGACATTCTTCTTCAACATCTGGAGTTTGTAAAAAGGTTTCTAACATACCCAGGGTACACAATAAATGAAATCACAACTGGTACCCTCTCAAAAAATTACATTCCTGGGTGCAAGCTTGAATACAACTGCCCAGATGGCTTACCTTACGCCAGACAAACAAAGGCAACTGACTATTTACTTCAAACAGATGGCAATAAAAACCCAGTTATCTGCAAGACAAATTTTGCAGGCTTTGGGGTTCATGACATCCTGCATTCTACTAATTCCATATGCAAGACTGCATATGAGGGAAACTACAGTGGTATCTAAAAAGTTTATGGAGTCAACATTGTCAGTCTGGAAACAATGATTGATTCTTCTCATTCCCTGCCTACAACAGGAGTTTCTTTGGTGGGCAGAGACATGTCACCAGAATAAGGGACGGTCTTTCACTCTACCTCCTGCCACCCAAACCCTAACTACAAACGCATCAGACTATGCTTGGGGGGCCCACCTGGTGGGGAGATGCATTCAGGGCATATGGACCCCAAAACAAATGCATCTGCATATCAACCAAAGAAAGATGTTAGCTGTTCAGAATGCCCTGACAGACTTCAAGGACTTACTTCATCCAGGACAACTACTGATAAAGACGGACAATACCACGATTATCTGGTACATAAACAAGCAGGGGGGTGCGCATTCCTACTCCCTTTGCAGACTAGCCATGGCATTGTGGGACACAGCCTAGACTTACCAAGTATGTCTTCAAGCTCAATTCCTGCCAGGAAAACAAAATACTCTGGCAGATGACCAATTCCTGCCAGGAAACCAAAATACTCTGGCAGACGACCTAAGCAGAAATCTTATGGACCCTCATGAGTGGAAACTGGATCCACAAGTCTTCAGCATGATGATAGAGAAATGGGGGATCCCAGACATAGATCTATTTGCCTCTCCCCAAAATTTTTAACTGTATAAATTCTGCACAAGCACTTATCACAGACAAGCATGGAAAGTTAATGCCCTATCCTTCAGTTGGAAAAACCTATCAGTCTACCCTTTCCTCCTCTGCCTCTTCTCCCCAAGGTCTTACTAAAGGTCAGACAGGAAAAAAACAAAACTGATCCTAATTGCCCCAGACTGGCCTTGCCAGCACTGGTACCCAATTCTAAGGAATATGTCTCAACTCCCTCCTTGGTACTTGCCTCAAATACCTCATCTACTGTCTCAGCAGAGCAATCAAATTCTGCACAATCAGGTCCAAACTCTGAATTTGGCAGCATGGCTGATCATGTAATTATTCAAGCAACACCTCTCAGTAAATCTGTGATGGATGTCATTTTTGAAGCCAGAAGGCCTAGTACTAGAAAATCTTATGCTGATAAGTGGAACAGATTATGTGCTTGGAACCAAGCACAAGGAACGGACACAGCAAAGCCAAATATTCCTCAGATTTTACAATACTTGACTGAGATGCTAGACAAGGGCCTATCTTTTTCTTCAATAAAAATCCATGCCTCTGCCATCTCGGCTCATTACAACACAGAGCCTCCCATCTTTTCTCATCCTCTGCTAAAACTGTATCTTAGAGGGGCCAAAATTTTAAGGCCTCCCAGTAGATCACAAACTCCTGCATGGGACCTCAATTTTGTGCTGGAAAAAGCTCACCCTGCCTCCTTTTGAACCAGCAGCTACTGCATATATAAAGTTTTTATCTTGGAAAACAGCTTTCCTTCTGGCAATCACTTCAGCAAGAAGGGTTTCAGAACTACAGGCCCTCATGGGTGTGGAGCCTTTTATTACATTTTTCCTGGACAGGATGTCCCTCAGGACCAATCCTTCCTTTATGCCTAAGGTGGTATCCAGTGTGGCTCTTAACCAAACTATTCACCTGCCAACATTTTACCCAAATCTACAGAACAAGGGGGAGCAGATTTTGCATTCCTTGGACGTACACAGACCACTAAGATTCTACTTAAACAGGACCAAATCTCTAAGAAAGTCTGAGCAACTACTGGTGGCATTTGCTGCAGGATCAGAGGGGAAGGCTATATCAAAGCAGACTATTTCAAAGTGGATAAGCCACTGCATTCGTTTTTGGTACTTGCATCATGGTAAACCGGTGCCCAAGGGAATCAGGTCACATTCCACCAGGGCTGCATCTACCTCAGCAGCCTTTCTCAGAGGAGTTCAAACCAAAGACATTCTAGAAGCTGCTACTTGGAGCTGTGTTCATAACTTTACAAAGCATTATCATTTGCCTCTCTTCTCTAAGTCCAGGGCAGGCTTTGCCACTGCAGTTCTGCAGGGCCTTATGCTATTTAGTTCCAGCCTCCCATCCATAGCTTTGGGATTCTACCCAAATGTAATGACTACAACAGTGAAACATGAAGAACATAGTACAGTTATGTCCACTTACCATAAATGCTGATGTTTGAGTGTATTCACTGTTGCAGTCCGGGTTACCCACCCACCATCCCCCTTTTTTCCAGAACTTCTCTTTCTTTCACTATACTCTAAAGCCTTTGTGGTGTATTTGCTTTTAGATGAAGGTAAAGTTTATGTTGCAACAATTGCATTTTCATATATATTGCAGTTTATATATATATATATATATATATATATATATATATATATATATATATATATATATATACACACACATATATATATATATATATATATATATATATATATATATATTTTCTTTTTTTTTTTTTGCTCCCCATTTGGGGGGCACCTGACATCTGGGGTAAGAAAAACTGAATAAAATGGAGTCGGCTGCATGTTTTATACCCCTGCCAACCTGACTTCATGGAAGAGGAGACCGTAACCGACGCAGGACCCAAGACTTTGATATTCAGGCTGACTGAGGGCAACCTGCCAGCAGATTACCCAAATGTAATGACTGCAACAGTGAATACACTCGAACATCTACATTTATGGTAAGTGTACACAACTGTACTTTATGCAAGCACCACGGTACAAGTCTGTTTTATACAAGAGTGCAGGTGAACTTAGAATAGAAGACATCAGCAGGCCATGAAATTGACAACAGATTTTGAGGCCTGCATAGACACAGAGCTTCATAGGTTCATATGAGGCTACTGGCCTACTAGCATTAGGGTCTTTAGAATTCTAGCTGTGTGATAACACAAGTATCATTATTGAACATAGTTGGATGGTCATTTTTAGCAGTGTCTTTGTGAGCAGCACCAACTGGCTTTGTCCATGAGGGACATTGATGCCAGCCTAGAGGTGACTTTACAATCACCCAATCAGTAGTCAAGGTTGTGCTCGAACAGGGTCATTGAGGAGCACTGCTTCACATGCTGTGGGAGCCTATTACAGATGAGTGTGAATTGTTGTGGGATATATCTGTATCCCCAGCATATTCTATTTATGGCACAGGCTAGGTTGAGATCCGTGTGGCAAATTATAATTGTCCCATTTGAATTGCAGATGTCCAGCACATACAGAAGGCCAGGGTCTGAGACTGCTCTGCAGGGCAGCCATAGGTCACCTTTCAGCAGCCTGCATGATACCATGTGCAGTGACAGGTATGTCATGCTTGCAGGCCTGGGATTCTCCCAGGCAGAACCCTGTGTTCTGTCCAATTGCTACAGGTGCAGAGAGATGTGAGTATTGTACTCCATTATTGGTGTGATAAGTGTAGAGTACAGCAGAGATATGACTACCCTGGTCTTGGATGTGATGTCCATATGTATGATGTGTGCAGTGCAGATTGTGTCACCACTATGGGCATATAGTGATGAAAGTGTAGATTGCTGTCAACATGTGTTTCCAAGTCTGACAACACTGTGTTTGAGCTTAGGTGGTATGCTATCTGTATCATAATTATCAGGAGTACTTCATAGACAAAGGTGACAGAGGGTGATTGTATGCTTTAAGTTCAGTCCATGAGTTTGTCACCAATCATTAATCTGTGTTAGCCCCTACTGTAATATGTTACCATCATTGGGGGGGACAGTATGAGTACATCCAGTTAATAACTATCTGCAGACTTGGTAAACCACATGCCATCTACTATTGCATGCGCTTCAGGGTAGTATTTCCCAAACATTTGAGGCTCCAACACAGATCACTGTGGTATTCCACTGGTGAGTGTTCTAGTGGTGGAGGTGCAGTCCCCAACTTTGAGTATGTGTGTTCTGTTGTTAAGCCAGTCACCATCAAATACTCTACAGCCTAATTCCCAGATGGGAGATCTTAACTATGAGACATGAATAGGGGTTAGTGTCAAAGGCCTTGGATAACTGAACATAAGTGGTAGGTTCTGTTATCCCTCATCCAGGTCTTTGGGGTCAGTATCCAAGAAGCTCACAAAGGTCAGTAAGCAATATTTGCCCTTACCAAACCCAAAGTGGGTAGAGTCAAGTGTGTTGAAGGTCACCTCTGTCCCTCTGGCTATGGTCCATGCTGATTCCTGCAGTAGCTGTGCAGATAAGGCTTTTAGGCATATGGGTCAGTAGTTGTAGTTCTGCATGTTACCAGATGTTTGTGCACTGCATAGCACACAACATTTGATATTACATTTTGTCCTGTGGTTGAAATATGTGTGGAAAAAGTACTGAGACCTCAGGGTTGTAGTGCTTGGGGTGGGGGGATGCCAGGGCATGGATGTATTTTAAATACATGAAATACAATTAGATAGGATCCTCGGTTTGTAATGTTTCTACAGTACTTTCATGTCATACAAAGGAAATGGACAGTAAACAGCAGAAACACAACATAATATATGCATTTCATAATGTAAGGAGCAGCAGGTCTGTGCAATGATTAGCACAGTGTATGCACATGTGAGGTACCTGTTTGCACATTGCTAAACACTGCAGAAATGCCAGCCACATTGCTAAAGTCTGACAGCTAGTACTGAGTTTGTGGAATACACCTGCTTCTTAACGGACTCTGTGGCAGCAGATGTTAATGCAGTGGTACATTCCTTTTCTGGGCCAGATGGTACTGGTTTGGAATACAGCTGTATCAAATACTTTTAACTACTTTTGCTTTACCATTGGTGCACGTTGATGTGCATTGCACGCCATCTCACAATAAAGCATTAAAGAAAAGAAATGGAGAAAATAGGACAGTGGTGAAATGGGGATGCTAAAGTCTGATAGTATTGAGTCTGTTGGTAAAATGGGGAGCAAGCAGGAGGAAAAACAAATGGAAAGCAATACAGGAATGTGCAAGAGGGAGGTCAGAAAGAACCATAGTTATCTATTTTTTCAATAGCAAAAACTGATAATATATAAAGAATATTAGCTGAATTTAGACTGTCACCTCCAGAGAGTAGGGTGTCCACAACACAATCCTGTTGTATAGCTAATTGGACTGAATTAAATGCATTAAGAAGATGTGTGCGAGATGGAGACCTATGTATGCTATGATGTTTTTTCTTTTTTGTGGGACAGGTGCCCCCCTCCCTTTGTTTTTTTTTTTGAGAGAGAGAGAGAGGAATGTTGGGGAAGGGACGTAGATATATCTGGGTCTGGTAAATTGGGTATGTGAGGAAGCAGTTGCAGACAGACAAGACACAGGGACAGTGATGGACACAAGGTCGGTGGACACCATGGACATTAAGCTGGTTGACAGTGAGAATCAAATTGAGTCCTCACCCACAGGACTGTCATCACTGTCACCTCCCTCTGCCACTAGATGGTGCACTCAATGTCTCCTCCTCTTACTTGTCAAATGAAAAATGATGATGAGCAGCCCCTCTATCTGGCATAGATGTGCACCAGCAGTGCAGCACACAACCCTATGCACCACCCTGGCAATTCAGCCCAGGTGATAAACTCACCACCCCTGCCACTGCTCCCAGAGGGAACCACTGGCCTATCATCTGGGGCAGGACTACCTGAGGGGTCAGTTAGTGTAGGGGCAGCAGAGGTGGTGCTGCCAGTTTGGCTCCCAGATATGCTGGGCAATGGTGCCAGGGCTGGCGGAATGGGGGCAGGTGAATCCTCTGGGGTAGGCCTACTCCCTGTGCTCTAGAGTATTTTGTGATGTGGTGCACATAGATAAAATTTGGTGACACACAATGAAATAAAAAAAAAAAGAGAGTTCGAGAGAGAGAAGGGTAATGATGCACCTGATCTTCCCTCGGATCTCGTTTGCCACTGCAACTTGATCGGATGTTCACCAGCTCTGGCCAGTGAAAGTTATTGCTTTTTTCTCTTTAAAACTTGTTAAAAAGTTTCTCTTAGTGTATTCTTGCTAACTTGTTAGATATTTAGATAGTTTAAATTAGTTAGATAAGTGGCCGTGTTTTTAGGCCTTTAGTTTCTCCCAATCTCATAATTCTTTTATAGTTGTGTGGTGTGAGTTAGAGCCCTTTATCTTTACAGGGCAAGTGTTTTGAGGTTTAGAATTTATGCGGTGGTGGTGCTGCGGTAGCGTTGTCGCCTCACAGTTAGACATTGCCCGTTAGATTCTCAGTTAGAGCATCTTCTGTGTGTCGACATGCGTGGATGGGCGTTCTTTCGTTGAAGGTTGTGCGTTAGACCCGGCAAGCCAGCACGTAAAAATCAACTGCCAATCATTAGCGGACCGGAGTTCCGCTGTGGCGACCCCTAACCAGGAAAAGCCGAAATACATATAGCTTATTTGTTTAAGATAATTAACACTGTTTAGAAATCTTGTATTAATAGGAGTTAGTGTGCTGTGTATATATATATATATATATATATATATATATATATATATATTCTACTCATAGCTTAGACAGTTAAAAGTTTTGAGTGTTTTTTCTTATATATATATATATATATATATATAGAGAGAGAGAGAGAGAGAGAGAGTTTTTCTCTGTTTGTTACTGATAGGATGTCTCATCAAGAAAAAGAGAAATCCAAGTCTGGATTAAAAAAAATGCCCAAGATGTGGGCAAAAGATGTCCATCACTGATGGACATACTGACTGTGTCTGTTGTTTAGGTGAGGTGCACCTACAAGAAAGTTGTTCAATATGCCACTCTTAGTGCTCGAGTGTTGCATGAGAGAAAGAGGAAACTTATGGATAAAGGTCTTTTGAAATCCTCTTTCCAAATGGCACTGGATAAGATTGACAAACACTTACAAGACATCTTCTAGTTCTGCGGAGCCAAAAACTGCATCAAGCAAAGCTACAACATCAGCTGCACAGCCAACGGAGCAGACTGTTGTTTTGGTTAGGAGACGGTCTCTGACATCTCCTACATTGAAATCCCAAATCTTACAGTCTGTGGCTTCATCCACTCTTTCTTCTCGGGCCTCAAGTATACCGGTGCTTGTAAAAATTTTATCGACACTGACCCTTGGCACTTCTGAGCCGACACAAATTCCCCCACCATCTTCTGTTCCTCCTCTGATTTGCCTCGAAGCTTTGGAGCTGGAGAGCTTGAAACTGATGATTGTGGAGCCCTCGGGGCTGACACCTACCTTGGCTTGTCTGCCCCGACTGCCCTGATAGCTTCGGTGCCGACCGAGGGATCTCAGAGCTGATGCTCACCGATCGGGTCTGGGGAGGATAGTAGGACCGACTTGTCAGTTCCGACCTTGCCTCTTGGGACCTCGGCTCGAGTGAGCTTGGCTCCGACCTCGGGCTTGGAACCCTCTGTTCTAGTGCCAGGAGAGTCCCTTGTATCCTCAGATCTGGGGGATTCCTTGCGTTGGGACCAAGGGGCCTTTGAGGCCATGACAACAACCACACGGTCAGTACCAGCAGCTCCCTCCCTTAAAACACCGGTGTCTACCTCTACAGCACACGCTCCATTAAAGTGTAGAGACCCTAAGCCTCAGGAAGCCCCATTGGGTGAACCATGGTCTTTCAAGACCACTCCAGAAGCTCCCACTGAAGAGGTTCCCAGGAAGAGACTTTGCAAGAGAAAGCATCTGAACTACCCACATGAATCCGTCACTTTGGATACTGACTTAGATGAGCCAGAAGGGTCCCCACGAATCCCCTCAGAGGATATCTCATTCATAGATATCTTAGAAATTCTTAAACAGAGGGGTTTCTCCTCCCTTTGATGAGTTGATAGAGTTACTCTCTCGAAGGGCATGGTAGTCTCCGAATACCATGGAGCTTCTTACCAGGAGGCCTAATAAATTTATAACTTGTCCTCAAGACAAAATATTTGTAACTAAAGGAGTGCCCATTGATGCCTTGGTGGTGGCAGCGGCCACCAAGAAGGAACTATCAGAAGCTTCTACATCTGTTCATCCTCCTAATAGAGATTCCAGGATCATGGACAGATATGGGAAGTGTATGTTTAGTTCAGCGGCTTTTGTACTTTGATCGCTGAAGTATGTCACACATTTTGCTAGGTTACAAAGGGATCTCCTGAAGGAACTAGGAGATACCTTGCAAGGTTCAGTAGCTGTGGGGGTTTCCTGACAAGGTAACTTCCCATCTCTCTGCTCTTAATTCTGTTGTGAACTCTTCCATGTGTCTGGTGTCATATGCAGCTGATGGAACAAGCAGAGCAGCGGGTACAGGAATTGCCCTTAGGAGACGTTCTTGGATGTGCCTATGTTCCTTTGCAGAACCCTTTAAGTCTTCTTTTATTAACACCCCTTTTGACGGCTCATCCCTTTTTGGTCTGAAAGTAAAGGAAACGCTTACCAGGAGTGAGAAAGATGGAAAGACTCTGTCTGCCGTTGGAGTACATTTTTCTACCCCGATTAGACCTTACCCCAAAAGGAGGGGGGTGGAAAGATGTGGTTCTGTAAATCTTAAGGATCTTTCCAGGACACTCATGGTGAACCACCCTCTTGAGGTAGAGGAGGGGGAAATAATGGAAGACGCTGTCTACGAGGCAGAGGGGAGGGGGTCCACAGTATCAGGGTGACAGAGATCAGTTCTTTGGGAAGCCCTATCAGCACTCCTGAGAGGAGGCCTGTCTGTCCATCTCTGGAGGCAGTCGGGGGACACCTTTCTTTTGTACCCAGATGCTTGGCTAAAAATAACAATACACAGCTGAGTACAAAGTAACATATCCGGAGGATACTCAATCCCCTTTGTCACACCACCCCCTCTTATGAAAAAAATCCCAGACATTCCACAAAGTCACAGGGAACAAGCAGCCATAGAGGTCCAAAGGTTCTAAAAAAAAAAAAGTCATCCAACCAGTCCCGGCAGACCAGACAGGATCTGGAACTTACTCAAGGTTCTTTTTGGTTCCAAAGAAAATGGGAGACTCGTGACCTATTCTAGACCTCAGCAGACTAAACAAGTCGGTAAAAAAGACAAAGTTCTGGATGGTCACACTACAGTCAGTATTTCCCTTTCTGGGGAAAGACAATTGGATGTGCACGATAGATCTCCAGGATGTGTACTACCACATAAAAATGGACAGGCCATCTAGGGGTCATCTACACTTCCAGCTGGGAGCCAGTCATTATCAATTTCGCGCTCTGGCCTTTGTTTCACTGCAGCTCCCAGAGTGTTCACCAAATGCATGCCAGTAGCCACGGCTCACCTGAGACGTTTGGGATTCCAGGTATTTCCATACCTAGATGACTGGCTCCTCACTGCCACCACCAGGCATCAACTAATATACGCAAGGGACGCAACTTTAAATCTATGCGATCAATTGGGGATTACCATAAACTCAGAAAAATCTGCCTTGTCGCCATCACAACAGACTGTTTTTATAGGAGCAGAACTAAGTACAGTCACAATGACACTAAGCCTTCCTCCACAAAGAGTTTGTCCTTTACGAAAACAAATCCTGGACCTGCTTCCAAAGACAAAAGGCCCAGTCTCGATGATACTCAAATTGCTAGGAACGATGGCAGCAATCATTGCCATTCCTCTGGGTCAGATGCACATGTGAGTACTTCAGTGGCTCCTGTTCTCTCAATTGTCCTTTCAGGAACTTCCAATGTCACACCAAATCATAATAACGAATACGTGCAATACCTTCAGTGGTGAGTGACATCCCAACAAATAACTCTAGACCGTCCATTTGTTTTACCCACTCCTACAGCCACGGTGACCATGGATGCTTCCTTGATAGGGTGGGGGGGAGGGCATTATCAGGGAAGAACAGCCCAAGGCACGTGGCAGAAGCACAAGGCTCATCTGCATATCAATGTCCTGGAGATGAGAGCGGTACTCCTAGCGTTGCAGTCCTTTCAAGACTCTCTCCCTCCGGGAACAATTGCAATTCAGACAGACAATATATCAGTTGTCTGGTACATAAACAAACAAGGAGGAACAAACTCTTATCCCCTGTGTCGAGAGGCCGTGAGAGTATGGCAGTGGGCTATTTCCATCCAGCTCTTTCTGATAGCAATGCACATCCCGGGGAAATCCAGTGTGATAGCAGACAAGCTAAGCAGGGCAATTCTTTTGCCTCATGAGTGGTCCCAAAAGAAATAAGTAGCAGAAAAGATTTTTTGCAGATGGGGCCAGCCTTGCTGTGATTTCTTTGCAACCCCAACAAACACGAAATGCAGCAGCTACTTCACCCTAATCCCCCCAACGGGGGATGCCCCAAGGGATGCACTGGTGCTCAATTGGCCCCTGGGTCTCCTTTATGCCTTTCCTCCTTTCCCTCTAGTACCCAAAGTATTACAGAAAGCAAAGACTCTGGGAAGGACTATAATCTTAATAGCCCCTTACTGGCCTTGTCAAATTTGGTTTCCCTTCCTTCAGCCTCATCTATTCGAAGAACCTTTGTTCCACGACCCGGTTCCGGATCTTGTGACCCATTCATTGGGGGTCTTCTTCCTTCTCTTCACTCCCTCAAAATGACAGCTTGGCTGCTCCAATTCCAAACATAGCCAGGATTCACAACCTCTCAGCCGAGGCTCAACATATTTTAACATCCTCTCATAAATCATCTACCAGAAAGTTATATCTTAGCAAATGGGAGAGATTTTCTATATGGGCGTCTCAGAATGATATTGATCTGTGCCTAGCTTTAATGTCATCCATTCTGGAGTTTCTTACTAAACTTTTCAATGAAGGGGCCGCTGCAGCTACCATTAGAATTCAATTAGCAGCCATCTCGAACTTTCATCTTGGTGTCCAAGGTTCTAATGTTATGTCACATCAACTCTCTAAAGCCTTTCTAAAGGGTACTATTCACTTGAGACCACCCATCAAAACTCCATCCATGCCATAGAATCTAATTTTTGTCCTTTTCCGAATTATATTACCTCCTTTCGAACCAGCCTCATCGTGTGATTTGAAATATCTCTCATGGAAGACCATATTTTTAATAGCTATCATTTCTGCTCGGAGGATTTCTGAGTTACAGGCTTTGACCATCAAACCTCCTTATCTGATTTTCCATAATGACAGTCTCTCACTCAGAACTAATCTGTCATTTTTACCCAAAGTTTGTTCAGAGACAAATCTCAACCAATCTTTTGAATTGCCCGTTTTCTTCCCTAAATACATAAAAACAATGGAACACATGCTGCACAAACTTGATGTTCATAGGCAACTCAGATTTTATTTGGACAGGACCAAACAATTCTGAAAAATAGAACAGTTCTTTGTCTCCTTTTTGGAATTAAAAAAAAGGTCCTGAAGTGACAAAAGTCACCTTGTCAAGATGGCTATCAGATTGCATTTTTTTCACTTAAAATTCAGTGAATGCTCCATTACAACAAAAAGTAAAGGTCCACTCTACTAGAGCTGTATCTACCTCATCAGCCTTCCCTGCTAAGTTACCATTAGATACTATTTGTGCAGCAGCTACCTGGTCAAGGCCTCATACCTTCATCACTCATTACAAAGTAGACAAGTCCTCCAGGGACAGGGCTTCCTTTGGTTCCACTGTTCTGAAGAACATTCTACCGTGAGCCACTCACGGCAGATGGTGCTTGGGATGCTACCCATCAGTAAGAATGAATGGCGAGATAAAACAACTTCACATAAAGAAGTTATGTACTCACCATAACGTTCCATGTGAGTTGTTCATCTCGCCTTCATTCTTGCGTCCCACCCTCCAACCCCCATCCAGTCTACTTGAGGTCCGAGACTTCTTTTATTTATGGTGTATTGTCTCTTATCCAGTTCTTAGGGTGGCATATTAATAGTCATAGGTAGCCAGCTAGCAGTAAACAAGATCTGAGGGAAGATCAGGTGCATCATGGTATAGGGAGTTAGCCTCGAGCTGGTTGAAGACCTCAAGCTTTTGCAGTTGGCTGAGTCAGAGCCGTGGATCAGATCCGAACCCCCATCAGTAAGAATGAAGGCGAGATTAACAACTCACATGGAACGTTATGGCGAGTACATAACTTCTTTTTTGATGTCCACATATCACAAACAATCAAAAATGTCCACAAAAAATTGGTACACTATACAGACACAAAAAATTCCTATCTGACAAAGCACAAATTACACTAGCCCAAACACACCTGCTGTCCACCCTTATGTACGCCTCCCCAGTCCTTACCCACACAAGAAAACAAGACCTTGAATGACTCGAATCATGTTCTAATAAAATCGCCAAATTTGCTAGTAACTCCATCTTCAAAACCCATCACTGTCAGGCATTACAGAAATAGCTAGAACTTCCACAACTAATCAAATACCACCAATTAATACTTGCCTACAATATTGTAAATCATCCCAACAAAACCCCATCCCTAAACCAGCTTCTAACCCAGTACACGTCAAGTCGCCCCCTCCGCTCTTCTGAAAAATCCCTCCTCTGTATCTCCAAAGCCACTAACTCTGCAGGGAAAGCTCTGATGTTCATCGTGTTACACTGCTGCAGTCATTACATTTGGGTTATCCTGCCGTCAAGTGGTTCCCCAGTCAGCCTGAGTTCCAAAGTCTTGAACTGGTGTCGGTTGCTGTCGCCTCCTCCCTGACGTCAGTGCGACAGGGGTATATAAGATGCAGCCGACGCCATTTTCTTCAGTCTTTCTTGCCGCGCAGTGCCTACAGTATTGTAAATCATCCCAACAAAACCCCATCCCTAAACCAGCTTCTAACCCAGTACACGTCAAGTCGCCCCCTCCTCTCTTCTGAAAAATCTCTCCTCTGTATCTCCAAAGCCACTAACTCTGCAGGGAAAGCTCTGTTCTCCCACAATATAGCCAAAATCTGGAACAACTTTCCCCCTACTCTGACCTCTGCTCCATCAACTACCCTGTTTAGAAACTCTCTCAAAGTGCACCTAATGAATTTCTGGCTATGCCCATGCATCACATAAAACCCCTACCTCATGTAACAACAAACTAACTACTCTAAGGTATTTCTGTTCCTCTTAATACACTCAGGAATGCCTACTGCAAACCTCCAGATGTATTTTCTATATGCATATTAACCAAGAATTGTTTCTTTCTGTATAAAAAGTGCTTTTGTCTATGATATTTTAATTGTGACTTGTATTAGGTGTGTAACGTATCTTGTCACTTTTACGGAGCTTTTCTCCCCAGGCCTCTGCTGTAAATGGACCTGTGTTGAACTGTCCTGGTAAACAAATGTAAAATAAAAATAAAATATATAGATAAGTAAATAAATTAAAAAACTGACACAATATTAGTGTTTCAGCCCTCATACATATAATTAGTATCAGCTGCACTATGTCAAGTGTTATAAGTGAGAGTGGAACAACAGTAAAAGTGTATGGAATATGCTGTATTTGAACCCAGGACCATGTGTATGGTAGTCCTTCACTTACACAACAGGTCGCTGAGTGTGTGTGAGTAAGAAGGAGAAGAAGGCAGACATTGGGATAAAACAACAAATGGCCAGTGAGATAAAATGAGCAGTGTGTGTGTGTGTGTGTGTGTGCGTGTGTGTGTGTGCGTGCGTGCGTGTGTGTGTGTGTATGTATGTATGTAGGAGTCCTTCAGGTGAAATTGGTGTGTGACTGCCTCCATGAACACAGCTGTCTCAATGAGTACAGCCAAGCTCTGTGCTAGCTGTACATCTTGGTCTTTCAGGTGTGAGCTATGCATGGTAGAGGTGACACTAGCACCTCCATGCCCAAGGTCAGATGCAGTGCTGCTACCTGAACATGACCAATGTCTGCTGGACGAGCTCCCTTAGTCAGGATGCCTAGGGCCATGACCCCATGGCCTGCCATGTCTGAGTGTGGACAGCACACTCACTGATGGAGCAGTGGAAGTACTGCCTCTATGGAACCATGATCAGGCATGGCCACATTGGCCGACAGCAGATGATGTGGCTAACCTACGCCCACAAGGATGCTGCTCCTCTCCCAGCAGATGTTCCATCATGGACACTGCTCGTTCCATGATAGACATCCCTCGGTCTATCACAAACACCCCTCATTCCAACATGTCATTCTTCCAATCCAGTGAATCAGCAACACAATGGAGACTGTCATACATGTCAGACTGTCACATCCAGAACCCTGAGCATTTGTCTGGAGCAGCTATGGGAACATGCCTGTGCCTCCATGATGGCCCTAAACATACATTGAGTTTAGGAAGTGACACCTGCACCAGGTGGAGGAGGGACAGCTGGCCCCCTCTGAGTACCCCTATCAGTTCTCCTGTGTGGTACCTCGCCCACACTTTGGATATGGCCATACTCAACAGGCACTGAAGCCGCAGTAGCCACACCTTCCTGATCAATGTTTTTGCCTTCCACCAGTGCAATATCTGTGGGCTCACTGGACTGGGTAGGTGTAGGCCTACTAACTGTGTCCAGTGGAAATGCAGGGGATGGCTGTATGTCAACCTCCGTGTCAGATTCAACCTCTGCACCCCTCACTATGCCTAAGTTTGGATACCATCATCATCAGAGTCTGCTGATACATTGACATCAAGTGGCAGAGGGCCAAGACACCCATTGGCATGATCACCTGTGATAAAAAAACAAGAAGCACAGGAATAAATTAATACCTGCTATACTATAATGCAATATATGCTAACAAACAACAGTGCTGACTCTATTACAGACATAGCTTGTTTGGCATTTTATACAGTTGTATCAACAGAACATGCATATTCCAACTGTAAAAGCAAGTATGCATACATTAGTCTGTAGCACAAACCAAGAGTACAGTGTTAGACTTTAGTCAGAAGTGGTAGGTTGAAATACCACACTTCCCAACTATACAATAACTGTTATTTCTTGAATTATGTGCAACGTAAAGGTTTAAAGTAAAAGCTGTATACCAGAGGCACACATGACCTACTGTAAACTGTAATCTGGGCAACTGGAACATGCAGATGTGGAATATATGCATATGTAAAGGAGTACTTCCTGTACTCTGTGGTATAATTTGCATCCGTTAGGAGCTGTTGTCTTAAAAATAACAAGTTACTGTTAGAGGGTGGTAGCCTTAAGAGTAAAGGTTAAGATAATAGAGTCAAATAATTGTATTAATGCATTGGTTGTTACATATGATATATAATCTTACCTCTTTTTTTTTTCTGTCACTCAAACCTTATCTCTTTTATTTTATTTTATAATGTGTCATCAGAATGTGCCCATGTCATCCATGTGTACCATACCACAAAATACTCCACAACACAGTGAGGTAGGCCTGCCCCACAGGATCCACCTGCTGCCACACCACCAGCCCTGGGACCATTGTCTAGCATGTGTGGGAGCTGATGTAGCACACCACCTTTGCTGCCCCCTAAGGTAGATCTGCCTCAGAAGATAGGCCAGTGGTTCTGTCTGGGAGCAGTTGCAGGGGTGGCGAGTTTATCACCCTCGACAAACTGCCATGGATGATGTGTAGGGTTGTGTGCCTCACTGTTGGTACATGCCTATGCCTGATGGAAAGGCTGCTCTCCCTCATTTTACGTAGGACCAGTAGGAGGAGAAGGAAACATTGTGCTCTTTAGCTAGTGGAGGAGTGAGGTGACAGTCCTGTGGTTGAGGACAATTCTCACTGTCATCTAGCTTGACACCCATGGGTCCTGGATGTCCCCACCCTCACCCCATCCATGGTGTCCCCTGACCTCTTGCGTCCATCACCATCCCTGTGTCTTTCTTGTCTTGTTTGTCTTGTCTGTCTGCTATTGCTTCTTCAACTACCTAACTTACCAGACGCAGACATACCTGCATCCCTTCCCCAACATTCCTCTTTCTCTCTCTCTCTTAAAAAAAAAAAAAAAAAAAATCAGTACCTGTCCCACAAAAAAAATAAATAAATAAATAATCTCATACAATAGCTCTCAATTTCACACACGTGTCTTCTTAACACATTTGATTCAGTCCAATTGGCTATACAACACTAATTGCCTATACAACATGAATGTGTTGTGGTCACCCCTCTCTCTGGAGGTGACAGTTCAAATTCGGCTAATATTCCACATGTATTATCAGTTTTTACTGTTGAAGAAATGGATAGCTATGGTTCTTTCCTACCTCCCCCCTGCACTTTCCTGTATTGATTTCTATTTGTTCTTCCCCTGCTTGCTCCCCATTTCACCACTCCCTATCTTTCCCAATTCTTTTCTTTAATGCATTATTGTGCAGTGGTGTGCATCATGCACCAAAGAGCACCAATAGTAAAGCAAAAGTAGGTAAAAGTATTAGATACAGCTATATTCAAACCTAGTACCATCTGACCCCAAAAAGGAAAGTTATGACTGCATTAACACCGGTTGCCACAGTCAGTTAAGTAGCAGGTGTATTCCACAGACTCAATACTCTGTTATACTTTAGCAATGCTGCCACTGGAAGAGTTACAGGAGATTCCCTTATGTACTAGTCATTGTTAAGGTCTCCCTTTTGCTTGTTGTGTAGTGCCGGGCAAACAAGATAAGCACAGCCAAACCTTCCATTATTCCTCTGTTGTCTGTGATTGCACTAAGCGCTGCAAACAATAGCCAAAAAATGATAAAATAATAATAAGAAACTGACAGAGAAAATACAGTTTGCACACAAATGAAGTGTAGGTTGGATATTAATGAAAGAGAACCTCTGAATTGTGCATTAACTTACATTTCCATCCTTGACAGATGTACATGTAACACTTTGTAAGTCTAACCTGACACACCCACCTGATGTAAGCATTTACAGTTCACATCCATTAAACACAAACACTGAGGGAGTGACTGCACTATGTTTACATCACTACCAAGGATCCAGTTTTTGGGGATTTAGCAGTTGAAATGAGTTCAGACCTCATTTGCATCTTCACCATGCTGACAGACCTGAATCTACACCAGATGGCAACCATGTAGCTAGGGAAATTGAAGGGGAGCTAAATTATTTGTGTGTTAAACACAGAGGAGTAGTGATTTTTAGATGAAATGCCTGCATTTCATCAGCTGCATATTGCATATGCTGCATGTAGCTATGAATACTCTGTTAAATGATTTTTATACTTGTTTTGATTAGCACGCACTTTATACTTTTGTCTGTCTGCCTTACTTACAAGTGTGCTGTTCATTTGGGGGTAGGGGAGCAAAGCTACATTTGTGTTATTGCTCAAAAAAAAAAGGATTTGTGTTGCTGTTTTGTTGCACATGTTAAGGTCAGTTCTGTACAAATCTATAAATTTCACACATTTTACTTTTTATTTTGTCCATGTAGACTCCTTTCTGTGGCTATATTCCAAAAGTTTTGGAATTCATGGAGAACGCCAGCACAGAGTCTACATGGTTGCTTTATAGCTTGTTGAATAGCTCCAACATATCGCCTTGGTTGATAAGCATGCATTTCAGCTGCTTATGCAGTAATTAGCATGCCACAGTGTTTACCTTGTTTGTGCGGGGGTGAGTGCTGTTACACTGTGCTTACTGAATTTAAAAGTTTCTGCATACATGGAGGAAAATCATAGTGTAGGCTTTATTGAATCCCACATTGAGCATCAGTTAAAAACTAGGATCTATGAATACTTTTACGCTGCAAAAGCTAGGGACATATCAGACACCTAATATTGGCACCCAATACCATGTGAGAATTTAAAAAAAATCCTGTTTATGCCCCCTAAAAATGTATCCAAAGCAGCAAGAGGTGGTATTTGGTTAATGAGGCTAGAATCTAGGGGATTTTATTGACAAATTAAGTTAAATGCTGCACAACCTTCAGCTTTGAATGATAGTGTTACTCTTAATATATTATATTTGAGGGCTGTTAAAATCTAAGTCAAGGCTAGTTTAATTAATGAATTCGTATATTTATTGGGCACTAATTTGCTTTTGATTTTGATATATTTATTTTTCTGCATTTTATAGATATACTGCACATTTAAGAAGTTACATTATGGTTATTAGATAAGCTTCATAATTTTATAGTTTGGGTGTTATAGGATGTTTTGTACACCTGTAGTAGTTATAGAACAAAAATGAATACATTTCGCAGTTTTATAAATATATTTTTATCTTGACTGATTTCAAATAACTTTGTATGTTTATAAATTATATTGGTGCTTGAATGATGATTTTTACATTTAATGATTTTTTTTGATTGGTTGTTTTTACCATGTAACTAATTTGATGTACATATTTAAAAAGTATGTTTGGTTGTTTTTGATTATGCTAATGAAGATTGGATGAGATATATGAACAGAAGTGTTTAGCAGTAAATCTTTTCCCATTTGTGATGTTCCACTGGCATTTCTGTTGTTTTTCATTCCTAATGTCAGGCTGGCACTGTTGCTTTTTACATTCACTAGAAAAGAAAACTTTCATGAAAGATTGTGATTAATAAAATGTAATAATAATTACTTTTTTCTTCCTTTGTAGTGCTGACCAGTGAGGGCATAGTGTTTATCTCAGACTTCTCACCCTCTAAGGCCCCTGTTAACTCAGGGAAGAAAGTTTACATATCCAGTCCACATTCTAGTCCATCCCACAGTAAACCTGTGGCAGCAACAGGAGCAAAGAAAGCCCTCAACAAAGTGAAGATTCTCATCACTAATGAAAAACCTAGGTATGTGCACTTTATCGCTTCAATTTTTTTCTTTTAGATTCATTTTTTTATGTAGTATGTACAATTTATCTTCAAAATTTTCTTATAGATTTAGGTTTTTTTTGTGTAGTTTACGGATCCAGTAGTAAGCCAGAATTATGTTTCTGGAATTTATTTATTTATTTTGTTATTTTTGTTTACCAGGGTAGAACACATCTCAGGTTGCAAGTTAACAAAGAGCAAAAAATATTTGCATTTCATGTCAGTACAGTGCAATTAAAAGGAAATATAAGCAAAAACAAAATTGTGCAAGTTACCTTTCTGTTCATGTACACTGACCGGTTCGACTCTCAGCTATTCTGCGTGGAGACCTGCATGAATGGGCGTACCTTCGTTGAAGGTTGTGCGTTAAAGCTGGCAACTCAGCACGTAAAAATCAACTGCCAATCATTAGCGACCGGAGTTCCGCTGTGGCGGCCCCTAACTGGGAAAAGCCAAAAGACACAACAACAACAACAACAACCTTTCTGTTCATGTAAGAAATACAGCATAATCTATCACAGCTTGCGTCAGCATTGTTATTGTGAGGTTAGACGTAGTACACGTTTTTTTAGCTTTTAGTATTCAAAATGCGCTAGGATTTTATGAAGGTAACAAAATGTTTTGTAACTTTGTATCTTGCATTTTGGCGCCACCTTTCTTAGAAAGTGAGATGTTGCACTAGATGTTGTATAACATGCCTTGCACTTGGGCGCCACCCCCTTAAGGAAGTGAGGCTCATCCCTTAAGGGAGTGATGTTTTTATGGTATTTAAAGGATGTGAGGTAGTCTATCTGTTTGTCTGATGATGTTTCTGTAGCACTGGAAATGAAAGTGCTTACATTTGTTTATTAAAATATCATTTTGTGGCTTTGGAGCAGAGTTTTTTCTTCCTGCAGTGTTACTTTTCGCTGTTGGGCTTGGAACTAGGTATTTATATGTGTGAGTGAGTGAGTGTGTATATATATATATGTATATATATATATATATATATGTATATATATATTTATATATATATATATATATATATATATATATATATATATGCATAAATATTTGTGTGTGTGCGTGTGTGTATGTACACACACGCACATATATCTATATATATATATATATCTATATATATATATATATATATATATATATTATATATATATATATATATATATATATATATATATATATATATGCACACACGTGTATATGTATGTATATATATATATATATATATATATATATATATATATATATATATATGCATACATATACAAATAATTATCGACAGTTTTTTAAGACATATTTTATTGATTCACGGATTATGCAGAAAAAGTTATTTCAAACTGTATTTTTTGAGAATGCATGTTATTACAACACATCTTATCATACCTGTCCAAAAATAACTATAAAGCTCCAAACTATAACAGTGCATTTCTGCATTCTCAATAGTTTCACTCAAAATTATGAGTTTACATACTCTTCAGCACCTCCATCCCTTATTGTGTATACTAAGTCCAGCACTGCATTGTCTGGAAGTAAAAGTGACTAACTGCCAGCAGGCTATCGCAGAGTACATGAGCAGTGATTGTAACCCGTCAGTTTGTTGCTTTAAAGTAACTGCTTGATATTCAGACAGCGATCTCACAGAGTTAGTTATTGCTAGTGTGACGTCCTCCCTCTGGACCAGTAATCAAGGAGCCTGAATCCTCACCACCGACACCGGTGAGGGATGTTCACTTGAAACAAAGATAGATACACACAGTATATGTTCATTGTGTTTCACTGTTGCAGTCCTAAGAGATGGGTTATCCAGCTCCCGGAAGCCCTCAGTTGGCCAGAATACCAAAAGTAGTAAAAATGACGTTGATTGCCATCTGTTGTAAAGGACATCAGGGCGTCTGACACAAAGGGATGCAACCGATGTCACTTCCTCAGTCTTCCTTGCCGCGGAGCCTGAAGCAGAAGCTTTTCATGCACGAGTGCCGGTCGGCAGTTTACCCTGGTTGGTTTCCGACTGCAAGAGTTGAAGTCTACTACAGCTAAGTACCCCGTTGGGGGTCCTGTTTTCTTGCCTTAACGAATGTCAGAAAAAGTTTGTAATTGCCTTACCTGTGGAAAGTAGATTCCCCATAGAGATTTTCATTCCTATTGCATTATTTGTTTAGGTCTTGACCAAGACGTTCCCAAGTGTGATCTCTGTGCCTCCTTTAATCCGCGTACTATCCATCGACGGGCTAAGATTTTGGCTAGGCATTTTGGAGTTTGGCCTAATTTCATTGGTATGGCGTCCACCGGTCTTCAGGCTTCAGATGTTCCAAAGAAACATAAGGATAAGGACCGTGACAGGCCTTAGAAAGTTAAGTCCTCAGATGAGATTAAGTTGGTCGTCAGTCAGGCGGTAGCCAGTGAGACGCCTTTGCAGTCCCTGCAGTCCGCAGATGTACAACCCGCAGGCCTTGCTTGAATCTGAGTTGCTTAGGCCTTCGGCCTCCATTTTGCCTTCCAAACTGTCACCAGTCACCTCTTCTGCTGGAGCCAGAGCCGCTAAGCTGACTCCGGTGTCCAAGGCCTCCATTTTATATTCTGGCAGCAAACTTCTTCCTTCAACCTCTGCTGCAACTTCGGCTGTTGCCAGGCTTCCTGAGTCTTTCAGGCTTGCAGGTAAATCTTCCATTCGTAAGCCTGTGAAAAGGCAGGCTCCAACTGTTTCTCGTTCCCCTCAATCCCAAATGGTTAAAATGGCTAATGATTTGCTGACTCTTATTAGGGGTTCTCAGAATCTTCCTTCTAAAAGGAATAGGGATGTTTCTCCTGAGGCTTTATCCTGCTTAGGGCCTGATTCTTCCAGCATTTCTGTTGATGAAGAGGAATTTTCTCAGGCTTTTTCTCCTTTTGAGGATTCAGATGCAGAGGAGTCCATCCCTTCGGCCTCTCCTCCGGAGGATTTATCTTTTGGTGATGCTTTAAATATCCTTAAAGAACATTTTAAATGAAAAAGTCAGGGTTATCCTCAATCCAAGAAACGGAGTTTCTGGATTTACCTTAGCATAAGCCTCTTGCTATTCCCCCTGTGTTGGAAGTTGTTGATGTTTTTCTGGAAAATTCCTTGTCTCCAAATTCGGTTCCTCCTGCTCCCAGGAAATCTGACAGGTACTACAGAGTTCCTGATTCTCATCTGTTTCTTTTCAGGAATCCGTTGGCGGATCCAGAGGTCATTTCTCTGGGCCCTAAAGGAGTTAAGGCCACTGTTACCAGGAATCCTGTTCCTTCTGACAGGGAGTCTAGGAACCTAGATAGGTGGGGGAAGAAGGTTTATACTTCTGCCACATGAGCTATTAGGGCTACCAATTGTCTCTTTCAGATGCTGAAGTACCAGCAGCACACCTTGGAGTCTATTATGTCTAGGATAGCAAGTGTACCTCTTTTGGCAGAGAGTAAAGACATGCAGGATTTACTGAATTCCGCCAGTCTGGTCAGTAAGAATTCTTTGCATTGTGGTTTTGACATCCTTGAGGCCTCCAGCAGGACTACGGCTACTGGATCGGTTATTAGAAGGCACGCTTGGCTCAGCGAACAGCCTCTTTCAGAACCTGTCAAGCCTAAGCTTTTGGATGTACCAAGCTACTACCAAATGTATTCCAATAAACTCCAGAACAAACCCATAGCAAAGGATCAAACAGCTAACACGAACAGCTTTACTGAAACAGTTGAGCACTTTCTTCCCTTCTGTGATAAGGGACCTTTTCAGAACAAATTTAGACAATACCCACACACACTACTAACCCAGCCTTAAATAGTGAACCACTAATTATGCACCAGCTTATTCTTAAAATAATATACCATATAATAAAAAAAAATTATATAAAACATGTAACAAATATAATTAAAAAATATGAACAGATAATACCTAACATTACCTAAAATATTATATTATAAAAGACAATGTACCAATCCCCTGAATAAAAGATTTTACCCTAATATATGTCTTAATTTTGATATGCTAGGTAAGCTGATAGCCTCATTAATGCCTGGATACTTAGGGGCATCAAGCCTGAGTTGCCATCTTAGCTCACAGATATCCAAGTGGACATCTAGGCATCTACCTTGTGAATCTTTAAACAAATGTTGGATCACAGAAAATCTAAAAACATGGTCTGTACATTCGTTAGTATGTCTTGCTAATGCATTAGTTTGCCCAATATGTCTGATGTCCTGTAAATGTTCACTTATTCTGTTCTTAAAAGGTCTAGCAGTCTTACCCACATAAAAAATAGGGCACATCAAACACTTAGCTACATAAACCACATTAGTAGTGCTACAATTAAAATGCCCATTAATCTTCAATGTTTTTCCATTTAACACAAAACTGCCCCCAGTTTCTAAAATATGGGGGCAAAAGTTACAGTGCTGACACTTAAAATTCCCTTTTCTTCTATTCATGCTGGTATCCCTATTTATCTTAGTTCCTTCCATTATATTTTTAAAAGACCTATCTTTTTTAAAAATAATTTTGGGCCCCCCCCACTTTCTGCGCTACATTGACATCTAATTGTAAAATGTCCCAATTATTAAAAATAATATCTACAATATTCTGAACATCTTGATTGAAACATATAATAAACCCGAGACCAATGTTTGGATCCATATTCCCCTTATTGACATTATTACCATCTTTACCAAATATTAAAATTGGTTTATAAAAAACATTTTTTCGTTTATGCACCACTTCCTGACTGATCTCATCAAGTAGGGCAACTGGATAACCTCTAGCCTTAAAGATATTTAAAATAAACTTTAACTCATCAATAAATGCTATGTCCGAGCTCACCAACCTGGCTGCTCGAACCAGTTGCCCTTTAATTATATACCTTTTCTGAAAGGATGTGTGTGCACTGGTAAACACTTAATAAGAGTTTGAAAAAGTTCATTTTCTATAAATTTTAGATTCCACCACATTGTCTTCAGTAATAAGTAACTCTACATCTAAATAAGCAATGTTTGTTTTTTTCTATTATGTTGATGTGTAAATTTTAAAAAGCCAACAGTATTATTTATATATGCATAAAACTGCTTTAATTCCTGCTCAGTACCTTTCCACAAAATAAACAAATCATCTAAAAACCTTGTATAAAACAAAATATTGGATTGAAATGTACTCTCCATTACATACTGTTGTTCCCAATAAGACATAATGTAATTTGCAAAAATGGGGGTGCAGGCTGCGCCCATAGCAACCCCCATTTTTTGTCTGTAATACTGGCCTTCAAAATGTAAATAATTATTCTGACGCACCACTTCCATCAGCGTTATATATACATTAATATTGTCCTGATCATATCAATGAAGATGTTTAGAATATTGTAGATATTATTTTCAATAATTGGGACATTTTACAATTTGATGTCAATGTAGCGCAGAAAGTGGGGGGGAAATCCAAAATTATTTTGTTAAAAAAGATAGGTCTTTTAAAAATATAAAGGAAGGAACTAAGATAAATATGGAAACCAGCACGAATAGAAAAAAGGGAATTTTAAGTGTCAGCACTGTAACTTTTGCCCCCATATTTTAGAAACTGTGGGCAGTTTTGTGTTAAATGGAAAAACATTGAAGATTAATGGGCATTTTAATTGTAGCACCACTAATGTGGTTTATGTAGCTAAGTGTTTGATGTGCCCTATTTTTTATGTGGGTAAGACCGCTAAACCTTTTAAGAACAGAATAAGTGAACATTTATTGGACGTCAGACATAATAGGCAAACTAATGCATTAGCAAGACATATTAACGAATGTACAGACCGTGTTTTTAGATTTTTTGTGGTCCAACATTTGTTTAAAGATCTACAATGTAGATGCCTAGATGTCCACTTGGATATCTGTGAGCTAAGATGGCAACTTAGGCTTGATGCCACTAAGTAACCAAGTATTAATGAGGCTAAATTCTAAAGACAGCCACAAGCATTCTATAGCTATGTCAAGAATTTCAGTGGCAACACTCAGGTCTGCTCTGAGTTACAGCACAATGGCACTAAATATACAGACCCAACTGATATTGCCAACATCCTGGCAGATAGGTTCAGTGCTAACTTTACCCTTCTCTCACTCCCTAAGAAGCCCATCTGTATACCGGAAGAATGCAGAGTTCCTGTAATCACGGCTGCACAGATAAAAACCACACTCTCCAAAGCCAAGAACACAGCATCCATGGGACCAGACAACATCCCAGGCTGTGTTCTACATGAACTACAGAACTAACTGGCACCCCACTTAAGTACCATGTTCAATCATAGCCTCACCTCAGGCTTTCTGCCTCTTGAATGGCGCACAGCAATGGTTATCCCACTCCACAAGGGGGGAGCCACCACGGACCCTGGGAACTACTGCCCCATTAGCCTGACGACCCTGGTCTGCAAGGCCATGGAACGTATCATCATGGAACTTATAAACAAAGACATTGGTAATCTCCAAACTCTGGATCCCACCCAGTTTGGGTTTGTAAAAGGCAGATCATGTCTCCTAAACCTGATAGACTTCTTTGAAGCAGTCACCAAAGCTGTAGACAAGAGTAAGGTGGTTCACACAGCCTATCTAGATATTGCCAAGGCTTTCAACACCATCCCCCACTCTGGAAGTATAGATAAACTCACTAAACTAGGTATAAATTCCTATGTCACAAGATGGGTTGCCAACTGGCTCACTGACAGAACCCACACTGTGAAAGTAGCAGACTCCAAATCTGACTTCAGACCAGTGACAGGTGGAGTACCACAGGGTTCAGTCCTGGGTTCTCTCCTGTTTGGTATCTACTTCTCTGAAGTACAGGCTAACACAGAAGGTCTTTGGCTAACTAAGTTCGCAGATGACTGCAAACTAGGAGCCATAATCGAAACTCCTAACGATGTGGATATCCTACAAAAGGGCCTCAGTGAGACAGATGCCTGGTGTCAAAGCTATGGCCTCAAGCTCAATGCCAAAAAGTGCATTGTCATCCCCTTTGGTAAAAACTCTGTACCCATGAACTACAACATAGACTGTAGTATACTGAACACTGAAAGTGTGATGAGACCTTGGGACACAGGTGGACAGTAGTCTCTCCTTTGATAATCACATCTCCACAGTAGTCAGGAAATCCTTCTACGTGGCACACCTCATCATAAAAAGTTTCTCATCCAGAAAAAAAGAGGTCATTGTTCCCCTCTACTCATCACTCATTAGACCCATTATAGAGTACAATGCCCCTTTTGGTATGTACCTCACAAGAAATCTACAACAACTGGAAAGGCCGCAGAAATACCTCACCAAGAGGATTACCGGCCTCAAACAGATGCCCTACGCAGACCGTCTCAAAAAACTCCAGCTTTACTCCGTCGCATATTGCCTACTCAGAGGTGATCTCTGCCTAACATACAAAGCTATGTCAAACCCAGAGCTGTTGGACATGCTCCACTTAAAGAAATCCCAATCTCTCCGGGCTACACGCTCTAGGGACCTAAACCTTGTCACCACAATAAAGAGAACATGCCGGAGGGATAGATTCCTGTCCCAGAGACTTCCCATACTCTGGAATAAACTACCTATCTATATCAAACAAAGCTTCTCATTAGCACTCTTCAAGAAAAATCTTGATGATTGGATGGGAAATAGAAAATTTACCCCGGGGATCACCTCTGTGGCTTTGCTCGACAGTGGCACAGGAAAATTATTTTCTTGGGTGGCAAAAGCCAGGGTTCCTTTTTCTATGGGCTTGTATAGGCCCCATGGCCGATAGCCTCGTACCTACCTATGAATCTATCAGCTTATCTAGCATATTAAAATTAAGACATATATTAGGGTAACATTTTTTATTCAGGGGATTGGTACATTGTCTTTTGTAATCTTCTTCTTCTTCTTCTTTCTTTTTTCTTCCGGTTAGGGGTCATCACCTTGTCCTCACCCTTGTCCAGGATTTGATTGGCAGTGGAGTTTTATGGTGGTGAGGCCAGCTCACAGCGCCCACCCTCACAGCACCACACTCACCCACAGCCAATTTAGGAGTAAGAGTATCAATCCACCTGCAGCATGTCTTTGGGATGTGGGGAGGAGCACCCGGAGGGGGACCCCACCGACCACAGGAGGGACACAGACTCCGCACAGCAGAAGGCCCCCCAGCCGAGGATTGAAGAGAACCTCTCTTGCTGTGGGGGGTGCTAACCACACACCCACCGTGGCCGCCCTGGTACATTGTCTTTTGTAATATAATATTTTATTTAATGTTAGGTGTTATCTGTTCATATTTTTCAATTATATTGGTTACATGTTTTATATAATGTTTTTTTCATTATATGGTATGTTATTTTAAGAATCAATTGATGTATAATTAGGGGTTCACTATTTAAGGCTGGGTTACTAGTGTGTGTGGGTATTTTGAAAATTTGTTCTGAAGAAGTCCATTATCATAGAAAGGAAGAAAGCGCTCAACTGTTTCAATAAAGCTGTTCGTGTTAGCTGTTTGTTCCTTTGCTGTGGGTTTGTTCTAAGCTTTTGGATGTACCTTTGCATAATGACAGTCTTTTTGGCAGCAAAGCAGAGGAGGTACTGAAGAAGATGGAGGATAAGGCCAAGTCCATGCAAACTGTTAAGGATTTTCTGCAAGTTCATCCTCCTCGCTTTAGCAGGAATTACCCTTCCAAGAGTTGGACCTTTCCTGATACCAGCAGGCAGAACCGTTCCAGGACTAGTGATTACAAATCTTGGGGGCAGGGGGCTAACCCTCAAAGGTCTAGGTGTTGGCAGGCTTCCACTTCTAAAGGGGGAAGCTCCATGCCTGGATCTCAATCAAAACACTCTCAATGACTTTTTACAACTTCTGCCTCTTCTTGCTTGCCGGGAGAGTCCTTTAGGGGGAAGGTTGGCCCTTTTTGCAGATGTCTAGGCCACTATCACAGACGAAAAATGGGTGTCCAGAACTGTGTCCCTAGGGCACAAGTTTTCTTTCCGCATCTCTCCAGCTCCCAAGGGATTCCTGGATGTCCCTCCAAATCAAAGAGCAGAAGTGGAAAAACAAATTTTGTCTCTGTTTTATCTGGGAGCAATAGAATCTGTTCCTGCTCAGCAGGTAGGCCAGGGCTTCTATTCCAGGCTTTTTCTTGTTCCAAAATAAGAAGGCACCTGGCATCCCATCCTGGATATTTCCATTCTGAACTCCTTTCTAGTGATTCCAAAGTTCAAAATGCTCACTCTGCATCAATTACTACCACTGCTAGAAAAGGATTCTTGGCTGGTAACCTTGGACCTCAAAGAGGCTTATCTGCACATTCCTATCAGGGAAAGTTGCAGGCAGTACCTTCATTTCAGAGTGGGTGAGCAACACTACCAATTCTCTGCGCTGCCCTTTGGCTTATCTACTGCTCCCAGAGTCTTCACAAAGTACCTGGCTCCAGTCATTGCTTTTTTGCAGGCAGAAGAAAATTCAGATTTACCCGTACTTGGACGACTGTCTTATTCAAGCAAATTCTCAGGAACAGCTATTAAAGGATCTGGAATTCATAAAGACTCTTATCTCTTCCCTGGGTTACACTCTCAGTGTGGAAAAATCGAAAATGGTACCATCCAAGGAGATAACATTCCTGGGAGCGAGTCTGAACACAGCCGCCCAGATGATGTATCTCACCCAGGAGAAGCAGACAACTCTTTCAGTTTACTTCAAGGACTTGGCAAGCCTGTCCCAGCACCCTGCAAGGAAGTACCTGCAAGCTCTGGGATTCATGGCATCTTGTATTCTCATGATTCCATATGCAAGACTGCATATGAGGAAATTGCAATGGTACCTCAAGAACATTTGGTGTCAACACACAGAGGACCTAGATTTGATGATTCCTCTGCTTCCATCTCTGCTGACGGTGTCTCTGTGGTGGGCAACAGCCTGTCTACAAAACAAGGGCATGCCTTTTCGGACACACTCAAGCTCTAACTACAGATGCATCGGACTACGCCTGGGGAGCACACCTGGATGGCAGATGTATACAGGGATGTTGGAACGCCCAGCAGATGCACCTGCACATAAATCTAAAAGAGTTGATTGCAGTTCAGCAAGCATTATTAGCTTTCAAGCATCTTCTTTTTCCAGGGACCCTGCTTGTCAGAACAGACAACACCACGGTCATGTGATACATCAACAAGCAGGGAGGGACTCACTCTTACCCCCTGTGCAGACAAAGCATGAATCTTTGGTCCATGGCAGCATCCCTGGACCTGCATCTCCTAGCTCAGTTTCTTCTAGGAAGGCCCAGTGGTTTGGCAGACCAGTTGAGCAGGCAAACCCTGGATCCTCACGAGTGGCAGCTGAACAGAGCAGTCTTTTGCAGCATCATTCATTGTGGGGGCACTCCTCGGGTGGATTTTTTCTCTTCCCCAGACAACCATTTACTACCTCTCTTTTGCACCAGACAGCAGCACAGCAGAGCCTGGAAAGTGGATGCTCTGTCCTTCCCTTGGATGTTGTTATCAGTGTATGCCTTCCTTCTCCCTCTTCCCAGAGTATTAGTGAAGATCAGGGATGAACGTCCAAGGACGATTCTCATAGCTCCAGACTAGCCCAGACAGCATTGGTATCTGCTGCTTTGCAGTCTCTCCCATCTTCCTCCTTGGCATCTTCCTCTGAAGCCAGATCTTGTGGTTCAGGGGAGAGGAAACATTCTACATCCTCATCTTCAGTCTCTTCATTTGGCAGCATGGCTCATTGTATGACTCCTTCCCTTTCTTCCTCTCTTTCCCAACAGGTGGTTGACATGCTGAGGGAGGCCAGGAGGCCTAGCACTAGGAAATCTTATGCTGGCAAATTGGTTAAGGTTCTGTCAACGGATGCAGGCTAGAGGGGAGTCTGCTTCTCAACCTACCCTTCCTCTGATCCTGGAATACCCGACTGATTTGCCTCAGGGTGGTCTTTCTTTTTCCTCTATCAAGATCCATGCTTCAGCTATCTCTGCTCATTGTTTTCTTGAACAGCCCATTTTCTCTCATCCCCTGATGAAAATGTTTCCCAGAGGTACTTGCAATTTAAAACCTCCCAGAAGAGCACCTACTCCAGCATGGGATTTTAATTTTGTTCTGGAGAAACTCACTCTTCCTCCTTTTGAGCCAGCTGCCTCTACAGATTTAAAGTTTCTCTCTTGGAAGACCTCCTTCCTCTTGGCTATTACTTCAGCAAGGAAGGTTTTGGAGCTGCAAGTTTTGATGGCCATGGAGCCTTTTCTTATTTTCCATGCAGATAGAGTTTCTCTGAGGACTAATCCCTCCTTTATGCCTAAGGTGGTTTCCAGCCTCACTCTTAATAAGTCCATACACCTTCCTACCTTCTTTCCTAATTCTCGCAATAGAGGTGAAAGGATCCTACATTCTCTTGATGTACACAGACAGCTCAGGTTTTACCTGGACAGGACTAAGGACCTTCAGAAATCAGCACAGTTATTGGTCAGTTTTGCCCCTGGAGCCCAGGGCAAGGCCATTTCTAAACAACCCATTTCTAAATGGATTGCACATTACTTTATTTTTGTTATTCCTTTCATGGCAAAGCTCCACCTCAAGGGATTAGGACCCACTCTACTAGAGCGGCTTCCACTTCTGCAGCCTTTCTAAGGGGTGTCCCTGCTAAAGACATTTTGGAGGCTGCCACATGGTCTTCTGTTCACACCTTCGCAAAGCATTATAATTTGCCTCTGTTTTCCAGAGCTAGGGCAGGGTTTGCCACTGCGGTGTTGCAGGGCATTATCTCCAACCCTTGATGCTGTTGGTTCCTCCCCCTTTTTTTCTCTGGGCTTTGGTAATCAACCCATCTGTCTGGACTGTATGGCAAGAAAGACTGAGGAAGTGACGTCGGCTGCCTCCTTTTGTATTGGATGCCCCAGTGTCCTTTACAACTGACTGCAACCAACATCATTTTTACTACCTTTGGTATTCTGGCTGACTGAGGGCTACCGGGAGCCAGATAACCCATCTGTTAGGGCTGTAACAGTGAATACACTCGAACATCTAGATTTATGGTAAGTGTACACAACTGTACTTTCCAGATGCAGCTCTCTGCACCAAGCACAATTTCCATTAAGAGCACAAAAGGAACACACTCAGTCCAGGGCCTGGGTTTCCTTCTCTCTCTCTTTCTCTCTAGGCCCCCAGTAAGACTCTCCGCTTTCACAGCTATAGAGTTGAGTCCTCAACCGAGTGTCCCAAGCCAAGTCCTCCACCATTATCTCTGTGAAAGCAGAGATTTATGTCCCTGTTCCATGTAGCTGACACACTCTTTGAGATTTGATTTTCATAGACACACACACACACACACATACACACACACACACACACACACACACACCTAGGAAAGGCTGGCACAGATTTATTAGCTGTGCCCCCCTGCTCAGACTATAAGGTAGATGCTGACACCAGGACACTCCAAAGCCAGCTACTCTAATGCTGTTACAAGGGTACCCAATCATACTGAGTAAAATGAATATTAATACAAATTGTAGTGTTTGAGCAATGCAGCAAGGCCTTCAGGAGCAGCCACAGTGTCACCAAATAAATATAAGTACTCTGAAAGGTTAAAATATTCTCTAAAAGACCAGCCACAATGAAACGTTTAAATATATTTAATAATAAATAATAAAAGAACATGAAAGTACAGAATCTCTATTTACAATAAACACCAAAGTTTCAGTCACAGAAAATAATAAAGTAACACAGATGAGTAGATTCACAGAAATACAGATTAATCAGTACTTAGCTAACATCGCTATAGTTTCCTGACTGATCTAAAGAATTACTATTCCTAGTTACTTACTTACTAAAGCAATGCAAGATGAAGTGGGTGAGTGATCCTTCTGTGTCATGTTTCAGAAACAGACTGCACTGAGACTTCTGTGTCATCTAGTATTAAAACGTCATTTCAGTGCTGGATTACAGAATGACATCAGATACATTTGGCCATCTGACTTCTGGTTCCCATACTACTCCCTTTACTAGAAACTGAACCCGAATCTTACACATATGTGTTAACATACAGAGAGAGAGAGCTTTGCGAAGATGTGTTGTAGCATCTGGAAGCCATAACACCATTTCAACACTTCCATCCTTCCAGGGTAGCAATTAGTTCACTACTTGAGGACAATACAGCAGGATATCTAGTCCTTGTTTTCACACACATTTTGTCTCTAGCTGCAATCAGAACTGTAAGATACAATCTTTATGGCCTAAACCAGGTAATTTAATTTCAGACTGTTTTTCAAGCTTAGTTGGACTAAGATTAATCTCTTCTGTTCCAGTATCATCTGTTACAATGTTAATTTCAACAGTTACAATACAGTCTGACATACAGACGCATTTCTTTTTCTCTCCAGCATAAGCAGCAGCAGAAATATATTTTCAATACAAGCACCTCTACAAATCAGTTCGATATACAAATGGCATATAATTCTTTACAAATATGTTACAGATCCACTGCCCTATGTCTCTTGGCATAGCTGGCAATACCTCAGATTGTCACAGCTAGAATGACAACAGTAATCATCAAACTGCACACTCCACACACACACACACACACACACACACACACACACACACACACACACACACACACACACACACCATGTTGTATTATCGACAAATGTACTCTCAGTAATTGCATATCAATGCAATCATTAGCAAAAACAAACACTTCATGTTGGAATCAACAAAAGGAATGTTCAGATGCTTATTGTCATTATCTGTCTATATTTGTTTATGTAGATAGCTATAGATATGGCTGTAGGTAAGTGTACTGAACATCAGAAAAATCAGCACTCCTTTAATTGATCACCTCAGCTTGATACACTCACTCACCAAGCACTCCCATTCCTGAACTTTCACTGATTGTAAAAGAAGAACAAAACCTCTCCTTTTTTGATCAAAGAAGCTCAGTACAAAAAAAATCTAATAACATTATGAGGCAGGCTTTATCTGAATAATGGTACTATTAGTGAAGGGTTTTTCCTATGGTCATATCTTGGGCTAGGGTTGGGGCAGGGTTAGGGTTAGAAGACCCCTGCACCACCTTACTCGTGTCTGCTAACCCTAAAACTAGCCTTGCTCCATCCTATAAATGCACATTATTTTAAGAAAAAAACTTTCCATAACAGTACCACTAATCAAGAGACCACACACACACACACACACACACACACACACACTCAAATGTGCTACACTAAACCTATCACCAACTTAACTCTAATTGTAAAAAGCAAACACTCCCATAGACTCACTCCACCCATATACAAACCATGAACTTCTTTTACCTTGTTTGATTCTAATCCTAGCCTACACACACAAACACACACAGACACACACACACACACACACACACACACACACACACACACACACACACACACACACACACACACACACACACCTACACACACACACACACACACACACACACACACACACACACACACACACACACACACACACACACACACACACACAGACCTCATCTACACCCATTTACCTTTCTTAGCAAAACAGACATTCCACTAAATTAACTTTCAGTAAAGTAAATGTTTGGCACCTAGAACCTGCAGTTAATTTGGTTGAAAAAGTGAACAGTCATAGGATCTTAGGAGGTTATTAGGGTAATAGCCATAGAGCCAGTTTAAGCCTAGACATTCACGCCCTAATTTTTCCAGTGATCTATGCCCAAGAACTAAAATGACTTTGGTATATGCCTGTACCTTAGTATGTCTACAGGCTACCCCTTTCCATAAGCTGGGGGTGAATTTGCAACTTCCCATCCATTGGTTTAAATTGCATTAGAACAGGCTTAGAGAACAGGTCTGTTTTACATGAATGGGGAGTCTGTTCCACGCAAGGGGTAATCTCTGAGACACATACCTATTCCTCCAACATGTTTTATTTATGTCACAGATGAGATTTACATCCTTAGTTCAGGTAATTCTAATCCTGTTTGTTTTGTGAATGTGTAGTAGATTCATGAGAACTGGATCAGAGAATGCCTTGTAGGTTAGGCAAAGATCGCCTCTCAGTAGTCTGTAGGTGACCAAGTACAGGGACAGGGCTTTGAGGTGGTCCGCATAGGACATGTTATTTACACCCTGTATTCCTTTAATGAGGAGCCTCTCTGGCTACTTCAGCTGTTGCAAATGCCTTTTCAGGTGCATGACAGAGTGCATTATACTTGTGTGTGTGTGTGTGTGTGAATGTGTGTGAATGTGTGTGAATGTGTGTGAATGTGTGTGTGTGTGTGTGTGTGTGTGTGTGTGTGTGTGTGTGTGTGTGTGTGTGTGTGTGTGTGTGTGTGTGTGTGTGAGTGTTTGTGTGTGTGAAAGTGCTGCAGATTTCTTAGGCAGCAGTGTCTGACTCTCTTTTTTCAGTATTTCACTGAATGCATAATGTTAAGTTGTCAATCTCACCTTCATTCTTGCTGGTTTGGGATCGGAGCCGATCCTCTGCTCCGACTCGGCCATCTTCTATAGCTCAAGAGCTGTTTACTGGCTCGAGGCTACCCCTTATCCCACGATGCCTAGCGCTAGCTACCCAGATCTCATTTGCCGCTTCAGCTGTGAGGTTCCTGGTTACTGGCTCAGGCTTGTATAACTTTATTTATCTGCCTTTTTTGTCAGATTAGGGCTTTTTGTATTGTAATTGTTGTTATTTGATGGGCGATAACTTGTAGATTTAGTTTAGTGTGTTTAGTGTATTGTAGTTTTTCCCCTTAGAACTCGTTTAAATTAGAGAGTTCTCCCCTCTGTAGTACGTGTTAGTCTTTTGGTTAGGTAGCCGTTTGAGTTAGAGGCTTCCTAGTCTTAAAAAAAAAATATATATATATTTATCTTATATTGTGTTTTTGTGGTATTGTCTGTTTTAGTTCTTAGTGTTGCTGGCCTGTTGGCCAAAGTAGTTTAGAGTTGTGATTTCTCCTTTTACTGGATATGTCTAAGGAATCCAAAGTGTCTGGATTCAAGAAGTGTGACTCATGCTGTCAGAAGATGTCTCTGACCAGATGGGCACACTTCTTGCGTCTATTGCCCCAGGCGCAATGCACCTGCAGGACTCTTGTTCTGTCTGTCATGCATTTAGCCCAAGAGTTCTGTAAGAGCGCAAGAACAAACTTATTTTGAGGGGTCTTCTCAAGCCTCAGGATTCACCAGCCAAGGCTCAGCCAGTGAAATCCCCTGAACCGGCCAAATTGTCGGCTCCCAGCTCGGAGCCGTCATTGGGACAAGCCTTGTCTACTACCTCTTCGGTCCCGGCTGGAACCGAGGAGACTGCTTCCTTGTCGTATCCACTAGTACCCTCGGAGCTGTCAAGGACACAAAAAAGGCCGAGGTCCCCTTCGCTAGAGTCCATTCATTCGGCTCCTCGGTCTCCCCTTTTGCAGAGTGACCGCAGTCATAGATCTTCACACTCTTCTCGGTCCTCTAGGCTCTCGGACCACGATGTGGAGAGACTGGTCAGTAGGTTGTTGAAGTCGCAGGCACTGGCCAAAATATTGTCCAGCCCACCTCATCAGGTGACGGCTCCATCCATTTCTATCGATGTTCCTCCTCCGACTCCATTGAGCTCGGAGCCGGAGTTTATTGGGGTTCGAGTTGTGGATCCTTCGGCTGTGATAACGATTTCTCCTTCGGATCCGTCGTCGGCTCCAATCCCATCGATGGTGCCTTTTGTCGAGGGATCTGGGTGCCGAGACTCCCTCGTCGGCTCCGAGGGGGCGAGTGGCATTGGACCCTTGTCCGACCCCGCTCTCACTCTCAGAGCGTCAGCGCAGGTGAGCTCGGCTCCTACATCAGCCTCTGAGCCGTCTCCCTCGGTGTGGAGAAGGATTCCTGTCTCCTTGGAACTGGAGCCTTCTCTGCATTGTGGCAGGGACGCCTTCGATGTCATGAGGAGTGTGCTGGCCTCCCAGTCAGCTCCACCTTTGATCCCTCTGGCTCCATCCCCCATAGTGCCTGCATCAACCTCTGTCCTTCCTCCAGACCCCAATCATGGGGTACCAGCGCTCCAGGTGTTTCCTCTTCTTCTGAGGCCTCCCCTGACCATTCAGAGGAGTCCTCTTGGAAGAAGAAGTGCAAGAGGAAGCACATTGACTCCCCCGAGTCTGTCACTTCGGATATGGATTTGGATGAATCAGAAGGGTCCCTGAGATCCCCCTCTGAAGATGTTTCCTTCTCGGACATCCTAGAGATGCTTAAGCAGAGGGGGAACTGGAATACCGTAGCCCCTACCGAGGATGAATACGTATTCCTGGATGCGTTCGGTTCCCAACCTTCCACCTCTTGGGTTTCTCCACCCTTCGATCCACTAATGTCAGTGGTGGCTCGAAGGGCTTGGTCAGCCCCGGATACAGTGGAACCAACACAGAGGAGGCCAAGCAAGTTTATCACTGCTTCCCCAGACAGGCAGTTCCTTACTAACGGTGTTCCCGTGGATGCCATGGTGGCAGCAGCAACCACTAAAAAGGAGTTAGCGGAAACTTCTTCCTCTGTCCATCCTCCTAACAAGGAGTCCAGGACCATGGACAGATGCGGGAAGCAAATGTTTGCTTCAGCGACCTTCTCCATGAGGTCACTGAATTACTTATGCCATTTCACCAGGCTTCATAGGGATCTCCTGAAAGAGCTTGGAGATACCCTTCAGGATCCATCAGCTGAAGGGGCTCAGGCTAAAGTGGCTTCTCAGCTGGTGACCCTTAACTCAGTAGTCAACTCCTCCATGAGGCTCATTTCCTACACAGCCGATGGTGCGAGTAGGGCTGCAGGCACAGGCGTGGCACTTCGGAGACATGCATGGATGCGGCTGTGTAACTTTGCTGAACCCTTTAGAGCATCATTCACCAACGCTCCTTTTGACGGTTCCTTTCTTTTTGGACCACAGGTGAAAGACACTCTCACTAGGTGTGAGCAGGAAGGCAAGACTCTCTGTGCTGTGGGAGTCAGTTTTTCCACTCCTTCTAGACCATACCCCAAGGGTCAGAAGAGTGGGAAAATGTGGTTTCAGAAATCCCAGGGAGCTTCGTCTGACACACGTAGTGATTTTTCCTCCAGGGGCAGAGGAGGAAATAACAATAACAACAGACACCGCCCTCATGGCAGAGGGGGTCCGCAAAACCAGGGCAGCAGAGAATCTTTCTCTGACAAGCCCTTCCAACATCCCTGAAGTGTTGCCCGACTGTCCGCCTCTGGAGGCAGTTGGGGGAAGACTTTCATTGTACCCAAAAGTCTGGCTAAACCTAACGCAAGACAAATGGGTACATTCAGTCCTATCCAGAGGTTACAGAATCCCATTCTTTCAACCCCGTTTACCATCATGCAAGTCCCCCCAGATGTTCCACCCAATCAGAGGGACCAAGCAGTTATTGAAGTTTCAAAACTTCTAGAAAAAAAGAGTCATCCAGGAAGTCCCGGCAGACCAACATGGATCCGGAACTTACTCACGGTTCTTTTTGGTATCAAAAAAGACAGGGTACTGGAGACCTATTTTGGATCTCAGCAGACTGAACAAGTATGTTCAAAGAACAAAGTGTCGGATGGTCACGCTACAGTCCATTCTACCCTTTCTGGGTCAGGACAATGAGATGTGCTCCATAGATCTCCAGGATGCGTACTATCATATCAAGATGGACAGATGCTCCAGGAGGTACCTTCGCTTCTGGCTGGGAGCCAGTCATTACCAGTTCAGAGCTCTGCCCTTTGGTCTCACCACAGCCCCCAGGGTGTTCACCAAATGTATGGCAGTGGTCACGGCTCACCTGAGGGGTCGAGGATTCCAGATGTTTCCATATCTAGATGACTGGCTCCTCACTGCTACTACCAGGCATCAACTTCTTCAAGCCAGGGACTATACAATTTCAATTTGCTCTCAGCTAGGCATTACTATAAATTTCGAAAAATCTGCGTTGTTGCCCTGTCAGTCTATTACTTATATAGGAGCAGACTTAGACACAAGGAGCATGTAAGCAAAGCTACCTTCGGACAGGGTGTCCACCAATTCGCCAGCAAGTTCAATTCCTCATGCAATGCAAAAAGGTACAAGTCAGGTATGTCCTTCAAACTCTAGGCTGTATGGCAGCAGCAATTCTTCTGATACCCCTGGCCCGCTTTCACATGAGAATCCTTCAGTGGCTTCTATTCACTCAGTGGTCCTTCCAACAGCTCCCCATGTCTCATATGATCATGATTACAGAAGCATGCAAAAGACACCTTTCCTGGTGGATGGTCTGCCCTCTAGTGACTCAGGGCAGACCTTCCTTTCAGCCCCCTCTGGTTGCTACAGTGACCACAGACGCCTCACTGATAGGGGGGGGCATTATCAGGGAAGGACAGTCCAAGGCACTTGGCAGACTCACAAGTACCATCTACATGTAAATGTCCTAGAAACGAGAGCCGTGCTCCTAGCGTTGCAAGCTCTTCAGGACTCTCTCCCTTCTGGGACCATTGCAATACAATCGGACAACATGTCAGTGGTGTGGTACATCAACAAGCAGGGCGGAACCAGGTCCTACCCCCTATGTCGAGAAGCACTCAGACTCTAGCAGTGGGCGATTTCCTCCCAACGCTTTCTAATTGCGACACACATCCCTGGGACGTCCAATGTCATAGTGGACAGGCTCAGCAGAGCTATTCTCATGCCTCATGAGTGGTCTCTGAGTCAGGTAGTTGCGGATCTGATCTTCCGCAACTGGGGACAGCCTTGCTGGACCTTTTGCTACCCCCTTCAACACCAAATGCAGCAATTACTTCTCCCCTCTTCTGCTTCCAGGTCACTCTCCCAGAGATGCTCTAGTCCACGATTGGCCCCAGGGACTTCTTTATACCTTCCCTCCATTTCCCTTGATACCAAAATTCATACAGAAAGCAATTTCGTTGGGTTGCAAGATGATCCTCATTGCCCCCTACTGACCTCGACAGATGTGGTTTCCATTCCTGCACCGTTACCTTCTCGAGCAGCCATGGACTCTGGATCCGATTCCAGACCTACTGATCCATCAATCAGGAGGGCTGCATCAATCCATTTAAACACCCCAGCTTACAGCTTGGTTGCTCCACTTCCAACCTTAGCCAGGCTTTCCAGCATTTCCCCGGCAGTATGCAACATTATTGTCTCCTCCCATAAGTCTGCCACTAGAAGGACTTATGCTAGCAAATGGAAACGTTTTTCTTGTTGGGCACAGGCCAGGAACATAGATCCCTTCACAGCCCCTCTCCACGAAATCTTGGAGTTCTTAACAGAACTCTTTCATTTGGGTTCCGCTTCTGCTACAATCAGAGTTCAATTAGCGGCCATTTCAGATTTTCATATTGGGTGGTCTAATGCAAACATTATGTCCCATAAGCTATGTAAAGCCTTTCTAAGAGGGGCTACTCTCCTTAGACCCCCATTGAGAGATCCCCCTCCTCCTTGGGACCTTAATCTGGTACTAACATCCTTGATTATGCCCCCCTTTGAACCTGCAGCGTCCTGCTCCATTGTTTCTATCTTGGAAAACTCTCTTTCTGGTAGCTATTACTTCAGCCAGACGAGTCTGTGAACTTCAAGCACTATGTGCCCGTCCTCCATACTTAGTATTTCATAAGGACATGGTTGCTCTGAGGACTAATCCCTCCTTTCTTCCGAATGTCTGCTCAGAAAATAATTTGAATCAATCTGTAGACCTACCTGTGTTTTTTCCTAACCACACCAACAAGGCAGAATACAAGTTACATCAATTGGATGCCCATAGACAATTGCATTTCTACCTGCATAGGACGAAGGGTATTAGGAAGTTTGACCAACTATTCCTCTCCTATGCTCGAGGCAAACAGGGTCTCCCAGTTTCCAAAGTGACCTTATCCAGGTGGTTGTCTCACATTATTATCGTTATCTATCAACTAAGGAACAAAGACTTGCCTATCAAACTGAAAGGTCATTCTACTAGGGCCTTAGCCACCTCTGTAGCCTTCCAGTCTAGGTTGCCCATGGACTCTATCTGTGCCGCCGCTACGTGGGCAAATCCTCATACCTTTATTTCTCATTACAAGTTGGATTTGGTCTCCAGGAGTAGAGCCAACTTTGGTTCCACTGTTCTAAAGAGTCTGTTCCAATGAGCCACCCAGGATTGTAGGTGCTAGGGACGCTGTCCCAACCAGCAAGAATGAAGGCAAGATTGACAACTTAACATAAAGAAGTTATGTACCTGCCATAACGTTCCATGTTAGTTGTCTTCATCTCGCCTTCTTTCTTGCGTCCCCCCCCCCATCCCCCTATCCTATTGGACCGAGAGGACTTCAAGTTTCACTGGATGAGTATTCTGTGGTTTATTTCCTTTACTGACTTAGGGAATAGGACAGGTATGCTTAACCTTTTGTTTGGAGGGATCCTTTCTATAGCTATGTCTGGGTTAGCTATTTCAAATGAGATCTGGGTAGCTAGCGCTAGGCATCATGGGTTAAAGGGGTAGCCTCGAGCCAGTAAACCGCTCTCGAGCTATAGAAGATGGCCGAGTCAGAGCCGAGGATCGGCTCCGATCCCCAACCAGCAAGAAAGAAGGCGAGATGAAGACAACTAACATGGAACATTATGGTAGGTACATAACTTCTTTTTATAGTATATACTGTATCTTTTAAGAAACGTTACTTGAATAACAAACAGCACCATGAGAAAGGGCCTGTGCCCCAAAATTGTAACTTAAAGTAACTCTTTGCAAAGTCAAAGCAGGTACAACGGTAATGCTGTACAAATAAAAATCACACACATATAGCCTGAGACTGGCAACAACTTGGCTTATTTCTGATATACGCCACAGTCCTCTTAATTTACATCCACTGACTGAAATCACTATATCAGTTGATGTTTATATGTACTGTTGTGCCTTGTTTATGTTTTGTGTACTAATATGTTTTACTAGTCCGCTACCAAAGGTTTTGGTCAACAGTGATCTAACGTTTGTTAAAAAAAATTAAAGTCCTCGAGCCGCTGTAAGGTCACAAAAGTCTTCCTCAAAACTTTCCATTTTTATCTTACTGATATTTAAGTTTTAGTTTTCAAAAATATGGGATACTTGTGTTTTCTGAGGGAGGTGGCATTCTAGAATGATGTGTTTCTTTGCTGTTAACTGTCTGCAGTTGTATAAGTAAGATGCATTTATGAGCTTAAGAGTATTGCTTATATCAGAGAAATGTATGGTGTGCCCTGTTTGTGTTTTATGTGGGACAGTGGTTCATGGTATACATTTTCTTTCTTTTTGGCAGCTTTTAAAAAAAAAAAAAATTTCTGAGATATGCTATGTCTAGATTATTAACTAGCTCTAAAGAAATGGCTTACCCTAGTGAGAGAATTTAATTCAAATTGTGGGAATTGCATAAATATTTTGCAGTATACATAAAACCAGAGATTTTGATGTATTTTGATTTAGATTTACTCTATTTGTAGACTTTTACTCAACATTTTATATTTCTTTGATTGCAAAGTAACTTCACAATTTTACAGTTTTAGGATATATTTATTTTACATTTGTTGGTCTGATGAGTGTGCTCATCAAGTAAACATTTCCAGCCGTCACAGCACAAAGATTTATAGCAATTAAAGTGAACAGAAGCTGAACAGTGTATCATGTATGATGATCAAATAGCAAAACATATTTGTTTCCATAATCTTAGTACTTTTTTAATAGTAATCCATTAATCCCAACATTAAATGCCTGATATTTAGCTCAACAGCATCAGCAAATCTGAGAAACAAATCTAAGTCTTTAAATAACACTACTGTTTGTCGCATTGTATTTTTATTAGAAAAGTGGAAGCACAGGTGGATTTTTTGTTCAGTTATTGCTGGTTTTTGTGAGCCTTTGCTTTCATCCATACGTTTTGGGTTTGCTTTCATAAACCCCTTGGAAAATGCACAATTCTTTCCAAATGGTGTTTGTTTTCAGAGCTAATCTGCAAAGGTGAGCATTCAAGTAGCATCTTCCTAAGACTAAGTGGCTTACATTATTGTTTTGAAGCAGTTATCAGACATTGAGCATAGTCTGTACTGCAGAATCAGAATATCTGCAAACCTTGTAATCACAAGAATAGTAGTGACTAGCACACAAGTTGTTCTCATTTCTTTATTGAAAGATTAACTCTGAGATGTTTAACTAAAGCCAAATGTGTTACCCTGCAGTATCTGCTCTTTTAGCACCATTTTTTTCTGTTGGCTTTTGCCTGCATTGGTACTACTGCTAGGATGTCTGATGCTGTGTCTCTTTCTCTGATATATTTGGCGTTGACTTCTTTGACATTACTGCAGTTGATGTCAGCAGCATATTTGCACCTGTAGTCCCTAGAAATGAAGCAATGAAACATGTAATCATTCTTCAACAGTAACAGTTTATTTAATGTCAGGACTAGGATTCCTGTGGTATTTTGTGGTTTTCTACCACCTGAGCGTCTGCCAAAAGGATCCTTTACTCTTCTGATACTAGGGTCTCTTCTGAGAACTCCAGAAAGTGTCTCTGTAAAAGCAAATACATTGAGCTTGTTTAAACTCTTCAGTGGAGGATTTGGAGAAAAAGTAAAAGGCCAAACTTCTTCATTCCTAGTCAGAAACCTAGGAGGAAACTCCCAGATATGCTCAGAATTAGTTCAAAATGATGTGAAGATTACTGATCCTACAGACATTGCCAACATACTGGCTGAAAGGTTCAGTGCAAACTTCTCCCCCCCCCCTAAAGGAGAGATATCTAAACCAAATGATTTTAGCCCCCCAAACATCTCTAACGCCCAGGTGAGAACTGCTCTCTCCAAGGCAAAGAACGCAGCATCCATGGGACCTGATGGTGTCCCCGGCTGTGTGCTCCATGAACTCAACAAGGAATTAAACCCACAGTTAGGACAGCTGTTTAATCTAAGTCTCACCTCCGGATACGCACCCAGGAGTGGCGCACAGCGACTGTGGTCCCACTCCACAAAGGCGGTGCCTCCACCGACCCTGGAAATTACCGTCCCATTAGCTTGACAAGCCTTATCTGCAAAGCCATGGAGAGGATCGTAATGGATCTCATAAATAAAGACATAGGGAACTTGCAGACTTTGGATCCAACCCAGTTTGGCTTTGTCAAAGGCAGATCATGCCTTCTAAACTTGGTTGACTTTTTGAAACAGTCACCAAGGCCATTGACGAGGAAAGGCAGTCCATACAGCCTACCTAGACCTGGCGAAGGCTTTTGATACAATACCTCACTCGGGTATCATTGAAAAACTCATCAACTTAAATGTAAACCCATACATTACAAGATGGGTTGCAAACTGGCTGAGTGACAGAACCCACAGGGTCAGAGTTGCTGGCGCCATGTCAGACTCAAAGCCTGTCACAAGTGGTGTCCCACAGGGCTCAGTCCTGGGCCCACTCTTGTTTGGCATCTACTTTTCTGAAGTACAAGCAAACACAGGAGGGTTATGGCTGACAAAGTTTGCAGATGACTGCAAACTGGGCCGAAGTTGAAAACACATCCGACACAGATATCCTTCAGAAGGGTCTCACAGAAACGGATAACTGGTGCCAGAGCCATGGCCTAAAGTTAAATGCCAAGAAATGCATAGTCATACCCTTCGGGAAAAATAAGGTTACCCCTAGCTACCATATAGGTGGCAATCCCTGAACACAGAAGAAGTTATTAGGGACCTGGGAACCCAGGTTGACAGTAGCCTTTCATTCGACACTCATATTGCTAAAGTAGTTAGGAAGACCTTCTACATTGCCCACCTTATCATGAAGGGATTCACATCTAGATCAAGGGAAGTCATAGTCTCCCTATACTCATCACTCATCAGACCAATGATCGAGTACAATGCCCCACTCGGAATGTATCTGACCCGACACTTGCAGCAGCTGGAGAGGCCACAAAAGTTCCTCACCAAAAGGATAAAGGGTCTCAAAATCTGTCTTATGCTGCCCGACTGAAAGAACTCCAGTTATATTCAGTTGCTTACCGCTTGCTCAGAGGTGACCTATGCCTAACATACAAGGCCATGTCAAACCCAGATTTGATGAACATGCTTCATCTCAAAAAATCTAGATCCCTCAGAGCCACAAGGGCGGGAGACTTAAACCTCGACACGGTTATTAATAGGACATGCTGGAGGGATAGATTCATCACCCAAAGACTCCCTATGCTGTGGAACAAAATCCCGGTTTATGTGAGGCAGAGCACCTCGCTGGCCTTGTTCAAGAGGAATCTTGACCAATGGATGGGAGATCGCAGATACACCCCAGGGGTTACCTCAGTGTCACTGCTCGACAGAGGCACAGCAAAATAATGGGCATAGTTTCTCCAAACTAAAGGGGTGGTGTAAGCCACAAAACTATGGGCTAGGCTTATAAATGCCCTCTGGCAGATAGCCTAGTATGAACCTATGAACCTATGAACCTTCCGCAATGACTTGCAATTTGGCAAATACCTGCAGTTTGTGCAGCAGAAGGATGTCTGCTGTCGGACCACAAATCTGGTCCCTAAACAAGAAGGCTTGTAGCTTCACAACACAGTTTTCAGTGGTAGTACTTCCTGTAGTGGATATCCTTAAGAATGCCAACAAGGGTACTTGGGAGAATGTAGCCACAGTCACCTCAGTACTCAGATTTGGGGAGAACTCCCAACCCAGATACTGTTGTGTGTGCTGCAGCATTGAGAATGACTTTAACCTTACATGGTTCAACTTTCAATCCTCCAGACTGGGCATCCTTTCTAATAGGCTTGGGGAGTGCATGTTCATGTCCAACACCTTTCTCTTGCTGGCATTCAGATCTCTTGAACACATCCTGTACTTCCAGATGGATTTGTATAGTGAAATTCAGCAATGGCTGGTGGAACTGATTGAAAGATAAGTTAAATACTCAGATCTCAGCCTTTTCAAATACACGTAAACTCTTGGTCCAAGTACTATACATTGCAGCAGAGGGAGCTGCAGGAGTAATATGGTCTGGCATTGCCTTGTGCTGGCTCCCATGGCAGTACCCAATAGATTTTGCTGAGGATCTCAGGAATGTTCATGATATGGATCACTGCTGCTGTACCCCTAGCTATATGGGTTATATCCTGCTAGGGATATAGCAGTCGGACAGCTTCCAAGGATTTCAGGGCACCTTCCTGTCACTCAAACTGTTGGTTATCTCAAGCTGAGCTGAGTAAAAAGTTAGATATAGGTAACAAGCCCTTCAGAGCTTTCCTACCACCGAAGAGCACACCTCTTGTTGGCTTTCGAGGATCAACAGTCAGCTAATGCTATTACGTTGCTGGGCAGATAAGTTCCCTTGTTGGGTGGGGGGGGAGGCTTCCACTTTACTTTTTTTTGACAGAAATTGTTCTTTTTCTGTAAATTATTAATTTTAAAGCTAGGAAAAAGTGATCCTGTATTGTCTTTTCCATCTTTATTTAACCTGTTGTTTATCGAAGGCTTCTTCTCCCATCTTCAGTGTTCTGAGCCCCTTCCTTTTGAAAGGTGTTCCATCAGTGTGAACATTTTCTCCCTTTTCACCTTGTGGATGTCCTCATTGGAGTCTTCCTCATGTCTGCCCCTGATCCAAGCTTCTCCAGTTCCGATCTGGTTATTGGAGCCCCTGTCTCCTAAGTGGGTCTCCAAGCCTCCTCCTGTGGTTTAGTCAGCTCAGTCAACCTGGTTGGTTGGGAGTTTAGAACCTGTCAGGTTGAATCAGTTGCTGTGGTCCTTTTTGCAGGCAGAGATGCAATTAGGAATCAATCCATCAGCTTCAGGCCCTTGACCCGAAGCTTCAGCTCCATTACCATGGTTTCTTCCCTCAGGCCAATTGTCTCCAAGGTTGCTGGAGCCAGTTGCCTTCCCTCCCTCCCTTTGGGTCAGAACCAGTGGCTTGGCCGATTTTTGTGCTGACCCATACCTTGGTTTCTTTGACTCCAGCCATATTGGAGCCAAGTGGACCATGGAGCTTGGGATATTGAGGCAGAGGCATCCAGGCTGGGTTCAATGATCCCTGTTTTGGGGGTTATCCCTCAAACTTGGAACTTCTGCTCTAGATAGTTGGGCTCTGGTCTTGGTGTCGGGGCAGGCTGGAGCATCTTCAGGGTCTTCCAAATCCTAGCACTGTCAGCTCCAGTTGGCCTGCATCAGCATCTGCCTTTGACATTATGGAAAGGTTGTAAGTAGTGAGGTTCAGTCGATGTCACTCCCTTGTTGGCATCTGCCCCATAGAAGCAATTCAACCTGTTCCTGGACATCTCATCCTTGGTGGTCCCCAGTCAAGGGCACCTTCTTTAGGGCCCACAGTCTCTGCTGCTTCCCTTCTCCCAGATTCCTTAGTGTAGGATATTTCAGGCAAGAAGTGGTCCAAGAGGGAAACACCTGGACTCCTCAGAGGATTTCCTCACTGAGGACACTGACCTCAAGGAAAGAGAAGGGTCCGTAAATCCCCCCAGTGACCTTTTGAAACTGCTTTGCCATTGTGGAGGAATGGACTGCTGAAGTCCCATCTCCTGAGTAGTCATCTTATCTGGAGGCTTTCTGAGTGGACTCCTTAACGTCCTGGATGGTTCCCCCTCTGGATGCTGTTATTGACCTGGTGTCCCGGAGGGCATGGATGGTGTCTGATTTGGTGGAACTGATCCCCAAGAAGCTAGATGAGATTCTCACCAAACCCCACAGACCAGGACTGGTAACACTTGTGTAATGGTCCTGCTGTGTATACTGTCATGGTGGCAGCAACCACTAAAAAGGAAATCTCAGAGGAGAACCCCTCAATTCATCCCCTGAATAGAGAATATTGTGCTTTGGACCAACTGAGGAAGGGTTCTTATGCTGCAGTCATATTTGTTCTGAGAGCTTTGAACTATTTAGCACACTTGACCAGACTTTAGCAGAACATTGTCTCAGAAGTGTCAAGGGTGGTTAAAACTCTGCAGAACCTGGAGTCTCAGAAGAATTTAGAGACTACGATGTCCACATTAAAGTCCATTGTCAGTGTTCATATATCTGATTTTTAATGCCACTGATGGCACATCTAGAGCCACTGGTCCCAGCATTGCCATGCTTCACCTTACTTGGATGAGGTTATGTAACTTTGCAGACTGCTTGAAAGACATACTTTATCAATTTTCCCTTGGACAGCGCCTCTCTTTTTGGGCCCAAGGTTAAGGAAACGCTTACTAGAAGTGAGCAGGAGTGAAAGACACTGTCATCCTTGGGAGTGCTTTATGCTACCCCTCAGTGGACCTTTTGTAGGAACCAGAAGGTAGGTAAACACTCTCTCTCCCTCTGTCTTTCTTAGGAATGAGCAGCTGTCACTTCAGGAAGCTCCCTCTGAGGCCCCCAGTCCTCTGGCAGAGAGGATAACCACAATGAGTGCAGTCCATATGATAGGGGTCGTCTACAAAATCAGGGGTTTCATGGAGGTTTCTCCAGGAAGCCCTTTCAACAGCCCTGAAGTGTGAACTAACTGACTGTATCTGGAGGCAGACTGGGCTTGCTTGGCTCTCCACCACAAGGCTTGAGAGGTGATCACCTTGGACTGTTGGGTGTTGTGAATCATGTCCAGAGGCTATACAATTCCATTTTTAGATTCTCCAAATTTAAATTTAAAACATCTTCCAGCTGTGCAACTCTGTCAGAGAGAGGCTGTGGCCATCAAAATCCTAAAGTTTTTAGAAAATCCAGTCATCCAAGAGGTCCTATTAGACCAGAGAGGATCCAGGGGTGTATTGAAGATTTTTTTTGATTCCAAAGAAGAACAAGAACAACAGGGCTATTTTGAACTGCTTTGTCAAGTAGACCAAATTCCAGATGGTTATGCTACAGTCCAGTCTAACTCTCTTGAGATAGGACAACTGGATGTGCTCAATCGACTACAAGGATTCCTACCATCATGTAAAGATTATGAGGAGATCTAGAAGGTTTCTATGTTTCTGGCTGGGAGCCAATTACTATCAGTACCAAGTGCTTCCCTTTGGGCTTCCCTCTACCCCTCAGACATTCATCAAGTGTAGTAGTGACAGTAGTGGCAGCCTGGCACAGGCTGTAGAGGGTTTGGTTTTACCTGGACGATTGTCTACCAGCCATCTCCATGAGGGCATCGTTGATCAGAGCCAATGACACCTTACTCCAGCAATGCATCTCCCTGGGAATGAAAGTCAGTTATCAGAAATCCAGTCTTTCTCCTATGCAGTCATTAGATTTTATAGGATGCCGCTTGGACACAGTCTCCCTGATTCTCTAGAAACTGGTAGCCTTGCAGTCGGCCCTGCATGGTCATGCTGTTTTGTTACTATCTTGACCAAAACCCTTGGCTCATCTAGTTCTGAGAGTCTTGCGACACTTGGTAGCTGCCACTTGCTTGGTTTCCCTTGCGAGGTACTACGTGAAATTTCTGCAGTGGATGTTATTATGTGCAGTGGCCTTATCTGACACACCCAATGGCATTCCCAGTTATTGACAGTGGTTTGTCAAAGTCAGATCAGGTGGTGGTTGGAGTCTCTCTTGGTGTCTTCCAGGAAACCATTTGTTCTTCCCCCACTTCTGGACATGGTTACCACAGATGCCTCTTTTCAAGAGTTGGGGGAGCATTTCAAAGGGAGGATGGTCCAAGGGACGTGGTCCAATATCGAGGCTAGTCTTCACATCAGCATCCTGGAAATGTGAGCGGTCATCTTTGCATTGCAGGCTTTTCAGGACGTTCTTCCCCAGGGTGTGATTGCAGTTCAGACTGACAACATTTTTGTGGTGTGGTGTGGTACTTGAACAAATAAGAGGGAACCCATTCATATGCTGTTTGGCCGGAGGCCATGAAAGCATAGTAATAGGAAATTTCATCTCAATAGTTTCTGGTTACAGTGCACATCCCAGAGAGATACAGCATATTAGGAGACAATTTGAGCAAGAACATTCTTTTTCTTCACTAGTGTTGCTGGAATGTTAGAGCAGACGCTCGGATTTTTCGGTGCAGGGCACTCCTTGTTGTGATCTCTTCACATCCCATTACAACACCAAATGTAGCAGTAGTTCTGCCTTAGTCACTCTTCAGGGACAGTTACCCAGGGACACTCTTCTGTATGCTTAGCTCTTAGGTCTCCTTTATGCCTTTCCATGACTCTGCTGATAATAAAGTTCCCTCACAAGGCAGCCCATTACAGTGTGACTGTAAACCTCATTGCCCTCTTTTGAATCCATCAGGTATGGTTTTCCTTTCTTTGGCCTCTACTGAGGTACCATGCTTAAGTCATGGATCCCATTCTAGATCTGATCTCTCACCCAGCAGGCCTCGATCCACCCAACCTTCATATCCTAAAGTTGACCGCATAATTCCTCCAATTCCCCTGATGACCCAAAATCCCAAGCTTTCTGATAGAGTGATGCATATCTTGTCTACCTCTCAGATGTTGTTTTACACGTAAGGTGTATGCTAGTAAGTTTAAACATTTTCATTGTTGGGTTACCTGTAAGTAGTTGGATGCTTTTTCGGCCCCATAGAGGTTGTTTTTGATTTCCTGGTGGATTTGGTTTAGTCAGGCTGTAGTTATTAACTATTAAGATGCAATTGTTAACCATTTCAAGTTTCAGCATTGGTATAGGTGATGTGCCTTTAGTAGCTGTCAACATTTCCAAGGCTTTCCTGAAGAGTACCTTTTTGTTATGTCCTCCGGTCTGGGAAACTGTCCCTCTGTGAGATTTGCCCTTCATGCTTCACGTGTTGGCTACTCCTCCCTTTGGGCCTTCTGCTATAGTTGATTTAAAGTTGTTATCCTGAAAAAACTTATTCTTGGTAGTGGTTTCTTCCACCAAGCAGGTGTCAGAGTCGCAAGCCCTCTTGTTAGTGTCCTCCATTCTTGATTTTTCATAAAGACAGAGTTTTCCTGTGCACGGACCACACTTTTCTTCCCAAGGTGGCTATGGAGAATAATTTGAGCCACTCCATCCATTTACCTGTGTTTTCCAACAAAGGGGAATACTTGCTGCATTGTCTTTGATGTTCACAGACAATTGAGGTTTTATTTGGATAGAACAAAATCTTTCAGAAAATCTAAAGAGCAGTTTGTGCCTTTTTCATAAGCCCAGTTGGGCATAACATTGTTTAAGGTTACTCTTTCCAAATGGCTGTCTGACTGTATTTTTTGGGGTTTAGTTTGAAAGGAAAGTCCTTGCTTGGTAAATCAAAAGGTCATTCTGCTACAGTTTTGGCATTTTTCTCCAGAGCTGTGTTGGACGAGATTTGTGCAGCTGCTACCTGGGTGGGTCCTCGCACCTTTGTGACCCACTACAAACTGGATATTCAGTCTAGATCCAGACCTTCCTTTGGTGCCACCGTATTTTGCAGTATCCTTCCGTGAGACCTCCTTGAACCTGCCTGGGGTTTTACATGGCTGGGGACTCGGTCCCACAGGTTGAATCCAGACAGAAAAGGCAACATTGGATAAGAAAGTTATGTACTTAACATAACTGTAGATCTGTTCTGTGCTGTCTCTTTCTGGTTCAACCTTCTTTCCGTCCAACCCCTGCCTTTTTTGGAGAGCCTCTTGACCGTGGGATAACTGATTCAGGAGAGATCCTTCTTTGTTCCCTTCTGTTTTGAGGTCCTTCATATCTTATGCCCCTGGGGTTTGAGTATTATCAGCTTGGGGTAATATAGGGCAAACTTGATCTGAGTTGGTCCTGAGAAGCAAGGGATTTTGGGTAGAGGAGGTGGAACTCAACGGGCTGAAGTTTGTGGAATGTGGCCAGTGTCGGATCTGATAACACAGAAGTTGAACCAGATGGAAAGAGATAACAAGGTGCTGTTGTTATTGGTAAATATATAACTTTAATTTTTTATCAACTGATACATGACTTCTATTTACTTTTTAAATGGGAAAGACACTTTTTTTTACTTTTGTGGTATAAAGTTGTTAAAACTAATTTAAAGCTACTATTTCAGTGGTAAATGTGTTATTTTACTTTTTGGGCCTGGGGAAAGTGCATCTTACTATGTTTCTACTGCGAAAAAGTTACTTTTTTACTACTTACCTGTTATACTGACTGCTGCTACCAGGTTTCCTGGGAATGGGGCAATATTTCTTTTGGCTTAACCATGGAACAGTGTACTGGTTCCTTGGTACTTCCATCTTCCAGCCACAAAAAGAAGAAAATTATTAAACAGCCTTTGCCACCATAACAGGCTGCTAAATTGCCTCAGTTGTAGATGAGCAGCTCTTCTGTAGCCATTTTTGTTTTTTCAGACCATTTATCTTTTTTTCTGTCCCCCATTGGTGTAGTCTGTACAGCTCCCCTGGGCTTGGGGATTAGACACATCCTCTGCAACTGTTGGAGTGCCCTTGCTGGGCAAAGAAGAGCCATTGTTGTCAGTTTTGGAAGAAAGGTATGGGAAAGTAACTCAGTTTAGCCCGAATGCTATGCCTGTCGCTAGTGAGGTTTTTCCAGACAAAAGAGGGTCTGCTTCTTCAGAAATTCCTCTCAAAAGGAAACAAAAACATAGACGCTTTTCTTCTCCTTCCTCAGTCAGTTTGGACAGGAGTGATTTATTGGGCTTTGCTCAAAGTTTAGGTTAGGCTCTTGACCCAGTTTGCCTGTTTATGGGAAAAGAAAAACAGATTCTTCATTTTTTGAAGAGGTTCAAGTTTTTTATTCACAAAGTGAGTGTGTAAATGGACAGAGTCTCATTTGTCTCCTTAGATTTTTGATTCAGATTCCTAGGAGAGTGTGGCTCTGGCCCCGACCCTTTGAAGGGTTCTCCTTTAAAGCTTTTTTGGAATGAATAATGTGCTTCATTGGGAACATAATGGCATTTCACAGTCCCAGAAAATAGTAGTGCTGCATTACCACTGGAGTTTGTAGAACCTACCCTAATTCCTTATGTTCTTTTAGAATTTGGAGGATATATTTGTCACAGACTGTAACTTGCCTGATAGAGTGTAAAAAGTTCTTCAAGTCTTGTAAACTTTTATATATATATATATATATATATATATATATATATATATATATTGTTAATACCAGTCCTTTTTCTGACAAGGATGGGAAAGGTTTTGATAGACTTGGGAAATAAGTCTGTTCTTCTGCAACACTTGTTTTAGAATCCTCAGCTATCAAGCTCATCTGTTAAGGTTTATGTTTGCCTCCTTTGAGAATATGACAAATAACTGATCGGATTCCAATTTTCAGTTATTCCTCAATATGTGGGTTTGGATCCGACTCTGCCATATTTTTTTATTTTATTTATTTATTTATTTATTTTTTTACAGCTCGTGGCTACTGCAAACTCACAAGCTCCTCCCTTACCCACAATGCTGTAGTTCCCCTCCACATCTCAGATATTGAGTTACAAAAGTTTTTCTAATTATATTTTTCTAGTGTATTTCTATTTTATACTTCCTATCTTTATATAGCCTCCCTTATCCCTATGCATTTTTCTCTGCATATGTTAATACCATTGTTAATACATTTTTTTCCCCATCTGTCCTTTATACCATTATGGTAATCCTTTCTACCATTGTTGGTAGTTTTTTCCTTTTCTTGTTCTTCCTACACACACACACAAAAAAAAAATCAAAACAAAACTTTCTACCATATTTTTTTTTGCTGTTTAATAGTATAATAGCTGAAAAATCTTCAAGGGTCAAAAAATGAAAAGAGTGTGGGGACAAGGTCCTTTTGTCTGATGGTCATGACTCTTGTGTCTATTGTTTGGGTCCTGCCCATTTGAAAGTCCCTTAGGAGATTTGTAAATCTTTTAATTTCAGAGTTTTAGTTGACAGAAAGGATAAACTGATTTTAAAGGGACCTCTCCCTTCTACTTTTTCAGAGTCACAGGCCGGAGCTCAACTCTTCAAGGTAGGCCAGAAAGAGTCAGTAGACCCTTACCAGTATTACTGCACCCATCTTGGCTCCTTCTCTGTCCAGCCTTCAGTTTTGGAGCCCTTGGAACCAAGCCTTCTGGGACTGTCTTTATTGGACCCGATGATGGTTGTAAGTTCGGAGCCAATACCTTCTCTGAGTTGACCGGCTCTGAATGTTTCAGAGCCGGATGACTCTTGGAGCTGAAGCACCACTGTCAGTTCGAAGTGTTAGAGTCTGTTCTGAAGTTGTTGAAGCCTTCTTTACCCCTCGGGGCTTCGGCATTGGACAGCTTGGCTCTGACGTCTGCTTCTGGTGGGTTGTCTTTGGGTCAGAGGGAGCTGATGGTCTGGAACATGTCTTCTCTGCTACCTCAGCTTCCTTCTTCCCGGGGCATTCTGGCTTTGCAGTAGTAAAGTGAGTACCCCACAGAGTTAGCCAGCCCAAAGTTTGATACTTCTCTGGATCACCCCACCGAGGAAGTCCCTAGGAAGAAAAAGTACAAGAGGAGGCACTTGGGCTCCCCTCAGGAATCGATCACAGGAGATACCGATTTCGATGAAGGAGAAGTTTCCCCAAGATCACCACTTGATAATGTCTCTTTTGGAGACATTTTGGAGATCCTTAAGCAAAGGGGTGGTTGGTCTGCCGATAACCCTTCCCAGGATGAATCTATATTCCTGGAGGCATTTGGGTCTGGGCCATCTACTTCCTGGATGACTCCAATTGCTACTGAACTCATTGAGTTGACCTCTTAGCGGGGAAGAAGGAACCTGATTCTGTTGAGCTGATCCCCAAGAGACCATTTAGGATCCTGACACCACCAAAGTTAAAAGAGTTTTGGAGCAGGGTAGTACCAGTAGGTACCATGGTCATAGCGTTGGGCACAAAAAAGGAACTTGTGGAGCAGAGTTAATCTGTTCACCCCCTAACAGGGAGTATGGGGTGTGCAGATTTGGGAGGGGTGTTTACGCTTCAGCAGCTTTCACAGTTTGATCTTTGAACTATTTTGGCACACTTCACCAGACTTCAGAGGGATTTTATTAAAGAACTCTCCAAATACTTTCAAGAGCAATAACTGTTGATGCACAGACTTCCATTGCATCACAGCTGGCTACCTTACAGTCCATTACTAATTTGTCTATGAGGCTCATTTCACATGCAGCTGAAAGTACTTCAAGGGCAGCGGGTTCAGGCATTTCCATTAGGAGGCATGCCTGGATGTGCCTGTGTGATTTTGTGGAGACCTTCAAGTCCTCCTTCGTCAATGCACCTTTTTGACAGAAGTTCCTATTTGGTTGTAAAGTTAAAGACACACACTCCAAATGTGAGCAAGATGGTAAGACCCTGTTTGCAGTGGGCATACACTTTTTGACTCCTCAAAGAACCTTGTCTTGGAATTACCGAGGCGGTTGCCAAATGTGGTTCAGAAAATCCCAGGGTCCTTTTCGTGATCCACATGGAAATAGTTTACCAAGGGGCGGGGGGGGCTCTTAATGAAAGACGCCCATGCGCCAGAGGAGGCCCACAGAACCAGGGGTCCAGAGATTCCTTCTCTAACAGACCCTATCAGCGCTCTTGAAAGGAAGCCTGATTGTCCAATTCTGGAGGCAGTCGAGGGTCATATATCCCTGCACCAGAGAGTCTGGCTAGGCATTACAGAAGATACATGGGTGCAGAGGATTATTTCTAGAGGTTATATAATTCTCCTCAACAGTAAACAGAATTCCTGATGTTCCACCCAGTCAGAGGAAAGTAGCAAAGCTAGAAATAAAAAAAGCTACTAGAAAAGATAGTCATCCAAAAGGTCCGTCCAGACTATAAAGAATCTGGAACTTACTCAAGATTCTTTTTAGTGACAAAGAAAACAGGGGACTGGAGATTAGTTTTGGATCTCAGCAAACTGAACAAATCAGTTCACTATACAAAGTTCCAGTGGTCACGGTTCAGTCCATTTTGACCTTCCTGCACAAGGATGACTGGATGTGCTCAGTAGATCTTCATAATGCACACTATCACATAAAAAAATGAACAGATGATGTAGGAGATACGTATGTTTTTGGCTAGGAGCCAGTCAGTACTAATTCAGAGCACAGCCGTTTGGCCTCCCCACAGACCCCAGGGTGTTCAAATGCATGGCAGTAGTAGTAGCTCACTTTAGACTACACGGATTCCGAGTGTTTCCTTACCTGGGCGACTGACTCTTTATGGCTCTGACCAGGCATCTGCTGATCAAAGCAAGACATTATGTACTCCAGTTGTGTTCTTACATAGGCATTACAGTCAGTCTTAACAAATTTCAAAACCAACTCCAGTGCTAGAATTCATAGGAACTTTGCTGTGTCAGTGACAGCCTCTCTTTCCCAGTTAAGGGTACAAACTATTCAATTTAAAGTTGCAAAGATAATTCAATTCTTCACTGTCAGCCAGACTGATTCTACAGGCTTTAGAGTCGATGTAGCTGCCATAATTCTGGTTCCATTGACAAGATACCATTTTTCTGACCAGCATTTACTGTGTCTATATTGTCTGGGTCCCTTGCACTTGCAAGAGGACTGTTCTATCTACCATGCTTTTAGTCACTGAGCATTGGTAAATAGAAAGAATGAACTTATTCTGAAAGGCCTTCTTCCCTCCTCTTTTGGGAGGCCAAATTTGGATCTCCGGACAAGACCAAGCATAAATCTGGACATGTTTCTTCTTCTTCTTCCTCCTCCTCTTGATCCTCTGGGGCGAAGAAATGCTCTTCCTTGGTTCAGAGTACTTCCTCGGTGCCACGCCCAAAAAAGAAAAAGACATCAGAGCTGACGTCAAAATCCTTGACCCTGAAGCATACCTCAGAACAGATTGCTGCTTCCTCAGTTCCAATTCCTTCATCTGCTCCAGAACAGTTGTCTGCGCCATTTACTTTTCTACCAAGGACCCGTTATTCACCTTCACTGGACCCCTTTGCTAACCAGCCACTGTCTCCATTCTTAGACCCAAGTCCCCATCGGTCGTCTCCATCTGTTCTTCCAGGAGTCTCACTGAAGTCGACTTGGAGATGGTGATGAAGATACTTTGGGCCCAAGGTGTGTCAGGCACTCTGTTCCTAACCCTTTTGGGCAGGCACCAAAATCTTCCACTTTCCCTTCCAGTCCTCCTCCTCTAACCTCCACAAGTACGTCAGACTCCTCCGTTCCAAGCTTTCCGGAACCGACTGTATTGGCTTCAAACATCTCTTTTTCTTCAGAATGTACGATTGCCCTTTGCACTTTGGTTGTGTCTAAACCAGAGTCCCCTCAGAGCCATCGCTTGGCGGTTGGTTCAGAGTCATTGGGGTCTGCTTCCAGTTTATTGGAGCACCCCAGTGCCTCAGTGACTTTGGTCTCAATGGGGACCTCACTGGGACAGGAGGGGACTTTGCTGTCAAGGTCTTCTTTTTCGGCCCTGGAGCACCTCTTCTTTTCTGGTGGGTCAGCCTTGGAGGTCATGAAGAGGGCATTGGCTACTTCCAGTGCCAGGTCTGTTCCTTCCTCCGTGGAGCCCCCATCCTTGGCCATTTTTGGTCTGGAGCATCAACCAACCCCTTCACAGCATTAGCAGGTACTGCAGCCTCAGGCTACCCAGCAGAGTACCCCTTCTTCTTCCAAAACCACCCCAGATGCCCCCCCCCAAGGAGGTGAGGTGGTCCCTTGGAAGAAATCTTGTAAAAGAAAGCACCTAGACTCTCCAGAAGAGTCTGTCACAGAAGACACATATTTCGATGAGGGCAAAGGGTCCCCCAGATCACCTCCTAATGATGTCTCCTTTGGAAATGTCCTGGAAATACTTAGAGAGATGGTTGGAAGTCCCTCAACCCTTCAACCTAGGAATCTGTGTACCTGCAGGCTTTCAGTACCTGCTCATCTGCTTCCTGGGTATCACCACCCACCGACGTGCTCATTGAATTGATCTTTCATCAGATGTGGAAGGGGGGAAAATAATGGAAGATGCTGCCCTCATGGCAGAGGTGGCTGACAACATCAGTGTTTCTGAAATTCCTTCTTCAGGAAACCGTTCAGCACTCCTGAATGGAGGCCCAATTGTCCACTTGTGGAGGCAAGTGGAGGTTGCTTCTCCCTTCACCTAAAAGCCTGGCAAGAAATCACCTCCAATACTTGGGTGCAGAGAATCATTTCCAGAGGCTTTATAATTCCCTTTTCCCTTTCTCCTCCCAGTTCAAAGAGATTCCCTGATGTTCCACCCAGTCAGTGGGAACAGGCAGCTGTTCAAATTCAAAAGCTGTTAGAAAAAGAGTCATCCAAGAAGTTGCACCAGACTAAATAGAATCCAGATTTTACTCAAGATTCTTTTTAGTGTCAAAAAAGACAGGGAACTGGAGACCAATTTTGGATCTCAGTGAATTGAACAAATCTGTTAGAAAAAAAAAAACAAAATTCCAGATGGTCACAGTTCAGTCCATTCTTCCGTTTTTAGGAATGGATGACTGGATGTGCTCTATAGATCTTCAGGACGCATGCTATGACAAAGATGGACAGGCATTCCAGAAGATCCCTTCACTTCCAGGTGGGAGCCAGTCAGTACCAATTCAGAGTTCTGCCCCTTGGTCTCACCACAGCCCCCAGGGTGTTCACCAAATGCATGGCAGGAGTAGCAGCTTACTTAAGACTGCAAGGATTCCAGGTGTTTTCATACTTAGATGTTTATAGGAGTGTTGTTAGACACAAGAACCTCAATTGCCTCACTCCCTCCATCTCAGTTGGAAACTATCAAGACTTCAGTCCATACTGTATTACAAAGAAACAGAGTTCCAGCATGATCAGTTGTTCAAGCATTAGGATCAGTGGCGTCCGCTATAATTCTTGTTTCCCTATGCAGGTTTCACATGAGAATATTACAATGGCTACTTGCAGTATAATCCATCTTTCACCATCTCATGTCAATACCAATATTAATCACCAACACATGCAAAAGAGATCTCCTGTGGAGGATTCATTCAAATCAAGTCCTACAAGGGCACCCATTAATTCCCCCTCTTCCAAAGGCCACAGTGACCATTGATGCCTCCCACCTTGTGGGGGAGGGCATTGCCATGGAAAGACGGCCCAAGGCACTTGGTCCCAGTTAGAGACCAATCTGCACATAAATGTTCTAGAGATGAGAGCGGTGCTATTAGTGCTGCGAGCATGACACTCTGCCTCTAGAGACAATTGCAATTCAGACAGACAAACATGTCCGCGGTCTGTTATATCAACAAAGGGGGGGGGGCATGATCTTACCCCTTATGCCGAGAAGCCAACAGAGTATGGCAGTGGGTGATCCAATCCAACTGCTTTCTGATTTCAATGCCTGATGTTCATCATGCTATACTGCTGCAGTCATCACACTTGGGTTATCCTGTCGTCAGGCGGTCCCACAGTCGGCCGAATCCCAAAGTCTTGGTCCGGCGTTGGTTGTTGTAGCCTCTTCCCTGACGTCAGTGCGACAGGGGTATAAAAGAGAAAGACAACGCCATTTTCTTCAGTCTTTCTTGCCACGCGGTGCCTGAAGCAGAAGCAGTTCGCAAGTGCCGGTCGGCCAGCTCCTGAAATTTTCGAATTGAGTTTCAGCCTGAAGTTTTCTCTAAAGCTAAGTACCCTTAGGGGAAACTTTTCTTGCCACATACCGATGTCAAAGTTAATAATTGTATTTCTTGTGGGAAGCAAATGCCTCATAAGGATTTTCATTCTTATTGTATTCCTTGCCTAGGCCCAGACCACGACGTCTCTGGTTGTCGGTTTTGTGCTAGGTTCAACAAACGTACAATAAAGCGTCGGGCAGAATTCGCCCAGCATTATTTTGGCAGAAAATTTAACTATAGCATGCCATTGGAACAACCAACATCAGCAATGATTAAAAAAACGCAAAGATAAGGACCGGCAGCCAAGGCCAAGACCAGATACCGAGGCCTCAGCAAGGCCTGACGCCGGTTCTCCAGTTTTCAGCGAGGCGCCTTCGCAGCCCCTGACTACCGCTGATTCAGAATTTCTGACGGCATCCCAAACCGAAACCGTTGGGCCTCAGGATCCGGTTCCACCTCACTCCTTGGACGCCAGCCCCGACGGGGATCCGGAAACTTTGAATAGACCTTCGGTCTCAGAGGGTGTTTTCAAACCGACAACTGCCTCTGCCAAGCCTTATGCTAAGCTCAAAGCCCCCTTGAAAGTTAGAAAACCGGGGCCACCCCCCCCCCACAGGCCCCTATGCCTAAAAATCAGATGCTTAAGATGGCCAAGGATTTAATTACCCTTATCAGGGGATCCCAACCCCCACCTGGCAAAAGGCCTAGACTGGAGGAAGATTATCCTTCCTCTGACCAAGCATCCATTTCCTCAGGCGTCTCTGACGACCAGGATTACTCCTTCCCTCCTTATGAAGACTCAGATGCTGGAGTCCATTCCCTCTGTCTCCCCCCCTGAAGACTACTCTTTTGAGGAATCTTTACACACCGTGAGGGAACACTTCCACTGGGAAGGCCAAGATTACTCTGACTCCAAGAAAAGACTCCGTGAGTTTCTTCTTCTTCCACAGTATAGACCCCTGGCAATTCCTCCAGTTTTAGACATTTTGGATGATGTTTTCTCAGAATCCAGTTTAAACCCAGATTCCTTACCTCCAGCTCCAGCTAAACCAGACAGATACTACCGAGTTCCTGATACTCATAAGTTTCTATACAAAAGCCCTAATGCAGACCCCAAGACCATTTCCCAGGGACTCAAAGGGGTTAAGCCCTCTACTGCTAAGAATCCACTCCCTTCTGAAGAGATTCCAGAGCATTAGAAAGATGGGGAAAGAAAGTGTATACTTCTGCCACTTTGGCCATGAGGGCATTAAACTGCCAATTCAACATGCTAAAATACCAACAGTATTTGATTACACAGTTAAAGCAGAAGCTGATCCCTCAGACAGATCAACTAGATTTGAAAGAGATACAGGATTTGCTGCATGCAGCAGAACAAGTGGGAAAACATACCTTACAGTGTGGTTTTGATTCATTGGAAGCCTCATGTAGAGTAGCTGTCACAGGGTCTGTCATACGTAGGCATGCTTGGCTTGAAGAACAAGCCTTACCAGAACATGTCAAAGCAAAGTTATTGGATGCCCCATTGCAGAAAGATCTGTTATTTGGTGTCAAAGCAGAGGAAGTTTTGAAGAAAATGGAAGAAAAGGCAAAATCTATGCAAACAGTTAAAGATTTTTTACGGGTACAACCTCCTCGTTTCAGTAGAAACTGGCCATCAAAAAACTGGTCATTTCCTGCATCAGACAGATCCCAAAGAGGTAGGTACAGGCGCCCAAGGGGCAGAGGCCAGCCACAAGGTTCTTTCAGGCCTAGATAATGGCATACAGCAACTCAAAGAGGTGGAGACGAAAGATCTCAACCTTTCAGGAAACAATCACAATGACTTCCCCCTTCGCCTGCCAAGCAAAATTGCCCTGGCAGCACCTTTGGGAGGGAAACTGGCTCTATTTTCACAAAATTGGCGCATCATAACCAAGGACAAATGGATTCTGGACATTATTACCCGAGGCTACAGATTTCATTTCCACACTTTACCTCGGATGAGAGACATGCCAAATCTGCCTCCAAATAAATGGGCAGAGGCTCAAACGCAAATTTCAGCTCTCATGGATATGAAAGCAATTCAAAAGGTACCTACAAAAGAGCAAGGTCAAGGTTTTTGCTCAAGACTGTTTCTAGTCCCAAGAAAGGACAAAGCCTGGAGGCCCATCTTAGACCTCTCAATTCTGAACACATACCTGGAGGTACCCAAATTCAAAATGCTCACTCTACAGCAGCTCCTTCCCATGCTGGGCAAGGAGTCTTGGCTGGTAACGTTGGACCTCAAAGAGGCATACCTGCATGTCCCTATCAGACAAGATTGCAGAAGATACCTCAGATTTTTGGCAGGTACAACGTATTATCAATTCTCTGCACTGCCCTTTGGCTTATCTACTGCGCCCAGAGTATTTACGAAATGCCTGGCATCAGTAATTGCATATTGCAGACAACGAGGAATACAAATTTACCCATATCTGGATGACTGCTTGATCCAAGTGGACAGCAAGGACATTCTATTACAGCATCTGGCTTTTGTAACACAGCTGCTCAGTTGCCTAGGGTACATAAACAAAAAGAAGTCAAAATGAATACCCTCGCAACAAATAATATTCCTGGGTGCCAGCTTAAATACAACGGCCCAGATGGCTTACCTCACGCCAGACAAACAAAAGCAATTGACTCAGTACTTCAAAAAGATAGCAATTTTTACCCAGCTCACTGCAAGGAAAATCCTGCAGGCATTGGGGTTCATGGCATCATGCATTCAACTAATCCCATATGCAAAGCTGCATATGAGAAAATTACAATGGTACCTGAAAAGTGTATGGTCTCAACACAGGCACAGCCTCGAAACAGATATACCTATCATTCCCTGCCTTCAAAAAGAGTTCCTATGATGGGCTCAAGCATGTCAGTCAAACAAGGGTCTTCCTTTCGTCTTACCTCCAGCAAACCAAACCATGACAACAGATTCTTCGGACTACGCCTGGGGAGCACACATGGCAGGACAGTGCATACAGGGCAAATGGTCTGCAAAACAAATGCATATTCTCAACAACCAAAAGGAGATGCTAGCTGTGCAAAATGCCCTGACAGCCTTCAAGGACCTCTTGCATCCAGGACAACTTCTAATAAGGACATACAACACCACAGTTATGTGGTACATAAACAAACAGGGAGGAACACACTCCTACCCTTTATGCAGACAGGCTATGACCTTATGGAACACAGCTTTGACCTACCAAGTACAGTTACAAGCACAATTCCTGCCAGGAAAGGAAAACATATTGGCAGACGAATTAAGCAGAAACACGGCAGACCCCCACGAGTGGAGACTACACCCGCAAGTATTTTCAGTGATAACTCAAAGATGGGGATGTCCAGACATAGATCTATTTGCATCCCCCAACAATTGCCAATTACAAAAATTCTGCACAAGGACTTATCACTCCCTAGCCTGGAAAGTGGGCGCTCTGTCATTCAGTTGGACAACACTGACTGTCTATGCCTTCCCTCCACTACCTCTATTGACCAAGGTATTATTGAAGGTCAGATCAGAGAGACCACAAATAATCCTCATTGCTCTGGACTGGCCACGCCAGCACTGGTACCCATTACTAAGGAACTTGACTCACAGCCCTCCATGGATCTTGCCTCAATTCCCACTACTGTTGACTCAGAAAAACTATCAAACCCATCACAGCCAGCTCAGAACTTTAAATTTAGCTGCATGGAGAATTCCTTAAATTATCAATCAACACTTCTCTCAAAGGACGTCCTGAATGTAATTATGGAGGCCAGGAGGCCCAGCACCAGGAAGACTTACTCAGACAAATGGAAAAGATTTTGTGCATGGCACCAGG